>NC_141042.1:27768181-28079772 GCF_052040795.2 Danio rerio
AATTTGTAAAAACTAATAAATTAACAGCAGTTATTCGCCTCAATTTCTGTTTAATTATGATATTTAAATACTGCATTTAAACACTATTTTTAGCTGAATTAGCTTGTTGGATGGTCATCATAACCACCCTTTTTTTTTATTTATTTTTGGCCTTTTTGCTAAAGTGAATAGGACAGTAATGAAACAGGAAGCGAAGAGGGAGAGAGAGAGAAAGGGTATGGACGGGAAATGCCCTCGAGCTGGGATGCTCTGAAGTGCTACTACACCATTTGTCAGCACACTAACCACTAGGCTAATGCACCGATGTAACCACACTTTTTAATGTACCAACATATTTCTAAAGATTTAGAATCACAAAATACTTTAGTCTAAAGGTTTAAAATAAAAGAAATATGAAAAATATATTTGTTTTTTTTCAAATACAAATGTATTACACCATATTTCATTAGAAGAAATAGGAATCTGTTAAAGTTTTAAATTAAAAACGGAGTCATATTTTCATTTATCAGACAAATAACAAACTGGCTAGCACATTCAACTTTCCTCAGTCAGATTTTCGCTATTTGGATAATAGCCAAATTACTATACAAATGTATTTTAATAGGAGCCAGTTTTGGTGCTTCACATAATTTTAATCAACCAGTTTTGAAGAATAAGGTCCAAGATTTAGAATAAAAGTTGCTTGTAAAATGTTTTCTCTATGTAAAAGCAATACAGTAGCGAAAGACGACTTCCCTTACATAGGATTGTATGTTTCCTTGCACAGCTGGATGTTGGACTTATGAAAAATAAAAGTTTGCATTGGCCAAAACTGATTAGCTGAAGTCACATCAATGTGATGGTCAACAAAGAATTTGGATTGGTCTTCCAAGCTTTTTTTAATGGACTATTTTCACAATTTATGATGGTGTAGCAGTCAAACAAATGAGCTCATGTATGGGATGAATTCTGGACCCTTGTCACTGAGGGGTGGGTCTTTCGAACCACCCAAACCCCCCCTGGCAACAGGCTTGATTTATTCATGTTGTCCCAACACAAATAGATTGTGTGGAACCCAGCATTTTTACTGTGCAAGATCTGTATGTTGCTCTCACAGAATCAAAACAAGACACAAACAGTGGTGTGATACAATGCGAATAAACTTTAGAGGTAGTGTTACATTAAAATAAAAATTAAGACCTGTTCAAAACTGGTTTAAAAGCAACCAAGATGCAATAGAGTGAATTTTAGACTTTTTTAAGTGCTAACAATGAAAAATAAGGTAAAGTTGGTTTTACATTCACACATTTAGACTTTATCTTTAATAACAATATTTTCAGCAAAGCAAGCTAAATCTAAATGCCAATAACTATTAAACGTCAACATTGTTCATTACCACAAATAGTGGTAATGTTGTTTTCAGCCATATTTACATGTGATTTCAGACAGATTATTCAAAATACCATGGTAAACAATGCAGGGATAGTGTCAGAAGTTGTCAATGAAAGAATGGGCGAATATAAAACCAGCTTTACCTCAATGATTTTAAACGTGAAACTTAAAAAGATTCACCCAAAAATGAAAGCTGTCATCATTTACTCGCCCTTTACCTGTTCTAAACCTTGTTCCTTGATTGTTTCCTTCCTCAATGTTGAAAGTTGTATTTGTTTTTCATATAATTGCATGCGTTCAGTTTTCCTCAGAATATCTTCTTTAGTGATTACAGAAGACATAAACTCTCACTCAATGTTTGAAACCACTTGTGAGTAAATAGTAAACATTTTCATCTTTGGATGAAATAATGCTCCTAAACACGAATTATAACACAATTCACAGTACGCTATCAATCAGTGTAAAGAGTTGTTTGTTGTTCTAATAAAATAGCTGGAAGCCATACAATTTAGTGAATAGCTTGAACGAGTGTTAGCCTATTATATTTCCAAATTACAAAGGGTGAGATCAAATTTACAATTGGCTATATGAGCCTCATCAAACAGACTAACAAGAACTACCTTTTTTGTGATGTTAGGATATTTTTTAAAGCAGATTTCCTTCAACAACAACAACAAAAAAAAACCTTAAGTACAATTGTCAATAAATAAATAAGGCGCCATTTCCTATTAAATTACCATTCCCACGAGTAGCCTAATTGGCGACCCGACAACCTCAAACCGTCGGCTTATTTTTTTCACACATAAATTGTCAAGTAATACAAAACTGTACTTAAAAAATCGCCACTCAACTCGCGAAATGAGAAGATAAAAAAACACATCCGCTTACACGGGGTAACAGCAGCAGCTCTCCTGGCGATCAGCGGTGTGTTTGTTGTCTGTATGAGTGTGTTTCACGATCCTGCCGTTTCCACAGCCAAGTCCAGCAACACAAACGTTCAAGAAACGTCCAAGAAAGTTCTCCAGTCGATGTTTTTGACAACAAACAGGACCCTCCATCTGTAAAACAACAGGTGTCTCCTCCGCCCTCAGCCACACCCACATACACCTGAATACTGTTTATTTTACTATTGTTTTTAAGCAGGACACTTCTAGTCTGTACATAATGACTGTAATATGAGACACCCTTCTCTTGCCATCTAAAATCTTTAATTTAAGAGTAAAACAGAACAAATTGTATTTGTAACCTTGATGAATAATTATCAATTTACAACAAAGAGAGTTAATTCAACCCAATTTGTTGAATATGAACCTACCTAAAAGTTGGGTTTAAACTTTTAATTAACTTTATTTGCTTAGCTGGGCTGTGTTTTATATGTTAATGAAAAGATTAGAGATTGAAACAATATTATAACCACATAGAATAGTTTCAGACTAATCTGGCTGAACAATAGTCTGGATGTGTTGTCAGACAGAAGACAAACATCGGTAAACAAAATAATATATAATATATATTGACTTGCATCTGTAAATATGTTCTTTCGATAAGGTTATCAGCAAGTGCGTGAGTGATTAGTCTTTGTTTGTTTAGCAGTGCTTTGCTGCCGTCTAGCGTCTCCAGGGCCCAGTTTTTAAAATAAATAAATAAATAAATAAATAAATAAATAAATAAATAAATAAATAAATAAATAAATAAATAAATAAATAAATAAATAATCTGGATTAAATTGGTCTAGATTTGGAAATCCTATGTTTTGCTATCCAGGGCCCAGTTGTTCAGAAGTAATCCAGTGGGATTTTGGATCACTGGATCAAATCTTAGAAAGAGAGATATTGAATTAAGATCAGACCATGTAATCCAATCTTACATTTGATTCAGATCAGTCCTGCCCTTTGGGTTATTCAAAACTTTGAGAACAGATTGGTGTCTATTTGATAAAAAAAATAAATTAATAAAAAAAAAAAAACTGGATTATCGTGGTCCCACCAGAAAGGTGGATTCAGTTGTGATTTTTTGAACCAAACAAAATAAAAAAGTTGTATTTTTTAAGTGAATGATCACAAACTTAATGGTTACTTATAATATGATCCTGAAAATATATATATATCAGTATTGCATTAGAATACTTTTTCAAACCGCTGTATACCTTGAAAACGGTTATCGTCCCATGCCTATTGTTGAATTGGGTAAACTAAATTGTCAGTAGGGCATGTGTGTATATCCTCGTCCTCCAGGTTGGGGGTTGAGCGTTGGGCTGACGACCCACCTCGTAAAAAAAATTTATTTTATGAAACACCAAGATTGTTGCGGCTAAATATCAACTTTGATTTTTAGTTAAGTTTAGTTTATTTGTTTACAGGGTCAATGCACATTAATAAACATTACTGTAAAATGTGCCAGAATTAGCCAAGAATGGCTATTTTTTATCCATAGACCCCTTACAGAATGTTAAAAAAGTCACAGCTAAAATAGAAGCACAACATTAAACATTAAAAGCACTTTTATATAAAAAATACAGTTAAAAAAGTAAAGAAAAGAAAAGAAGAAGAAAAAAAAGAACAGACTGATGGCAGCAGAGGACAAAAAGCAAAAGACAACAGTACAAATGTGTCAAGAATACAGTATTAATGCTGACAATGCTGATTTGTCAATAACCAATTTTTAACATGAGACTGAAAAGAACGAAAAGTGCATGATCTTCTAATTATTGGTGGGATGGAGTTCCATTCCCTAGCAGCTCTCTCTGAAAATACAGATTGACTGAATTTACTTTTTTTGAGAGGAATAATGCAGTCCCCTCTGTCACCTCCTCCAGAAGTTCTAGTTCTAGTAGTTCTAGTAGTACTTTGATGGGAAGAAGTAAGTACTGAATTAGAACAAACTAAAAAATGTAAAATGTTTGTTGATTGCCATATTTCTGGTTATTACTATTAAAACAAGCAATGGCTGTTTCTGGCCGCTGGTATTTTGCCTACCTGTTGTTCTTTGCTAAGCCAGTACTACACTGTTGGTTGCATTTAAGGTTCTGGTAAACATGATTTGATAATCATGAAATTTAGTATTTGGATCACAGGGATCCAACTCAATGTTCCTATAATAGATCAGTTAATCCTGGATAGCATAACATGTGATTTCCAAATCTGGTCCAGTTTAATTCAAATTATTTTTATTTTTTTTCAAACTGGGCCCAGGATTAACCAACAGTGTAGCCTACTGGCTTAGCAACAAACAACAGGTAGGCAAGATACCAGTGGCCACAAACAGCCATTGTTTGTTTTGAATGGTAATGGACCTTTTTCACAAACCTGTTATGACATTTAATGGTCATCAGAATCTTAAATCTTTTGAAGTTTAGAATTTTTAGATTTAATAAAAACAAAACATATGAACATTAAAATGCATTTATGAATGTATTATATCATCTTTGCTTCAAATTAAAAACAACTTCTTACTGCTTGTGCGAGGCGTTTCTAATGTAGTGTATATGGGGGGCAGGACAGTAAATTTGATAATATTCTCTCCTCTAGCTGCCTTCTCGCACAATTTTTTTTCTTTTTCTAAAGTCTTTATAACACTAATGTGGAGTTTTTCGTTTAATATTTGAGCAAATAGGATTGTAAAAAAAACAATTTAGTTATTATTAATTATTCGAGCATTAAGTTTTCCCAACTATAACAACTTCTACTACTGAGAAACTCTTTGACATTTTTAGTTTGTTCTGATACAATACTGCTTTGATATTGTTTTGTTGTTGTAGTTGTTGTTTACCAGATCTCATTATACAGTATGTGACATGCTTCATATAGGCTTCAAATATGAAAGAATATAAATATATACAGAGAGATATTGAAAAACGATCAGACCATGTGATCCAATCTTACAGTTGATTTATATCAGTTCTGCCTTTTGGGTCATACAAATCTTTGAGCTCAGATTGGGATCTATTTGATGCAAAAAAACAGAATTGTCCTGATATATATATCATTAGTAACCATTAATTGGTGATATATATATATATATATATATATATATATATATATATATATATATATATATATATATATATATATATATATATATATATATATATATATATATATCATTAGTAACCATTAATTTGTGATCATTCACCCAAAAAATAAAAATTTAAAATATTTTATTTGGTTAAAAAAGTCACAACTGATTTCACCCTTCTGATGGGATCAGGATAATCCTGTTTTTTTGGATCAAATAGATCCCAATCTGAGCTCAAAGATTTGCATGACCCAAAAGGCAGGACTGATCTGAATCAACTGTAAGATTGGATCACATGGTCTGATCGTTATTCAATATCTCTCTGTCACTTTTGAAAAACCCATTTCCAAGACTTGATCCAATCCATGATCCAAAATCCCACTAGATTACTTTTGAAATTCCGGGACACCTGAAGACGTGTTTTTCATGCTTAATATGAGTACACTGTACATCATAAAGTTTTTGCTGTTTTTCTGGTCAGTTTTTATCAGTGTTATGTCTTTGTTTGTTTTGTACTGTCGGTGAATCACATAGGTGTAGTCACAAGGTTTAATACCTTTACTGAATACAATTGCTGATGAAGTCACACAGTAATACATAATAGAGCCATTCATAATACATGACAGTCTCAAACTCAGTTCCTGGAGGCCTGCCACAGCTTCCCACAGTATAGCTCCAACTGACACCAGCTTGGAAGTGTCTAGTGAACAAGGTTTTAACCTTGATTAGCTGGATCACGTGTGTTTAATTAGGGTTGGAGCAGAACTCCATGGATCAGGGGTGCCCAAACTTTTTCTTATAAAGGGCCAAAAACCAAACTTGATTGAGGCTAGTGGGTCAAAGGTAAAAACATGGGTGCCATGGGTGATTTCCTAATTTATTTAATAATATAAATTAAAAAATGACTAGAAAACATTGCTTTATATTAACTAATGCAGTATTGTTTTTAAATTTTATAATGAATTTATTACAGTAAAAACAAAACAATTTATTTTATAACAAAATTACACTAGTTTAAATTACACTCTCACACAAGTGACAGTATTTATATTTTTAGAAATCAGAATGAATTACATTTAAGTGACATTTAATTAAAACATTTCATTTCAGTTTGCTTTTTTTCTTTTCTTTTTTTCTTTTGTAGCTCAGCAATAAAGCAAACAAACAAAAAAATGTAACGTCAAATTAGAAATGATGATCTCTTTTAAAGAAATTTGCCCCAGCCGTCTCCATCGTTTTCACTTTCCTCTCAGATGGGATGGTGGGCCAAATGCAAGGTTACAATGGGCTAACTTTGGCCTACGGGCCCTACTTTGGGCATCTCTGGCATAGAGGTAGTGGTGTATACTTGTAATATGTAGTCCTCAAATATAGCAGGCATTAATTTCTGGCATTTATTTTTAACAAATCACAGTTTATTCCATTTACATGCAGTTATTTTTATATCTGATGCATACTTTTTTTTAAATCTATCTGTTGTCTCTACCACATTATTATATACAATTCTATAAAAAATATCACATTTCTATCCCATTTAGAGTCAATTATAAGGACAATAAATCTGAAAAATGAAAGTGTATTGTTTCATAGTTGATACATAAATTTCTCATTTCTTGCATTGATTCAAAAATGTTTCGATGTTTTAAATGTAAGTTTGTCAAATGTCAATAAATAAATAGACTAAATTTAGAGTCATTTCACTATGGTGATCCCTGATGAATAAGGGACTAAGCCGAAGGAAAATGAATTCATGAATGAATGAAAAAACAGCTAAAGTCATTGACTTCCAGCAGCCATTGACTTCAATAGTGTATTTTGTTCTTGTTATAGATTCCAAAGGCTGCTGCTTTCCCACATTCTTCAGAGTAGGGCTGCACAACATATCTTTGCAGCATCAATATCGCAATGTGTGTGTCCGCAATAGTTACATCGCAGGATATGCAATGTTGAGTTGAGAATTATATTTAATCGACAGTTGAGAACTCATGAGATTTGTGGAATCATTACAACATATAATCATAATAGAGTGAAACTTGATCATTTGCATGGGTTTTATTGGCATTTCAAGAAAGCGCATTTAAGCTCAATAACGTAAAACATTTGTAACTTTTTAATGAAAAATAATCAAACTGAATTATTAAAACAATGAAGACTATACACTTTTATTTTATTTGTTATTTCTGTATCTGAACACAGTTTGGCTCTTTGGAAAACCATAATGCACTGTTTATTTAACTTTTTTTCTTAGCTTTAATGTGAATATTCTTGCTTGCATTTTTTTAATACAGGAGTTACACACTTACAAAATTAACACAACCTAATTCTAAATGAATGGTTTTAATGAGACATCAAATTGTATTCATATCACAATATATTTATTCATTCACTTTCCTTCGGCTTAGTCTCTATTTCTGAGGTCACCACAACGAAATAAACCGCTAACTATTTCAGCATATGTTTTACACAGTGGATGCCCTTCCAGCTGCAACCCAGTACTGGGAAACACCCATACACTCTCATTCACACACTCATATGGACAATTTTGCTTACCCAGTTCACCTGTACCACATGTCTTTGGACTGTGGGGGAAACCGGAGCACCCAGAGAAAACCCAAACAAACACGGGAAAAACATGCAAACTCCACACAGAAATTCCAACTGGCCCAGCCGGGACTTGAACCAGCGATCTTCTTGCTATGAGGTAGCAGTGCTAACCACTGAACCACCATATAATAATGGTGAATATTCAATTCAGCTTTATTTGTATAGTGCTTTTACAATGTAGATTGTGTCAAAGCAGCTTCACATAAATGGTCATAGTAACTGGATCATGGTAGTTCAGTTTTTAGTGTTTAAGTTCAGTTCAGTTTAGCTCAAATCATTTGGTGTTAGAGTCCAAACACTGAAGAGCAAATTCATCGATGCGTATTGTAGCTCTACCGATCCTGAACCATGCAAACCAGGGCGACAGCGGAGAGGGGAAAAAACTTCACCGATAGGAGAGTGAAGAAAAAAACCTTGAGAGAAACCAGACTAATTTCTCCGCTACCCAAAAGTCTTGTGCAGAGCTGCAGAATATGATAAATAAAGATAAATATGATACTATAAATATATATAATATAAATATGATATGATAAATATGATAAATAAAGGTCTAAGCCGAAAGAAAATGAATGAATGAATGAATGAAAAACACCCATAGTCATTGACTTCCAACATCCATTGACTTCCATTATATATAGAATTTTGTTCCTACTATAGATTTTAAAGCCAGCTGCTTTCCAATTTTCTTCAGAGCATCTTGCTTTGTGTTCAACAAGAAAACAGAAATTTAAAAACTTTAGCAGCACTTGAGTGTGAGTAAAGGATGAAGACATTTTCATTTTTAGACATACATTGTCATACATTAAACTATCGTTTTAATAGAGGGTTATAATGTAAAGAAAGCAGTATTTTACACTTGTAGTTTATAGAAGCAGTTTTTCAATCAGGATGCAATTTTATCAATCATTTTTTTTAGCTATCGGGTAATACAAATATGTCGTTTTTATTTAAAATAAATCCACAGTTCCTTTTACTATACTGAAGAAATGGTGTATAAACAGAAATTCAGAGTACATTAAAAAAGAAACAACATGTAATACATTCAACTTAACATTTAATCTTAAAATTAGAGAGAAAACAATAGTATTGTCCTGTTAAAATATACAACATTTGCTCCAATTTCAGTTTTGTTGGGGTGTTTTTTGAAGGGGCGACACGGTGGCTTAGTGGTGAGCACTGTTGCCTCACAGCAAGAAGATCACTGGTTCAAGTCCCATCTGGAAAAGTTGGCATTTCAGTGAGGAGTTTGCATGTTTGTCCCATGTTCGTGTGGGTCCACCGGGCGCTTCAGAGTATGGGTGTTTTTTTTTATTGCTGCTGGAAGGGCATTCGCTGCATAAAGCATATGCTAGAATACTTGGCGGTTCATTCCACTGTGGCAGCCTCTAAAATAGATACTAAGGAAAATAAATAAATGAATGTATTTTGGAGTTCAATAGAGTTTATTGGATGATTGAACATCCATCCAATATGAAATCAGCTGAGATGGACTCTGCGTAAGTATTGCTATTAGTCCAGAATAATAAAAGCGATCCAAATGTTCAGGTGGTCTGATTAAAAACTGCCCAAAATTCAGTTTCTCAGGCCTAATTCCCAAACGCCTCAAGCACATGCCAATATACGCGTCCTCAATAAAAATAGGCCTCACAAACCTCGAGATGTGTAGGATCTTCTCCGGCAAGTCCATGGAAAAGATGTAACACATGCCCTGAGGATACGGAGGATATCTGGATCTGGGATACACATCATGAGGGATGTAAAACTTGCTTGATGGATCTCGCATCACATTGTTTACAGACAATACTAAGCCAGTAATGTAGTTACGCTCTAGTGTGTTAAGACTCACAAGCATATACAATAGGTTTTTCACGTTGAGGAGCACATCGGCGTCCACTTTTGCGGCGTATGAAGCCTGTGGACACTTTCTGCTGAGCCACTCCATCATCACCAACGTTTTAACTGTCAGGTTCCTGTAGGTGTCCTGGAAGCTGCTCTGCAGAAGATCTCCATGTTGCTGGCTTTCATTCTGGAGTTGCTCCTGCAATGTTTCATTGCCACTTCGTGAGCCTAGAAGAAACAAAACCAGCACGATTTTATCCCGGACGAGCCCCTCATTCCCCCACGTTGTCCTGATGGCATTGCGTGCCTCGATGTTCTCCGGGGCCACCGGCACAATAATCACCACAAAGGGCTCCTGTTGCTGACACTTCTCTGGCAAGTCGAGGATAAATTTGTAGTTTTGAGGGATAACAACATTGAGCTTGAGCCATTTCTGTCTTTCGAGGGTTCTTGCGGTGAAAAACAGCAATAAGATATTAAGCAGGATGAAGAGACTAACCAGTAACCAAGTCTTACAGTACATCAGAACGAGGCTGAAACGAGAAAGAAATTGTGTTTCTGTAAATATGATTTATTTTATGAAAGAATGAAGTTCATCACTATAATAAGTGACTAGTTACATTAAAAAGTGAGTAAACCTGTTGTAACTTGAAACTGTTAGTTGACTTTAAGGTGTAATATGTAGAACTGAGGTATTGCAGTATGTAGCTTAGTGGGACGGGGCTGAGAGCTGTGGGAACAAAGCGAGGCTGGTGTTTAAGTGATAGTGAGAACCTGTTTCACGCACAGAGGAGCTCTAGATGATAAAAGGAGGAGAGAGAACAGTTTTGCATTACTTTTGCGTTCACTGGAGTTTCTCGTCCTCTTATTTTACAAAGTTCCTCCACTTGAGACAGGTGGCAGGTCCAGCACAAACTCCACTGTACAGTACTTCGCAGGCTCACGGCTCTCTGCCCCGCCACACTCGCTACAGTGCAAATGTAATATATTGCACGCATTTTTTCAACCCAGGTTGCCAGATTGACACCACAAACATTAAAAAGCATGCTTGACAATCAACCTTACATTGTAACCTGCTCAACTAGTGTTTACATTACATTATGTGTTCAGCAACAACCCAGTACTGGGAAACACCCATTACACACTCATTCACATACTACAGCCAATTTCATTTATTCATTCATTCATTCATTCATTCATTCATTCATTCATTTTCTTTTTGGCTTACTCCCTTTATTAATCACAGCAGAATGAATCACCAACTATTCTGGCTTTTGTTTTACACAGTGGATGCCCTTCCAAATGCAACCAAGTACTGGGAAACACCCATACGTTCTCATTCACACACTACAGCCAATTTCATTCATTCATTCATTTTCTTTTTGGCTTACTCCCTTTATTAATCACAGCGGAATGAATTGCAAACTATTCTGGCTTTTGTTTTATGCAGTGGATGCCCTTCCAGCTGCAACCCAGCACTGGGAAACACCCATACATTCTCATTCACAAACCACAGCCAAATTCATTCATTTATTCATTTTCTTTTCGGCTTAGTCCCTTTATTAATCAGGGGTTGCCACAGCGGAAGAAATCACCAACTATTCTGGCATATGTTTTACGCAGTTGATGCACTTCCAGCCTCAACCCAGTATTGGGAAATGCCCATACATTCTCATTGACACACTACAGCCAAATTCATTCATGTATTCATTTTCTTTTCGGTTAAGTTTCTTTATTTAATCAGGGGTCACCACAGCGGAATACATCGGCAACAATTCCGACATATGTTTTACGCAGTGGATGCCCTTTCTAGTACTGGAAAACACCCATACACTCTCATTCTCACACTACAGCCAATTTAGTTCATCCAAATGCCAACTGGTCTAGCCAGGACTCAAACAGCGACCTTCTTGCTGTGAGGCGACAGTGCTAACCACTGAGCCACTGTGCCCCTAAGTAAAGTCAACTGATTGATAATTTACTGTGTATCGATGCCTTAGTAAAACAGTTTGTGGTTCTTATGAACAGCTACTTAAAAAGTTATTTTAAAAGTTTTGTTGCTTACACTTCTTATGCAGGTCAAAACAAATGAGCAAATTTGAGGGTTAAAAAACATGATAGTTTGCTGTTTCGCGGGCTGCTGTGGTGAAAAAAAAAATTAAGTAGGATGAAGGGACTAACCAGTAGCCAACTCTTACAGAACATTTGAACAAATATTTTAAAAGGATTGACGCAGGATTGTTCACCTTTTTGGTGTACAATTATTTAAATGAACATTTTAATGATCTAAAGTGCTTTTTTCTATTAAACAGAACAGAATAAACTAGTTTTGTGGATGTTAAAGGTTCTTCATGAAGGCATCAATGCCAATAAGGAAACCTTTATTATTAGACTTGATGACAGAGTGACATTTTTATTTGTTAAGCAAGAAGTTTCCCTGATTTATCTGAATGTTCATATCATTTGGAGCAGGATTGGAGCAGAAGTCAATCTGTTTGTCCGGAAGTTATTAGATCAATCTCTATTTGTATCTTTGCTCTTTCTTCAAAAATTTCAGGAGACATTTCATTTCTGGTCTATTCCAGGTCTAATTATTTAATTTGATTCGTAAGATAATTTATTTGCTGGTTTCTTTTTTTTTTCTTTTCCACAATGTAAATGAAATTATTTCCCCTCTAATGTAAATTTTTAAAGACTCCCAAACTGTAGATTTACTAAACCTACAAAGGCTGAATCAGAAAGAATAAAGTTATTAAAGCGCCATGTCTTCCGAATTGGTGACTTGGGAAATGCTAGTTTTACAACTGGGCTATGATCTGAGATTACAATACATTCATATTTACAATCAGTAACAGAAGTTAGCAGCTTATCATCTATCAAGAATGAATCGATTCGAAAGTATAAAAGATGTACATGAGAAAAAAAGGAGAACTGCATCAGATTTGGATAAACGAAACGCCAAGAATCAAAAAATGTATAGATCTCTAAAAAAGTATCAATGAACATCAATTAATAAACATGGCGGATTTGCCATTTTTGAAGACCGGTCTAAAGTAGAGTGAAACACAGTTAATATCTCCCCCACAGAGTGACATTTTTAAGTGAACACTTTAAAAGTGAAGGTCATTGTCATGCAGCTGATAATGCAAAAGCACTGTGCTTCTCCCAGGTGAACAAGCAAATGATTTTAACCACATTGCTCCTCGGCAAAAATCAAATCAAACTTCCCTGATGCAAATAGTTAATCTCTAAAACCTCAAACCGGAGATGTTATTTACTTAGGGATAGTTCACCCAAAAATAAAAATGTACTCAATGGTTAGTAATTTTCAACATTTTTCAAAATATCTTCTTTTGTGTTTGACAGAAGAAAGAAACTCCAACAGGGTGTGTTAAGTGTGTAATTTATTCATTTTTGGTTGAACTATATCTGTTAAATTGATAAAACCTAATTACAAAATAAAAGGTGAAACCTGCTAAATGTTGGCACATACCTTTTCCTGTCCTGATATTAGCAGGGATGCCGTATGTCTGTCCTCAGACTTGCTGTACCCACTCAGCTCCTCCTCATGTATTTATTTCTGACCTATCAAATCCTTTAGTTTAAAACCAGCTGACGAGGCAAAAGTACAAAATCAGGCAAAGTCCTACAATCAATTCGCTACTCATGTTACTACTCGTCTCTCAACCCTTCTCTTTCATTGGCAAGTCCATTTAGTTTCTGTCATCAACCAGCACTGAAAGAAACAACAATAAACGCCTTTAATGCCGTTCTAAATATCGTGTTTTGTTTACATGTCTCAAAGATTTGGACATTGAATGAGTTTGGAAACCTCCTTGCCAACATTATTTGCATGGCATGCAAATTACAAAACAAAGGAGCCAATGTCACCTTGTTAACATTTAAATAAAGAACAAAAAACAATGATCAAATAATAATAATCACAATAATAATATTATTATGGTACAGTGGCTCAAGGGTTAGCACTGTCGCCTCCAGCAAGAAGGTTGCTGGTTCCAGTCCTGGCTGCCTCAGTTGGCATTTCTGTGTGGAGTTTGCATGTTCTCCCCGTGTTGGTGTGGGTTTCCTCTGGGTGCTCCTGTTTCCCCCGCAGTCCAAAGACCTGCACTATAGGGGAATTGAATAAATTTATTTTTTTGTAGTGTAGGCTATGTGTGTGTGTGTGTGTGTGTGTGTGTGTGTGTGTGTGTGTGTGTGTGTGTGCGTGTGTGTGTGTGTGTGTGAATGCGAGAGTGTATAGGTGTTTGCCAGTACTGGGTTACAGCTGGAAGTGCATCCGCTGTGTAAAACACATGTCGGAATAGTTGGCGGTTTATTCCACTGTGGCAACCTCTGAAATAAGGAGTATGTCGTAGAAAAATGAATAATAATAATAATAATAATCATAATAATAATAATAATAATAATAATAATAATGCAACCATGATTTGGGCGTCCCCAGTTCAAATCATATGACAAAAAAAAATAAAAATAAAAACATGAAATGAATAGAGATTCCTTTACAAATCAGTCATATACAATTTATGGGTTATTTTCAGTTGATAATATTCATTCCTTCATTTTCTTGTCGGTTTAGTCCCTTTATTAATCCAGGGTCGTCACAGCGGAATGAACCGCCAGCTTATCCAGCATGTTTTTACGCAGCGCATGCTCTTCCAGCAGTAATCCATCTCTAGGAAACATCCACACACACTCATTCATATTCATACACTACGGACAATTTTAGCATACCCAATTCGCCTGTACTACGTCTTTGGACTGTGGGGGAAACCAGAGGAAACCCACACGAATGCAGGGAGAACATGCAAACTCCACTCAGAAACACCATCTGACCCAGCCAAGGCTCAAACCAGCGACCTTCTTGCTTTGAGGCGACAGCACTAGCTACTGCGCCACTGCGTCATCTGTTCGTTAATATTTAATATAAATATTTAATGGTACAGTAAGAATTAGCATTTTTATTTTTAGCGTGCATAAACAAAACAAAATAAAATTGCTTCTCCTAGGACCAATGAAAGCTTTTGTTTTTAAAGGGTGTTCATGGAACCCTCAATGCCAATAAAGAAGTAACAAAAGTAACAATTTGACTTTAGCAAAGTAACTTTTCTTACCAAAGTAACAATTTTAAGGTGCACACGGCAAAGGAAAAGGTAATGACGTAGGAATCAAAATCTTCAAGAGGGAGAAAGTCAAAACAGCATGATGCAAACATGTTTTTTTCTGACTAAATATAAAAGGCCTTAAAGAATTAGTCACCCTGAAATGAAAACTGTAATTACTCAACTGTTGAATACTTTCAGGAGAAAAGGACGAACAAATTCATGTTTTCTTTTTTTTTGGTGCACAAAAGTGTTATTGGAGTTTGTTCTGTCATGGTTGAACTACTGAATTAAGTCACGTGGACTGTTTTGACAATGTTTTTGTTTTCTTTTCTGGCCATTGAGACTCTTACCACTGTTTATATGGATCCGAGGAGAAGTCTTCCTCATTATAGTGTTTATATAAAAGTGATTATCTTTATAATGATATAAATTGTAGTTATGTGTATATGAAATTACAAATAAGATGTAGCAGGACATCAAATTACTATTTCAAAACTTTTTTTTTGCATTTTAACTTTGTACACTGAAACATCATGGGCCTCATAGTTTGTCTCATTTTGTGAGCCAACTGACAGCAGTTGTTCCCTTCCCTCTTTCTCCCTTGCTTTGCCGACTACACCCCTCCTCCCTCTGGTTTCAGCATTCCACTCCCATGAAAAAAAAGAAGATGAGGACGTCTTGAAGAAAAAAAAACAGTTTTATTCCAGAATAGTAGTAATAAAGTGAGGACAACACTTCGGATTCAGCAGAGTTGGAAATAAACCCGATCATCCTCCATTTAAACATTTTATACTGTTTCTTCCTGCCTAACATGGTAATAAGCTTTCGCTTTGAATGTACTGTAATTAAGAATGGCAATCCCAGACCTTTCGGTATACCCGAATTACATGTTAATAAGGTTTCGCTTTAAATGTAAATTGAGAACAACAATAAAAGTGATACTCTTCCATTCCCAGATCTTGGGTAGATTTTCAGCTGAGAATACCAACTGTTATGATAAATGAGGTTAAACAGAATTCCTTTTGGGCATTAGATGGTTCTTGATGGCTCGCTGCCGCTCCCATGCTACAAGAAGTGAATTATCATTCCAAAGGCATTATTTAAATGCTTAAATACTTTATTTGAGGAACTCTACTCTCTGTGATAATTAAGCTCTTTGTTGAGAAAGGAGCATGAAACACTTTTTTATTATTCTGAGGTAGACTTGAACTAAAAGAGGGGGGATTTGTTACCCTTTAAATCTTCGTTACATGCTATGTTTGGATCCACACTTTGCTTCACACTACACACTGAGCCGTAACAGAAACAAATTTGAGTTTTGACTTTGAACCAAAAAGTTTGACATTTTGTTTTTTGTTATTCCCAAAACATATATATATATATATATATATATATATATATATATATATATATATATATATATATATATATATATATATATATATATATATATATATATCAATGTAACATTTAAAACCACAGAAAAATCACAAGATCAAAATATACATTTATAAATAGTTTTAACATTTATTAATTAATAAATTACTTTTTTTATACATACAAATAATAAAACTGAGTGAATTTAAAAACGTTATCTGCCATAAAAAATACACATGAAGGAAATATACAACAACAAAAGTGGAGCATAACCATCTTTTTTACATTGCAAATCAACACACAGCCAACTCATGGGCGTTACATAGGCTTGTTTACATCATTCCAAATCTCTATTAGCTGCTGTGGGGATCCGAGGATTGTCGTAATGGCCCTGAGAAAATTCTCCCGTTTATATTGCCCCATATAGATCCTGAACTGAGAAGGTTCTGGTGGAGATGAAGGCTCAACGCCCAACTGTTTCAAACAAGCTCCAATATATGCGTCTTCTATGTTAAATGGCTTTACATAATTGGAAGCCTCCACTATTTTTGATGGCAGGTCATTAGAGAAAACATATCCCATTCCCAGCAGATATGTAGGGTATTTTGGTTCGGGGTAAAGCTCCTCTGAGACGTACCATTTTGAGTTTTTGTTCCTGACAACAAATCGGTTACGCATTAACACTCCAGTTATGTAGTTTTCTCTGGGTGTATTGGGAGCCGATAGAAGAGTCACCAGGTTATTAACATTTAAGAACATGTCTGAATCAATCTTCATACTGTAATTCGCTTGAGGGCATCGAGTGGCCAACCAGTCCATGATCACCATGGTCTTTATGGTCAGGTTGAAGTAGGAGTCCACAAAGTTGCTCTGGATTAAGTCTCTGTGTTGTCGGCTCTCTTCCTCCAGCTGCTGTTGAGCTTTTTCAGAGTCTGCTCCCACAGTCAAACCCACCAAAAACAAAGTCAACACTGCTTTCCCCTGGACTGTCGTTTCATTCCCCCATGTGCTCCGGATGGCATTTCGAGCCTTTACCTCATAGGGAGCAACAGGAACCATCAAGACCAGGAACGGATTTCTCTGTTTACATATATCAGGTTCATCCAGCGTGAAATAATAGTTGAGTGGATGAGCCACGTGATGATGCTCTGAAGTGTTTTGAGTGGCTCCTTGTTGATTATTTATGGGAGTGGGTGCTGAAAACATAGTTTGATTGTCAATAGAAGAAGCGGACTCAGTTACGTAATAGGAGGGTATCTGATTTACCACGGTTTCATACAGGGTGTCAGGAGCAGCAGCGGACTTGAGAGAGAAATCAGAGATGTAAACAATGATGGACAATAGGAACGTCAATGCTAGCAGCAGAATGAATCCGGTTTTAATGTGACACCTGTTTGGAACTCGATCCTGAGCCAAGCTGCGTCTAAAAGAGAGACAGAAACTATTATTCTGCTTATCCTATGGATACCACACCTAAAGTCATTGTTCAGATGTTGTATTTCAAGACATTTGTCTGGTTTTGGTCCTCAAAATTGCTTCTGCGGCGATGCTAGTTTCTAGTTTTCCTATTTCTAAATGTTTACTGTTTTAGGCTGTGAAGTAACTTAAATCATTTGTCGTACATTAAAAATGGTAAAAAACTGGCAACTGTGGTTCAACGGAAAGCATAAAGAAATTGTAAAAATGAATGGTAAACTACATTATTTTTAAAATGTACAGTGTTTTTAAAGTACAAAACTAAAGAAAGTAAAAAAACTTAAGCTGTTAACCAAGTTACAGATAGTTCCTGTATTTGTACAGTGTTTTACCGGTAAAAACACTGCTTTTTTTATAGTGTAGTAGTGATATGTAATGCTGTAATGTGGCCAAACCTACCCAGGACTATAGTTTAGATGTAGTTTAGTTGAAGATGAAGATAATCACACACCATCATCAACCTAATTAACCATTTAACAAAGTGCTTGATTTAATTTATAATTTAATCAGGGGTATATGTTGAGACAATGTAAATAAATGAAATGCATCGTCTTGGTTAATGTAAACCAAGTATAAAAAATACATTAATTACCAAAACTGAGTGTAATTATTCTTTATTTCTATATCAATCTGTTCGCTTGTTAAGTGTGATGCGAAGCTGCTTTCCGGGTCCAAGTGCTCTATCAAACTGTATGGGGAGACTCGTGAAATGCTAATAATAAACATTTACAAAGCGATGTAATACTTTCGAAAATCACGATTGCAATATATATGTCCATACCTAATATCCGATGGCCAAAAAGTGATTCTTTTTTTTTTTTTTTGTTAAATTGTAAAAATTTTGGTATTTGTAATGCAGCAAGCCCAGAGATTGTTGTGCACATTATGACTTTCTATAAAATTCCCTTTAATGTGTGACATGAACAAAAAGTGGTCATAAACTAATTTTTTCTCAATTCAAATGAGTGGCGGCTTATTTGGTAACAAGAGGATACAAAGTAAATTGTGTCAAAGCAGCTTAACATGAAAGAGGAAAAGTGAATAAAAACCCAAAACAAGATTGTGACAAAGCAGCTTAACATAAAAGAAGAAAAGTGAATAAAAACCCATAACAATATTTCAAGTTAGGCAAGCAGGAGAGGATTAAGTGAATTCTTTATGGTAACTGGTATTTCACTAGATAATCAACTGTAAATGTGGGGGGAAAAAAACTAATTTAACATTTTTAGATCAAATATTTTCTCAAACTTATCAGTGCTTCAGATCTCAGTGAAATGACTTGAATTATGAATTATGGCCACACATTTTATAGATCAATTTATTTTGAAACAAGTTAATGTTATAGAACAGGGGTATCCAAACTCGGTACTGCAGGACCTGTGTTATAAAGAGTATCTTTGACCCTAATCAAACACCCCTGAACCAGCTAATCAAGCTCCTATATACTAGAGATTTCATGGCAGGTGTGTCGAAGCCAGTTCGAGCTTAACTGACACTGACTCTCCAGGACAGAGTTTGGACAACCCTGTTATAGAATAAGGAACACGCCTACAAACAACAATATATTTCGATTATAAAATAATGGAAACAATACTGACTAATTGAAGACTAAGAAATCGTGATTCTGTATCATACATTTTATTTGCATAAATTATTGTTTTGGCCATATATGGCCAAATATCCATTATTTAAATAATGAAAATTACGCTTATAAAGCGTGAAAGAAAAAGCCTAATGACTTTTGACAGGAAAGTTGCAATTAATATAGGCACATAAAGACGAAACCGTTCAGGTTAGTGAATTTGATTTCCTCAACTCAGATGTTAAATAGCGATGTAATATTACACGTTAATACACGTTTCACTTACAGTACACGTGACATTATCCGCTGACTAATAGAAAGCATCTTGGTTTGAATTCGCTTAGGTGTTTTTCCACACATCGCTGATTATAAACAGTGGATCTTTTTTTGCTAATCGAGCATGTAAGCAAATTATTTAGTGAACACATAACTGTCATTAACTTTGGACAGAATAGAAGAGCTTTTTGACCAAGGTTTCATTCACATTAAATCAATCAAATCATTAACGTTAGACTACTGTACATTAGCATGAGCAGTACTTTACTTAAAGGGACAGTTCGCCCATATATAATTTACACAATCTTTACTAGTTTCAAATCTTCATAAGTTTCTTTCTTTTGGTGAACACAAAGGAAGATATTTTGAAGAAAGCTTCACATATTTAACCACTGACTTCCATAGTATCGCCTTTGTTATCCTACAATGGAGGTCAATGGTTAGTTTTTTTACCCCCAAAATATTTTGTGAAAAAAAAAAAACTCATAAAAGTTTGAAATCATATTGGTGGATTATGCATTAATAGGCTATGTAAATTACATTCAAAATTAAGTATAATAGTATTAGATACAATTACATGCTTTTGTAGTTTATACAGTGTATTCAGCATATGCATACTGTACATTTAGTAGTTTACCATATCATTAAATTATAATAGAACAATCAGATACACATATGTTCACACGTTTCTACTTTTAATAAAAGACCAATAAGTGTCAACTCACCTCTTCCAGCCATTTCTGAAGAGTCTCCACTCCATGTCTTGGTGTATGTGTGTGTGTGCATCTGGATTCAGGCCAATAAATGGTCCTTTTAGCTGAACACCTGGGACTTAAAGCTGCCTTAGTGTTACAGTTGTCCCACCTCCTCCCACCTCATACAGGTGTTCACTATGGATGGGGGGCTGGGATGGTGGAGTTCTATAATGGCTATTTCCAAAAACTCCACAATTTTACCATAAATGGTTAATGCAAATCAGTCAATGTTCATATGCAAACTCTACTTCAGGTGATTGATGTGTTTAACCCTCAGGTTAAATTAAACATAAGCTTTAAAATCCCCTTTGGAATAAAATAACACACTTCACAGTTATGTCATTGCACTCTTTATTAGACTGATGCGTCATAGTCACCTATTTCATAAATTTCATTCCAGTCACATTGACAGACGTCTTGTGTTATGGTAAGAGACATTAGCATTAGCTAAGATTCATGAGGCATAAGCCTCAACGTCAAGAAAGTGTAAAAAGAAAAAAGAAGACTGAAGTAAATCTGGTAAAATATACATACATGAACTGACAATATACATCCCAATGTATTTCATACATTGTATTTCGTCAATAATGACATAACAATAGAAGGCACTTGGTACTGGTAAAAATATGTTCGATAAAATATTCTGTGCAAATATATTTCATTAAAATACTTGCGCTGGCCCAGACAGGCCGTAGTCTTAGCATTTATCTCCACTGTGTATGGCAAATATAAAATCAGAGCTATACAACATTACATACAGGACTCCCGGTGCAAAACCAGGCTCCGGTTTTACATTTAACTGAGAAAGCATCCATGCATCAAGGTTAATGTCACAGAACATAATAATGAATAACAAACAGCGGAGTCCAAGTGGACTCATGTCATCATATGACACAGTTTTGACACAGTCAATGTCTCGTCTTCAAAAATGTACATGACGTAGCAAATTTGCACCATTAAATGGCTAATAATTAAAGTTCAAGCTGATGATTACTTAAAGCAATCAAGGTGCACGTCTACACAGACAAAAGTATTACTTAAATGACCCAAATATGTTACTTCTTGATAAACAGTGCTATTAAAACTTGCACACAAGCAAGTCTTAAACACATTACAATAGAGGCCATGTGGGTTATGAGTTTTTCATATTATTTTCATTTTAAAAAATCTTTTTAGAAGCTCATTTTACTCCATTTACTTAAATCTATATCAAAAGATGATGTATCCTTTTCGTATTGCATCCTGTTCTCTTTGTTTGACCACTGTGGGTCAAATTTCCAAGCCAATGCAGCTGTCATTACACACCACGAGACTAATTTAAACAAACAAAGGTGCAGATTAGGAATTAGGAAGCTCTGCCCTCTAAGCAGTTCTCGTCAGACGTCACATAACGTTTATTGACATCTTTTATGGCATTCTGATTTATACAGTGTACAGATGGTGAATGAATATTGGTGTCAGGAATCAATATTTAAATTCTGCAACACTGCTTAATGTTGCATATTTAAACACACCATGTTTATCTTGCTCATTGCTTAGATTATCCCACATGATTTCCCAAAAAGGCAGCACCCCAATGTCTAACATTTACAATTCCTTGTAAAAACAAATACGATGTGTGTGTGCAGCCACACGAAGACCAATAACTATGAAGATTACCATAATGATAACCATCTTAGCTTGTGCACCAGCTGACGTTCTGTTTATTGTCTGTTGAGAATCTTTGCAGAAGCTTGTAAGTGTTTTTATTGTTGATCAGCTGGAAAGTGATGCCAGTGATATTGCCCTTGTTTATCGTTTTATAATAGTTGAGGCTATTCCGATTTATTATTTATCTGATTAATTATTAAAATATTTCAATTACAGCTATCATGTCCTTGATGTGATCAGAAGAGGTTCAGATACATGTTTGGTGTATCTAACTTAAACCAATTCAGTTTTTTGTGTGAACAGAAATCTGGATTCACGCCACATTCATGAAAACTGAAATCAAATTAGAATTGGAAGATTTGGATCATATTTACAAATAGTTTTTTAAGGCTCATTTAGATTGTGACAGATTCGCTTTGTGAAAACTGACTGTGTGTTCTGAACTGATATCTCATTTTTTATCTAATATTTAAGATTTATGTGGGTGCAACCTGTTTCAAGAATAGCATGCCTGGTGGAACTATGAAGCAAATAAAAGCATTCGAATAGTTTCGCTCTCATGGTGTGAACAGAAAACTAGATTCACACCACATTCGAATTAAAATTGGAAGATTTGGACAATATATTATAATAACCGGTTAGATTTTTGAAAATTGAGGGTAATCTGAATTTATAATCTGAATCAGATTTACATGGGTGCAACCTGTTTCAAGATTAGCATGTCTGGTGGGATCAAAAAGCGAATAAAAGCATTTTGTTAATCAGTTTCCCTTTTACAGTGTGAACAGAAAACTGGATTTCATAGTGAGAACAGAAAACTGGATCAAGGTCAGATACCACAAACATGCTTTTATTTGCTTCATAATTTGATCATATTTACAAATGTATTTTTTAGCCTTGTTTGGGACATAAAATATTTGATTTGTACGATCTGAACTGATAATCTGAATCAGATTTACGTGTATGCAGCCTGTTTCAAGAATAGCATGTCTGGTGGGACTATGAATCAAATAAAAGCATTTTTGAGGTATTTGACTTTGATTAGTTTCATTTCCAGTGTGATCAGAAAACTGGATTCTTATCACATTCATGGAAACTGAAATCAAATTAGAATTGGAAGATTTGGATCATATAAAGAAACAGTTTTTAATAGTTTCATTCAGCATTTCACAAAACAAATTCGATTTGTGAAATCTGAGTGTTATCTGAATTGATTATTTGAATCAGATTTAAGTGGGTGCAACCTATTTCAAGATTAGCATGTCTGGTGGGATCAAAAAGCAAATAAAAGCATTTTGTTAATCAGTTTCACTTTCATAGTCTGAACAAAAAACTGGATTCACGCCACATTCATGACAACTGAAATCAAATTAGAATTGGAAGATTTGGATCATATTTACAAATTTATTTTTAGCCTTATTTAGGATCGTGTGACATAAGAGATTTGATTTGTATGATGTGAATTGATAATCTGAATCAGATTTACGTGGAGGCAGCCTGTTTTAAAAATAGCATTCCTGGTGGGACTACAAAGCAAATAAAAGCTTTTTGGGGGTATCTAACCCTTATCAATTTCGCCTTCACAATGCGAACAGACAAGTGGATTTAAACCACATTCATGAAAAGAGAAATCCAATTAGAATTGGAACATTTGGATCATATTTACAAATAGTTTTTGTTTTGCCTTATTCAGGAACATGACATAACAGATTTGATTTGTGTGATCTGAATTGATTTCTGAATGAGATTTATATTAGTGCAACCCATTTCAAGAATAGCATTTCTAGTGGGATTACAAAGCAAATAAAAGCATTTTGGGGGTATTTATCCCTAATCAGTTTTACTTTTATAGTGTAAACAGAAAACTGGATTCACACCACATTCATGAAAACTTAAATCAAATTAGAACTGGAACATCTGGATCATATTTACAAATAGTTTTTTGCCTCATTCTGGAACGTAACGTAACAGATTTCATTTGTAGGATCTGAATCAGATTTATTTGGGTGCAACTTGTTGCAAGAATATCATGCCTGGTGGGATTATGATACAAACAAAGGCTTTTTTTGTTTTGTTTTTTGACCCTAATCAGTTTCGTTTTCCCAATGTGAACAGAAAACTGGATTCACACCACATTCATGAAAACTGAAATCAAATTAAAATTGGGACATATTTAGAAATAGTGTTTTTAGGCTGATTCAGAATGTGACAACAGATTTGATTTGTAAAAATTAAGTGTGATCTGAATTGATAATCTGAATCGGATTTACTTGGGTGCGACCTGTTTCAAGATTAGCATGCTTGGTGGGATTATGAAGCAAATAAAAGCATTTTGTTAATCAGTTTCACTTTCATATTGTGTACAAAAAAACTGGATTTACACTACATTCCTCAAAAAACTGAAATCAAATTAGAATTGGAACATCTGGATCATATTTACAAATTGTTTTTTAGCCTCCTTTGAGAACGTGACATAACAGATTTGATTTGTATGATCTGAATCAGATTTACGTGGGTGCAACCTGTTTCAAGAAAACCATGCCTGGTAGGATTACGAAGCAAATAAAAGCATTTATTGGGGTAGGTGACTATGATTGGTTTCGTTTTTCACAGTGTGAACAGAAAACTGGATTCACACCACATTCTTGAAAACTGAAATCAAATTAGAATCAGAATGTCAGCAACAGTTGAATCAAATTTAAGTTTAATTTGCAAAATTGACTGCAAGATCTGAATTCAAATCCAAATCAGATTTACCTCTGGTATACACAAGGACCATTTACGTGGTTGCAACTTGTTTTAAGAACAGCATTCCCGGAGGAATTACTACCCACGAGTGAGGCCCTTGTCGTGCTCCCATCCTGCCTTCATCTTCATCATCAACATCAATATCATCCTCTTCCTCGATGCCTCTTTCAGCCTGACCCCCACCTAAACCAAATGGCGGCAACAACAAAGGGTGCAAAATAGGCAACTTGCCAAGCCCAAGAGCACTGGAACTGGGGTACAGCACTGGCCCTGCTCCTAAAAGTGGACTGAGCCTGGAAAGATCCAGAGGGTGACCTCCAAATGGCCCGGCGAAGGCATGACCTCCAAATAATGTGGTTGTCGCCCCCGGCAGGATGAAATTAGCCGCCGTTGGGTGAGATTGATCCATTCGTCGTCCGTCCACCAATGACGCAGTGTCTGATTCCAGCCTGTTGGTTCTCGGGGAAGCGGCGCGATCTTGCACTACGGCATGTCCATGAGCCTTGATGTGTTTACGGAGCGAGCTGGGGTCAGTGTAGCGCTTCAGACACCCTACCATTTTGCAGCAGTAGGGTTTGTCCACGTAATGTGTGCGCGTGTGTTTGAAGCGGTCGCTGGAGTTCGAGTAGCGCTTGTTGCAGCCTTCGTATGGACAGATGTAAGGCTTCTCTCCTGAGAGGGCAAAAGAGCAAGAGATAATAATCACAGGCTGCATTGAAGGAATGCAGGGGTCAGGATGGACCAGGTCAGATAGCAACAATTAGACACCACAGGCCTGTAGAAACCTGTCATTTTATTTGGGAAAATGATGTTGTATGTGAATGTTTGAGGCTTCATTGAGTGTGTGCACACTAGAGATAGTAAATGTAATGGTATTTTGGAATTAAGTCAAAACATAAAAAACACGAGTCAACATAAATATTTTGCTAATCTAATTCTCAATATGGCTCCCAGAGCAGTAATACATAATGGTACACTGAAAAAAATTCAACAATGATGATTCCATGGATTTACTACATTTTTTTTTATGTTAGGTGGTTGTAAACAATTTATTTGGGCTGAATTTAAACAAACATATTAAGTTAACCATTATTACATTTAATTTGTTTGTTTAAAATCAACACAAATAAATTGTTTGCAACAGTTTTGCATGCAACACTTTTTTCAGTGTAGCATAAATCGGATAAAAGAAGCATTTTTGCCATATCTATCATATAAAATGAACTAATCAAATTCAAACCACATGACGATGTATCTGATTTTATTGCAAAAAATTAAATTAAAATTAATTAATAAAAAATTAAAAAATTACAGTATGATATCTCATCTGTAACAGCTATCACAAAAAATGTATATATACAATACAATAATACATATATACAGTTGAAGTCAGAATTATTAGCCCCCCTGAATTATTAGCACCCCTGTTTATTTTTCCCATTTTCTGTTTAATGGAGGGAAGCACATTTCTAAGCATAATAGTTTTAAAAACCTATTTCTAACAACTGATGTATTTTATCTTTGCCTTGATGATTGAATTTTACTAGATATTTTTCAAGACACTTCTATACAGCTTAAAGTGACATTTAAAGGCTTAACTAGGTTAATAAGGTGAACTAGGCAGGTTAGGGTAATTTGGCAAGTTATTGTATAACGATGGTTTGTTCTGTAGACTATCGAAAAAAAATTACCTTAAAGGGGCTAATAATTTTGTCCCAAAAATGATTTTTTTAAAAATTAAAAACTGCTTTTATTCTAACCGAAATAAAACAAATAAGACTTTCTCCAGAAGAAAAAACATGATCAGACATACTGTGAAAATTTCTTTGCTCTGTTAAACATAATTTGAGAAATATTTAAAAATGAGAAAATAATTCAAAGGGGGGCTAATAATTCTGACTTTAACTGTATATATATATATATATATATATATATATATATATATATATATATATATATATATATATATATATATATATATATATATATATTTATAACAAATACACTCACCGGCCACTTTATTAAGTCCAACTGCTCAATGATGCAAATTTCTAATCAGCCAATCACATGGCATTGAGTATCGAGTACATGGGCTACAGCAGCACAAGATCACACCAGGTCCCACTCCTGTCAGCTAAGGACAGGAAACTGAGGCTACAATTCGCACAGGCTCACCAAATTTGAACAATAGAAGATTGGAAAAATATTGCCTGGTCTGATGGGTCTCGATTTGTGCTGCAACATTCGGATGGTAGGGTCAAAATTTGGCATCAACTACATGAAATCATGGATCCCTACTGCCTTGTATCAACGGTTCAGGCTGGTGGTGGTGTAATGGTGTGGGTGTATTTTTTTGGCACACTTCGAGCCCATTAGTCCCAATTGAGCTTCGTGCCAATGCCACAGCCTACCTGAGTATAGTTGCTGACCATGTCCATCTTTTTGTGAACACAGTGTACCCATCTTCTGATGGGTACTTCCAGTAGGATAACGTGCCATGTCATAAAGAGGGAATCATCTCAGACTGAATTCCTGAACATGACAATGAGTTCAATGTGCTCAAATGGCTTCCACAGTCACCAGATCTCAATCCAATAGAGCACCTTTGGGATGTGGTTAAAAAGGATATCTGCATCATGGTTGTGCAGCCGACAAATCTGCAGCAACTGCGTGATGAGTTCACGTTAAAATGGACAAAAATCTTTGAGGAAAGTTTCCAGTACATTGTGGAATATATGCAACGAAGGACTAAGGCAGTAGTGAATGTAAAAGTGGGTCCAACCCTGATACTAAGTTTACCTAATAAAGTGGCCTGTGAGTGTGTAAACACACATATCTAAAATATATTTTTAATGTTATTATGTAATATAATAATTATGTAAATTGTAAAAATATTTTATAAATAATAATATATTTTTATAAAGTAATGTCTGAGTTTTTTGTCATATTGAATACTGAAATATTTCTGAAATATTTTATATATTGTGAAAACTCTATTGTGCAATTCTTTATAAAAAATAGACATTTATTTGTAACAGTCATGAAAAAAATTATAATTATTTGCTTAGATGAAATATGTTGTTTAGACTGTTTAAAACTAATAATTAAATATGTTTGGAAAGTTTTAAAGTAAGACGGGAAGCCAGAATCAAAATTATTAGCTGCAAATAATAATAAAAAGAAACAAACAATAATGACTTGGCCCCTTTTTTAATAAGCCTAATAAGACAACATATCATGTTAAATAGAACTCATAAAATCCGATATAAATCAAATATTTCAAAACGTCTTTTTGGTTCGCTGTACTTGGGTCCAGATTAAAATACAAATTTACATAAAATGATCTCTTTTTACTATTTACTCTTTTCTGTTTTAGGGTTAAACTAATCTACTGTAGCTTTTATGTGTGTGATGTGGCTTTTATGTTTTTTATTTATTTAATATTGTGACATAAAAATGCTGCTCCATACTGCAAATGTTTGTGTGTCTCACCTGTGTGTGAGCGCGTGTGTATTTTCAGGTTCTCCAGACGTGAGAAGCTCTTGTGGCAGGTCGGGCAGTGATGAGGTTTCTCATTGGTATGAGTGCGGATATGAATCAACATCTTGTACCTGAATTGAACAAATGGATCCTGGATTAGAGCTCACATAATGAACGCAAACATCCAGTACTTTATGACACTTCATAATCAGGGAGTGTGTAAAACTTTGGCAGTGTCAAGACAAAGATCATGCTTACTTTACAAAAATAGTTTTTTTATAATCCTTTTTGTCGGCATAAATGATTTGTAAAGACTAGAGACAACACTTTACCTTATTGAAAATTTTAACTTTTTTTGAATATGTAATGTATTAAATTCATTTATAATATAATATAATATAATATAATATAATATAATATAATATAATATAATATAATATAATATAATATAATATAATATAATATAATATAATATCCACAGTCTGACCTGGCATTAAAGCCTCTCCCCTTGCGCGCGCAGCCCTCCCAGTGGCAGCAGTATCCTGAGGCTTTCTCTGGTTTCACATGCGAGTCATTGACATGATCCACCAGATCCTGCAGGCTCTCGAACAGCAGATGGCACTAAAGAGTAATAAAAGATTTCATTAAAGTCTCTTCTTTTTGCTCAGTGTGCTGCTACAGTGTTTTAAGTTGCTGGTTGATGGTTTCTAATTAGCATTATGCGTTTATTCTAATCTCTAAAGTTTAAAAATGGGAGTGAATTGCCAAAATTAGCATGGTGTGTATATGGAACAGGACTCTCAGGTAACTAAACCGTTGTTGACCTTCATTACCAAGTATTTTTTCCCCCTATAATGGAAGTCAGTGGGGACCAGCTATGTTTTTTTTACTAAATTTGTTCAAACTCTTATTCTTTTGTGTATAGCAGGGAATAAAAGTAACTGATGCAAATTTGGAACAACATTAGGTTGAGTAAATTTTCATTTTTTTAGTAAATTATCTCTTATCACTGGATTCTGAGATTTTCAAAATGTTTCGCTCTACTGTCTTGAATTGATTCTGATGTTAGTTTTTACAGCAAATGGAGCTGTTTGCTTTACAGACACCCCTCAAAACTAAAATAATCATTAATAAAGTCATTAAAGCCAATTAACATGACAGCTCAATATGCAGGTGCTCTTCTATGTGAGCATTTGAGTGTAGATAAAAAATTAGCTAATGCAGCATCTGATGTTAAAATGTGGTCTAGTGTGCCATCTGATTTAAAAAAACTAGCCTAGAATCCCCTCTGCTGTTAACTAGCCTAGTGCAACATCTACTGTTAAAAACTAGCATAGCGCATAATCTGCTGTTAAAAACTAGCCTAGAGCATCATCTGTTGCTAACAACATAGTGCGCCATCTACTGTTAAAAACTATCCTAGAGCACCATCTCCTGTTAAAAACTAGCATAGCGCATAATCTGCTATTAAAAACGAGTCTAGAGCGCCATCTGCTGTTAAAAACTAGTCTAGAGCGCCATCTGCTGTTAAAAACTATCCTGGAACTCCATCTGCCGTTAAAAACTAGCAAAGTGCATAATCTGCTTTTAAAAACTAGCCAGGAGCGCCATCTCCAGTTAAAAATTAGCATAGTGCATAATCTGCTGTTAAAAAGCCTACAGCACCATCTGTTGTTAATGACCTAGTGCGCCATCTGCTGGTAAAAACTAGCCTAGAGCCCCATCTGCTGTTAAGAACTAGCCTAGAGCCCCATCTGCTGTTAAAAAATAGCCTAAAGCCCCATCTGCTATTAAGAAGTAGCCTATTGCACCATCTGTTGTTAACAACCTAGTGGGCCATTTGCTGTTAAACCTAGCCTAGAGCACCATCTGCTGTCAAAAACTAGCCTAGAGCACCATCTGCTGTTAAAAACTAGCTTAGAGCCCCATCTGCTGTTAAAAACTAGCCTAGAGCCCCATCTGCTGTTAAAAACTAGCCTAGAGCCCCGTCTGCTATTAAGAAGTAGCCTATTGCACCATCTGTTGTTAACAACCTAGTGGGCCATTTGCTGTTAAAACCTAGCCTAGAGCACCATCTGCTGTTAAAAACTAGCCTAGAGCGCCATCGGCTGTTAAAAACTAGCCTAGAGCCCCATTTGCTGTTAAAAACTAGCCTAGAGCCCCATCTGCTATTAAGAAGTAGCCTATTGCACCATCTGTTGTTAACAACCTAGTGGGCCATTTGCTGTTAAAACCTAGCCTAGAGCGCCATCGGATGTTAAAAACTAGCCTAGAGCCCCATCTGCTGTTAAAAACTAGCCTAGAGCCCCATCTGCTATTAAGAAGTAGCCTATTGCACCATCTGTTGTTAACAACCTAGTGGGCCATTTGCTGTTAAAACCTAGCCTAGAGCACCATCTGCTGTTAAAAACTAGCCTAGAGCGCCATCTGCTGTTAAAAACTAGCCTAGAGCCCCATCTGCTATTAAGAAGTAGCCTATTGCACCATCTGTTGTTAACAACCTAGTGGGCCATTTGCTGTTAAAACCTAGCCTAGAGCACCATCTGCTGTTAAAAACTAGCCTAGAGCGCCATCTGCTGTTAAAAACTAGCCTAGAGCCCCATCTGCTGTTAAAAACTAGCCTAGAGCCTCATCTGCTGTTAAAAAATAGCCTAGAGCCAGTCTGCTATTAGGAAGTAGTCTATTGCACCATCAGTTGTTAACAACCTAGTGGGCCATTTGCTGTTAAAATCTAGCCTAGAGCACCATCTGCTGTTAAAATCTAGCCTAGAGCGCCATCTGCTGTAAAAAAAAAACTAGCATAGAACACCATTTCTTGTTGACAACTAGCCTAGAGCACCATCTGCTGTTAAAAACTAGCATAGAGCACCATCTCAAGTTAAAAACTAGCTGAAAGCATCATCTGCTGTTAAAAACTAGCCTAGACTGGACTGCAATCTGCTGTTAAAAAGTAGCCTTGAGCACCATCTGCTGGTAATAACTAGCATAGAGCATCATCTACAGTAAAAACTAGCATAAAGCGCCATATACTATTTAAAACTAGCCTAGAGCGTTATTTGCTGTTTAAAAATAGCCTAGAGCACCATCTGTTGTTTAAAAACTAGCCTAGTGCGCCATCTCCTGTTAAAAACTGGCATATTGCACCATCTACTATTAAAAACTAGCCTAGAGCGCTATCTATTGTTAAAAAAAACTAGTCTAGAGCACCATATGTTGTTTAAAAACTAGTCTAGAGCACAATCTGTTGTTTAAAAACTAGTCTAGTGCGCCATCTCCTGTTAAAAAATGGCATATTGCACCATCTACTATTAAAAACTAGACTAGAGCACTATCTGTTGTTAAAAACCAAGCTTAATTCAAGATAGAATATCGATGCATTTTGAAAATCTCAGAATTGATTTTTTAAATGATTTTTCAGTTCTACTTTTTAAATAACACATGTACATGTGTCTCATTAATATATTTTAATACACTAAGCAAGTAAAACTCGATCATTTTGGATCAAAACAATAACAGTAGCTCTTTGTCACTCACCTTTAGCCAGCGGCAGGCCAGCTGTTCATCACCTGAAGGCTCAGGGGAGTGTTGACCAATCAGCATTGAGGAGGGCAGGCGCAGGGGACCCTCTGCACCAATCGGCAGGAAGAACTGGAATCCCGGAGGAGGAGAGGCGCTGTCCTCATGGTATGGGGTGCTCTCAGATTCCTTCAAGTAGAAGAGGTTATGAGTAAATGATGCATTTCTGAATCATGTCTGACTCATCTTAGTTGGGCATTAGGAGACCACCTAAAGCCTGAACAAGCCCGGACATGCTCCCAAAGAAAGAGTTCAGATCAGGATACCATGAGACCGGACTGGCATGAATTAGTGAATTGAATTATGGGACTGGTGCTGAATAAAGTAGTCTTTCTTCATGTCTACACCACAGAGATTTGAATCACTTGAATCTGTTTACCATAAAAACTAAAGTTAAATGTTTTAATGGTATTTCAAGACTCCAGTACCATGCATCTACGATTTAGAGTTGGATAGAGTCATAACTATAATCTATAGTGCATAATTGTTTTGTTTAAAATTATAAATTAATGCATTTATCCTAGGTGGCTATGGGAGTTACTCACTAAGGCCAGCAGAGGCGCTGTGGGGCTCCAGCTGGCACCACTGTCTATTGGAGATGGTGGTGAAGGAGAGGAGGATGGAGATAGACTCAGATCCACAGCAGTGGATGACGAAGAGTCTGACATGTCCTTATCAGCTGCATCTGGAGAGCAGAAGAGAGGAGAGAAACTCACTACTGACTCACCCTCAAATGATTCCAAACCTTTCTACGTTTATTTATTCTGTTGAACACTAATGAAAAGCTTTTTCAACCAGGTTTCCTGCTTTCTTCTAAACACATACTTTTCTGTTCAACAGATAATAGAAAATCAAAGGAGTTTGGAACAAGTAAAGGGTATGTAAATGATGATAGAATGTTCAGTTTTGGGTGAACTTTCCCTTTAAGACTTTTTTGCATTCAAAATGACATGCTTTTTCAAATAGGTCGATACTCTACATGAATGAAATCTGGGCGTACTACAGTACATTAGAAAAGTTTTCATTATTATGTGACCTACAAGGGTTACAGTTACTTTCATTCTGTCTTTTGAATCATTAAATTGGGTGTTTTGTTTAAAGTGCACCTATTATATTTCAAATGTTCCTTATTTGGTTTTGAGATCTTCTCTTAAGATTACTCAAATGAATTGTTTGAGACTCTTTATTGTCCTAAAATTTACATTTGAAATAATTTTATGTTTTCTATTTTCATTTCAAGTCTCAAACAATTCATTTGAGTGATCTGAAGATAATTTTTTCTAAACCCCTTCTTTCCAAGAGCCTGCTCTGCTCTGATTGGTCAGATAGCCACTACTTACTGTAATGAAACACTTAATATAAAATTTTAGCGATTGTACACACTTTAGGATTGTATTGATTTTATTTTATTTTATTAATTTGAGCCTCCATATGATGATTATACATCCTAGTTAATAGTTGATTCATTGATTTTATTTAATGATTTGCTTGGAAACGATACATTTAGGAACTAAACAGGTAGTCATCTTTCTGACTGAGTCCTATTAATCCCTGTTTTTTCCATTTAGGAAAATACACAGTCAATATCTTTAAAGCCGTTTTTCCATTACACAGTACTGTACGGTACAGTTCGGCACGAAATGGCTTGCGTCCACTCAGTTTTGCTCATCTCAGTTTACCTATCCACTGCAGTCAGAATTTGCCAGGTCCAAGAAAATTTGCAGCCCTTTGCAGCAATTTTTTCAATTCCCATGAAGGGGAATGCATGTCTGAGACTGCATGTGCATCTCTGCAGTCAAACTCTATTGTAATTTTTCCTACAACTGCATTTTCAAAAGAGCTTAATTGTGTGAGAATACTGCGACCCTGGCAACACTATCTGCAGTCATCGACTAGAATACACAAGACATGTCACTCGTATAGTTTTAAAAAGAGTAACGGTCAATATGGTGAATGAAGCCCTACCTCCTAGTGCAGCAGCCTATCATCGATCGCTGTAGACTGCAGTTTCTCCACGGGAGAAGCTCGGACCAAACGTGTGTTTTTACGACAGTTTGTGTGGTCAGCAAACACACTTAAATCTCAGTGAAAACTTGCTTCACAGACGTAAGAAATGTATCCAAATAAAACTTGATATCTGTGCTTTTAAATGAACCAAATATACTATAAAAAGTTTTTAGGTTTTGTAATCTGTATGAAATTAACACAAGGTAAAGTCCATCCTGTCACATCACATGCCAGCAACTACTCAAACTTATAAAAAAAGAGATGCTGTCATTTCTGTAGGAGAGTCACCAGAGAGAACAGGTTATGAATTACTTCAGAAGACCAGCACGATCAGATGATCATCATCCAGAGGATGATAATGTGTTGAACAGCCATAAAAAAGGTTGGTGTCGTGATCTTGTTCCTTTCGAATGCTCATCCACATTAGCTCAGGCAGCCTAAAAAAATGCCAAATTTGTTTGATTTGAACGTTTAGAAACGAAGCTTAAGAGACAGATGTTGTTTAATCTTATTGGTGATTCCAAATATGTAATGTAAGCTTGGCAGTTTTGAAGAATTTGATGTTTCCCCACTCAGACAGAATGCCCGAGAGGTGTTTCAAAGAAGGCTGCTAGGTGAAAGGACTTGCCTTATAGGGACTTTTCTGCCATTTAGTACCACTTAAAGTGTGTGGAATGACCATTATAGCTGCTCAGCCTCTGTTGCAGCAACTTCTTGAAAACCTTTTTCACCCTGAGTCTTCTCAACCATCCTTCTCGGCTACCAACAAGAGTTATGTCTTGACTTCTTCTACTGATGCCGATACTACAATTAAAGGTGTCTTTTTCTCACGGTGGTATAGAAAGGCTTTAGTCATGAAAACCAACAATACAGTAGTGGCTGCAGCTGATTATTTAAATATAGCAGGTTTGGTGTCTCGTGTCAAAAATCCAATAATACTGTCAATCTCAGACGAATCAGTGATCAGCAGTGTTTACATCATGTTTTGATAATGGTACAGCACGCTTAGGCCCTCACCCAATATAGTACTAAAAAAACAACCCAGGCTCATTCTGAAAATATAGCCCTATTTACATTTCTGGAGATCGAAAAATAGGTCCCAGGAGGTAAGTTTTATTTGCAGTTTTTATTTTTAAGAATCTAATAGAGGACGCTGTGTATTAGGCATGGGACGATAACGGTTTAAGGATACCGCGGTTTAGACAAGTCAAGGTTTTAAAACTGCCAAAATTGTCTGTAATACCGTTCCTAAGGTATGTGTACTATTTTTTGTTAACATATTTTTTTTTTAGGACAATAGTAACTCCAGCAGAAAAAAAATATTCAAATATATCATTTTAAATTGCAAAGAAATCTGTGTTTTTGAAACAAATAAAGACAGCAGAAGTCAATTAATCTTTGAAATTATTTAGCCTGACATGTCTACTGTTTCAAACTATTACAAATCTTTCAAAAAATAAAATATACTGTTTTCAAAGGGGAAAAAAGTTTTGTTCAAGGTTATCATACCGTCAGAATCATATACCGGCCCATGCCTATTGATCTTGAATTTCTCTTGCGAGTGCCATTCTCACCTGCTGTTCTCGTGTAAGTCCACCAGAGACCACTGTCAACTGACTGATTTACTGACTGACTGACTGATCCCCTACCCTCCTGTTTCCCTAAATCCAACCGATAGTGTTTTAAAACACATTGATTGACCTGCCCACACACTTCCGTAAATCCAACCGACAGTGTTTTGAAAAGCAATCCAGAAAAAGAAAAAAAAAACCTGTTTTACACCACGTTTTCAGATTTTACCACATTCTCACCATTTTTGACTTGTTTATTAATTTTTTTTTTTTTTTGTTGGCTTCTGTTTTTGTCTGACCCGCTTTGTGGAACTGTTCTTTACCTTTATTTTTAGGAACAAAACATATCCATGTCTTGCTCATGCACAATGGATGACTTTCCTTTAAAGATTCATCAGTAGAGGTTGCTTAGTCAAAAAAAATTATAAAGACATAGCTTGATAAAGGAGTGTGGAATCATAGGAGTTGCCACATTTAAATACACAAAGAAATAAATCAGAAAGGACCAGAAACTGTTTATGGATAAGGTATTATATTGAAGTTTTAAAAATGTTGTGACTTATCATTTCAAAAAGTCCCGCTTAGCTGATGTTTATTTATAAGCTTGTTTGGCATGCTGTCCCGGAAGATAGCCCAGAGCTCAAAAGATCCTCAAGCTTTTGGCTCCCTCACGTTTGCAGGGCGAAAGTGGAGATTGAGCTCAGGTAGATCTCAAGAACTCCCCTGCTTATTTGTGGCTAATAACAAATTGCTTCATGAGGAAAAATACTGTTGGCTAGGAACTTGAATATGGTGCCAACTTGGTTTAGTCAGTTTACTTGTGACACATGTTTTTGAACAGTGGGAGGAAACCGGGAAACCCACGCGAACACAGGGAACATACAAACTCCACACAGAAACACCAACCAGCCTGGCAAGGACCAGAACCAGTGACTTTCTTGCTGTGAGGCAACAGTGCTAACCACTGGGCTGCCGTGCCACCCAATCTAGGAAAAAGGGGGAGACATAGGGACTTAAGAATCGTCTGATTGGAGAATCGTGTATTAGCTAATGCGGGACTGCCTTGATCAATCTTCTATGAAATAACTAGAAGTAATGTAGTGCTAAATACAAAGTTACTACACATTCAGGTCCTCTAATTGTAGAGTGCCTCCAAAACAAAATTAGGATGTTTACTATAGCATAATTGGGACAATTTTACAAAAACACAATCAGCATGGCTATGATTCTGTTGATTGCATGCATAGCAGTGCATGTCATAAATGTAAAGGAATGTGATTTATATATAGTGGAGTTATGTAGTGGTTTGTGTGGTCAGCTGACTCACCAGGGCTTGATGACTTATGCAGTGTCCGAGATATTCGGGTACGAGCAAAATGCAGAGGAGCACAGATGGAGGTTCTGATCGTCCTGTCACGACCAGAGGGGATCTTCAAATCCAGGGGCTCGTCCAGTGACAGCATGGCTTTGATCCGCCCGCCTGAGAAAAATCAAACCATATTATTATATGAAAGAAGGCTTTTTTTCCACTACCGACATTTCACAGTGGCACCAAGAATGACAGCTGTGATTTTGCAGCTTACTTTTGAGAAGGAAATACTCCCTCTCTTACACACACGCAGGCAAACTCCTACACACACGCAGGGCTACATTCACTTCAGCAACTGTAAGTCATTTACATTTCTTTCTGCCAGACAGGTCACGCACACACTCGCGAATGAAAGCGCACACACTCCTGCAGTTCATCACACCAGCAGTCCCGCTGCAGTCAAAACATGCAGAACACATTACAGAGATATATAGATTCTTAGCTTTGCTTCATTCTTTTCCTCAGTCTCAGTTTCTTTCGGTGATGCAGAGGAAAGTTTGATGAAGAGTGGGCCTCTGGGTCTGCATCCATGGGTTATGTCTGTGTTTTTACAAAGGGGCCCAGAAGCCTGAGGCTTTATGAGTGAGGTATTGAATCATTCATTTAACTGATCTTTTTAAAACCAGAGTGTAAAGAAGACCTTCGAGTAAGAATGTTCCAAGTTATCTCCACTCCCCTGACCTCGAGTGACATCAGTTTGAATCCTGCCCGAAGAGTGGGGCGAGTAAAACCGTAGGGGTGATATTGGTGCCGTGACCCGGATGGCATTGATGCTTAGACTGCAATAGAGGGTGGGTAGCAGTAGCTGTGCAAGTAGACCTTGTCTGGGCTTAGGAAATGCATTAGTTCAAAATGCAAAGTTTTATTTCAGTATAATAAAACTCTTACTTTGTTTTGACTCTAAATGCTGTAATACAAAATTAGTACATTACTATTATCTACTACTAACAAGTAATTCCTTAGCATTCTTGGTTGTGCACCTGCTTCCCAAGTTGAAATCACACTTTTTTGTAGAAGGTCCAGAGCTGTGGAAGTTGCATTGGTGCCATTACTCTGTTGGAGAAATGTTTATGGTGGTAAATGTAATGGAGGCTGGTTAGCAGGAACTATGTGAGTAAAGTTCACTACACTGACCCTAAGAGGTCCGCTTGTAAGTGACTGATGTTAAAATCTTTATCCTTGTTGATGCACCTTACATGCTGAAGATGCTGATTTGAATCCTGCTTGGTGTGGGCTGAGTAGAACAGGAGGTGTTAAATTAGTGCCATGACCCGGATGAAAGTGAGGTTAAGGTATGTGAGCGTAGGGAGGCCGGCAAGTAAAAGCTTCAAGTACACATTACTCTCCTGGCCTCAAGAGTGCATTAGTGACGGATGTTAGAAGCCTTAGCATCCCTGTTGGTGCACGAGCCTCCTCACATCATGATTTTACCAAGTACAATGCGATCCTAGATTAACATCTACAGATCCTGATCCTTGATCCTGGAACATCATTTTTGTTCGAAAATGTAATCTATACCAATTTCCTACCACTAAACCCAACCATAACTGTACATTATTCCCAAAATTATAGGAAAATAATTATATAAAATAATAGTTGGATAACAATAATGTAGAAGTGCATAAACCTAATCACAAGCCTAAACTTAACATATCGCTTAATTCTGATTGGCTAATTGGAATGTTGTTCCAGGATCAACATAGTTAATCCAGGAACATGTCCTATTTGGGGAAATTAGGTTGTCGTTCAGCCTCCCATGTAGGAGACTCAAATTCAAATTCCACTCTTGGAATGAGAAGAGAAGGACCGGAGTAAGTTTTTGGTGCCATGACCTGGATGAGAGTGAAGATTAGAGTAACAGAGACTGACATTAGAGGCTGCAGCCTTTAGCATCTTTGCTGGCATGCTCAACTCCTTCCAGAGATGACAGTTCAAATCTTAGTCAGAGTGGATCAAGGACAATTGAAGAAGTTAGGCTGGTGCAAACACATAGAAGTAATAATAATGAAGGCCAGTTAGTAGTAGCTGAGCGAGTTAACCTCATTTACCTAGTCTCAAGTGGACAACACTAAGTACAGGTTTGAGCGGTGTCTGAAGCATTTTGAGCTTGTCCAATTTTGACCACATTCAGCATATTCAGAGGTGGTCGAAAACAAATTAGATCGGATTGCTCTAATAGTGTAAATGCACATGTGGTTTAATATGGACCAGCAGCCTCTAAATACTGCCCTCTGACCGGACATGTCATCATTGTGTGACGTGTTGCTGGTCATAAGTAAACTTACAGAGCACAATATTGTTCCACCAGTCTTGACTTCTGGCACAAGTTCATATAGTTTAGCGAGGTCTTGAGGACATCATTGCAAACATAAAAATGGCTGCTGACAAAAGCATTAGGACCTGCTTATAGAACCTCCCCTTGACGAAATCATGACAAATGTAGCTAAAAGTGGACAAAAGAGGCGCATTCAAATAGCAGGGGTGAACGCTTGTGGCCTGCTTTGTCCAATAGTGATTGGATCAAGGAAAATCCATCTTAATACCAGGTGTGAACAGGGCCTTATGCTGCATTCACACCTGACATGAATGAAGCGTCAAGCGCAAGTGATTTACATGTTAGGTCAATGTAAAGTCGCAAATAGACTTCATGCAGCACAATACGTGTGAATGAGGTGGCGCAAATAATGCAATTCACGAGAATGAAGTGCATCGAGTTGAGCTTTTAGCACGTTTGCCGTGCAAATAACTCAAGTTGGAAAATCTGAACTTCAGCTGACATTTGCGCCGCATTAACCAATCAGAAGCGTGATTATGAAGTAGCCTGTTGTTAGTGTCCTGAAGGGGAATCCTCTTGCCGACACCGGACAACAGTTCATCAAACTAGGTTAGGTTCAGTCGGAAGCACAGCTGAAAGCCTCCATCATCCAGGTATAGTTTCTGGAGGAGTTGATAAACTCACAGAGCTGAGTGCACCTCTGAAAAGATCTCAAGGACTCAGACACTTATTGGTGTCTGATTATTGGGCTGAGTTTAATTGGAGTCAGTTTGTAATGTATGAGGATTGGGTGACAATGGCTGCATTTGTTTACCCTCAATAAATATGCGGAAAAATTAAAATGGTCGTGCCCAACTGAGTCTGGTTTCCCTCTCTGCTGTCGCCTCTAGCTTGCATGGTTTGGGATCGGTAGAGCTACCCATTGATGAATATGCTCTTCAGTGTTTGGACTCTAAAGCTTTTATTACACACCTTTTGTATTTTTCACATTTTCCAGAAATTATTCATAGCGCTTTACTTTTTCAGCATTTTTTTTTGTTACAGCCGTATTCCAAAATGGATTAAATCTGTTTATTTCCTCAAAATTTTACTCACAATACCCCATAATGACAATGTGAAAAAAATATATTGTTATATATATGTGTTATATATAAATTGTTGCAGATTTATGAAAAACTTCCAGCGTTCTTTTATGGAAAGAGGAGAATCTTACAGAAGGACAACCATCTGTGCAGCAATCCACCAATCAGGCCTGTATGGTAGAGTAGCCAGACGGAAGCCACTTCCCACCTGGAATTTAAAAAAAAGGCATCCGAAGGACTCTCAGACCATAAGAAACAAACTTCTTTGGTCTAAGTAGACTAAAATTGAACTCTTTGGAGTAAATGCCAGGTGTTACAATTTCAAGAAAACCAGGATATAGAGGGAAAGTAGGGAAAATGCAGCAATGTACAGAGACATCCTGAATGAAAACCTGCTTCAGAGTGCTGGACTTCAGATTGGGACGACGTTTCATCTTCCAGCAGGACAATGACCCAAAGCACACCACCAAAATATCAACACTGCAAAAAATGCTTTTCTTACTTAGATTTTTTGTCTTGTTTCTAGTCCAAATATCTAACAATTCCTAAATCGAGAAGAATTTTCTAGACAAGCAAAACATACTGTCTTGTTTTGAGAAATAATATGCCAAAATGAAGTGAGTTTTTCCGTAAAACAAGCAAAATAATCTGCCAATGGGGTAAGCAAAATAATCTTACGTCAAAAGAAAAAACAAGATTAATTTGCTTACCCCATTGGCAGATTATTTTGCTTGTTTTACGGAAAAACTCACTTCATTTTGGCATATTATTTCTCAAAACAAGACAACATGTTTTGCTTGTCTAGAAAATGCTTCTTGATATAATAAATTTTAGATATTTAGACTAGAAATAAGACAAAAAATCTAAGCAAGAAAAGCATTTTTTACAGTGAATAAAGTGGCTTCACAACAACTCGGTGAAAGTCCTTCAGTGGCTCAGCCAGAGCCCAGACTTAAATCCTTTTAAAACATCTCTTGACATATCTGAAAATATACACCGTCGCGTCACATCCAACCTGATAGAGCTTGAGAGGTATTGCAAAGAGGAATGGGCAAACATTCCCAAGGACAGGTGTGCCAAGCTTGTGGCATCATATTCAAAAAGACTTGAGTCTGTAATTGCTGCCAAAGGTGCATCAATAAAGTATTGAGGAAAGGCTGTAAATACTTATGTACATGTGATTCTTCAGTTGTTTTTAATACATTTGTAAAAAAAAAAAAAAACGTTTTTCTCATTGACATTATGGGGTATTGTATGTAGAATTTTGAGGAAACAGATGAATTTGATCCATTTTGGAAAAAGGCTGTAACAAAAAAAATGTGGAAAAAATGAAGCGCTATGAATACTTTCCGTATGCACTGTACATGCAATGCTTTTTAATGCCCACACCTAACACTACCCTTCACAGTGACGTGACTGGCTCCATTGAGTGCATTGTGTCTGACTTTGCATCTCTGAGATACGCAATCTCAGCATGCATCTAGACACTACTGGCCTACCTTTTGTTGTGTTTTGTACAAAAATGCATATTTGCATTGTACTTAATGTGTTTTAAATGCAAATGACACATTATTTAAAGAAAGATAAATAGTGCTGACTTGTGATGCATGTTTTGGATGTTTATTAAAAACAAGTTATGTAGTAAAAATTGTTCTGGGCCTTTGACATTAATTAAAATTTAGATTTGGACCTTTTAATTTAAACATTAAGAACCCCTGTTCTTTAACAAATGGAAATGCAGCATTTTTAATATTCCCCCACTTTAAGCATCACCCCAATTCCTGTTCCCTACAGAAGACATTCCCTTAACTGCTAAGATGTTGATTTCCTTGCAAACACTTCTTTCTTTTCATAAACTCCTGCATCTTTAGCTCATTCCTCCAATTCTCTCTCTCTCTCTCTCTCTCTCTCTCTCTCTGTCTGTCTGAGATATTACACAGTATTGCAAAAGGTTTGAGTGCTGAATACTTCTCCTCGTCTCCATCCCACCCTCCCTCCTTCACTCTCAGTCTCTGGCATGGGGGTTTGTTTTCAACCTAACTTCTTCCTCTAGCTCCACCCTTACTTTCTGAGATTTATATGCACACTGACACCGAGAAATACTGTACAAACACCACAAATACTGCACGCATTTCTGAACGTCGACCTGCTGGTGATAGCCAACAGGTTTAGAAATTAATTTTGAGTCATTGTATTACGCGTCTGAAATGAATATCATATATATTAAAAACTTTTAAATCATTTTAAATGGTAGTTACAGTGTAAAATACTATTAGAAATGTTTTTAAGAAGCTAGATTTATGATTTTATTCTCCACACAGATGCACGCAAGATCTCTCATTCTCTGTTTCTCATTTCTCCACATCTGCGAGTGTCTGTAATTCTGGCCCTATCCCTCCTTTTGTTGACTCACAGCGAAAAGGCTGTGGGTGATCATTCCTTTCCTATTTCTCCTTTTCACTCCCAAACTCAGTGATGCAATCCCATTATTTAGCCTGCAATCTCTGTGTCTGGCATGAGGAAGAGAGACAGAAAAAGAAAGAATTGTGCTAGTGTCTTACTTGAAGGATTTTTAATAGTCATGGGCCCAAATCCACCGTTATTGTTCATGATTTGCGATACATTTATAAAGTTTTGCATGTAGTTAGTTGTTTAATTTTAAATGGTTTAAATTTCAGTTGTTTTCAGATGACTTATTGCACAATTACCTTTGTTCAAATGACATATACATTAATATATAAACACATGGCTAAATTTTACTGACAGGATCATTATTTGTTACTGCTGCTGTTGTTATTATAATAATAATTAACTCTTTCAATCTGAATTTTCTTTGTCATTTTTCACCAGATTTCATCATGACCTGCAGAATATATTGTTCTATGAAAATCTGAACATACAAAACAATAAATAAATGTTAAAAGGCCATGAAACTCCCTTGTTTCAGCAGGTTGTTTTCACACCTCTACTTTGGAAAAAGTCAGGAAAGTGGGCGTGTCCAGCTCTGTTTAGGGGGAGTGTCGGAGGAGGGAAGAAGGAATGGTTTGTAAAAATTTGCATTAAAATGGGAGTGTCGGTTTGGGCATGCGCTGATTTTCACAGAGGCAAAACAACGCACAGACACATAGGAGAAAGACAGTGAGCCCTATCATACACCCGGAGCAGTGTGGCGCAAGGCGCGGCGCAATAGTCTTTTGGTAGTTTCAGCTTGGCGCAAGAGTCGTTTTGAGGCGTTGCGCTACGCTGTTTAAATAGCAAATGCATTAGCGCTCATTTGTGCGCCCATAGGCGTTCTGGTCTAAAAAGGGAGGCGTTCTGAGGCGGACCGCTGGCGCGTTGCTATTTTAAAACTATAATAGATTTTTCATTAGAAAAAAACTAACTAAGCTAAAAACTAAAAAAACTAACTAAGCAGCGTTGCGCCTCGTTTATGCACTGCTTAATACGCACAAGAGAGCAATAGGCAAAAATCTTTACATAGGAAAAAAATTTTATATTAAGGATATATATAGGATATAATAAGAATAGATATAGGATATAAATATAAAGGATTAAAATATTACAAAACATATTATTTTCTAGCCTACATAAATATGAAAAACCACTGCTTTTATGTCTTCTTCATCTCGGGAGGCTTTTTCAGTTCATTCATAACAATTTGCTTTTGTATAATGTTATTATTATTATTAGCAGTATTATATATTATATTCATATTTATATTTGTTTTATTAAAATCTAGCTTAGATTTGCCCACCTGTCAGGTTTTAGACCATATGGGGCACAGCATGTGTTTTAGGATATAACTAATAACTATAATTGAGCACATTTTGTTATTATTGTTCATTTATTCGTTTGCTGGAAATTAGAACTGAATTTAGAAATAGTTTTGAAACAAATATTTGCGCTTAACAAACAAAATTGTTTATTTATAGACTAATTGATGTTTGTGCGTAAAGGTTTCCCTATCCAAGAGCGAATGTGAAAGTAGATCCATTATCTCTCATTCTCACGCAGTAGATGCTCTGTTTAACAGTTTTCTGTTAAAAAACTGTTAACTGTTTGCTAGTGAAATGCTAATTTTTTCCACTTAAGACTTAATTTGCGTCCTGTAAATAGCGAATGCGCTCTTAGCGCGACACAGCTGGCTCTTAAAGGGAATGGGAGATGAGACTCTAATTGGTTTATTCTCAAAACACACCTATAACTCATTAAGAAAATAAACTCAACCCTTTTAGACCATGCGCCATGGCGCAAAGCAGGTTTTCCCGTCCTTAAATTAGCAAAAACGCGTTCTGACACGCCCTGAAAGTGTTTGCGCCCTGCGTTTTGCGCTCTGTGCATGGACCGTCAAAATAGACTGTGACTGTGTTTACATGGACATCAGTAATCAAATTATTTGCCAAATTATTAAATGGTGGACTTTAACTGCAGTTTGGCTCTTTCATTCAGGAAGTTCATTCATGCCCCTCGTGACAAACGAGATATTTGATTCGAGGAATTGCTGGAAGCGTGTATCTTTCATGCAATGTTTGTTACCATACAGTGAATGAGAGCAAAAACCCTCTGCATTTCTCTGTAACTTAGATGCACTCGTTAGGTAGCGTCAGAAAGCCGTGTGTTATTCCTGTCACAAAATGCGGCAAAAATCCTACACGACGGTAAGTTTGGCTGTGGTGCTTACACGTTTACACTCGGAGAGCAAGCATTTACAGTGAATTTTTCAGTCCATAATATTGTAGTGATATTACCGTACGGTAAACTTTATTAACTAAATAATTTGACTAAGGTCCGTCTTTAAACACTGAAAGAGTACTGCTGACGATACGAACTAACTTTGCCTCTGAATAAACAAACAAAGACCACTAGTCACTCACTTACCAAATCTTTAGAGACAGGAAAATCAACACCAACTGGAGCTGCTTCTTTATTTAAAGGAGACGAGAGGCAAATCCGGATTTCACCATTTCCAGATAAAAAAAGCTCTCAGGTAAACAATGTTCTTTAGACACGTATTTCTGTCGTGCCCCGTGTGCACTGATCCACACGTGAGTCCTGCTGCGCTCTCATAGAGGGAAAATGAAAACAAAACCTTCACTGCAGCAAATTATAAACGCAACTACCTCCTGACGACCACTGACGTATCTCCAAAAGTTTCTTGTTCTCCCGCTTGGCGACACAATGCAGCGTCTCTCTGCCGTCTGAACACTGTAACTGGTAAAAACAGTCTTGGAAGCTATCATGCATATTAATAAAGTTGCACCGCATACATAATAGAGCGCGCTTATTGGTTTGAACCAAGTCATACTCATGAATAAATGCAGCACACTAAGAGACCTAATAAGGAACTCCCAGGTACCGACATCCAGTCTACACGCTGGAATACACGCTAAGATCTCATGGCCGTGACGCAGCTTCAAAAATTTGTTTCAAACCAGAGGTACGAATTTGCTCGAAATCACGCAAAAGCAACCAGTTTTAACTTTTTAGTGAAATGTATGTGTCTTAATAGTGTTTTTAACAGTGTGGGACACATAATCAACGGTCGGTCAACAGCTAAAAAATGCGTTTTGGTGTTTCGTGATCCTTTAGGCAGCATTTGAGTGCAAGTTTTATTAACAAAAAGAAGAAAAAAGGCTAAAAATCTCTGTCAAACAGATTCAAATTCACATCAATCAAAATATGCAGTGCATCTTATATCATACACTTCCCTACTATATACACTACCTGTTAAAACGTGGTCGCCTATCCAAGTTTTAGGAACAATAAATAATAACTTGACTTCTAGTTGATCATTTGATATCAGAAAAGCAACAGAAATAATGTACAGTATAGAATATAAAGTCATGGTGCAGTGGAAAAAAGAATGGATATTGTGTATGACTCCCATGAGCTTGGAGAACTGCATCCATACATCTCTGCAATAACTCAAATAACCTATTAATAAATTCATCAAGAAATGGCAAAGAAATCGTTCTTGCAGGACTCCCAAAGTTCAGCAAGATTCTTTAGATTATTCTTCAATGCCAATCTTACCCCAGACATGCTCAATAATGTTCATATCTGGTGACAAGGCTGGCCAATCATGGAGCACCTTGACCTTCCTTGCTTTCAGGAACTGATGTGGAGGCTGAAGTATGAGAAGGAGTGTTGGATCCTGCTGGAGAATTTGCCTTCTCCTTTGGTTTGTAATGTAATGGGCAGCACCAATGTCTTGATACGTCAGGCTGTTGATGTTGCCATCCACTCTGCAGATCTCTCACACGCCCCTATACTGAATGTAATTCCAAACCATGATTCTTCCTTCACCAAACTTGACTAATTTCTCTGAGAATCTTTAACGGAGGGAAGATTTTTCAACACATTTATAAACATAATAGTTTTAATAACATATTTCTAATAACTGTTTTATTTTATTTTCTCTGCCATGACGACATGATAACTCTTGTTATAATCCATTTTACTTAATCACCTTCACAATGTTGTTTATGGTAAATTCACAAATTCAGTTAGGCCCTGTCTACATGAGTACTTTTTTTTTTTTTACATGGTTCATCCACAAGCAAATGCAATATCGGGAAACTTTTGAGTTGGAGTTTTTGGCTTGTCCAGATTGTCTTTTATTTCTTTTGTCAGGAATCAAATTGTTGTTTACAAGATGCGCATCTGTGCATCGGCCAGTGCTCCATGCTCCATCCGGAACCAGTAATAACAATTTTTGAGGCATTTAATTGGCCAACATATGGCTTTATGGTTTGAAGAAAATCAACGTCAGTAGTTTTGGCATGCTCTTAACAGTGCTTCATAGGATGTTTTTGCGTTTTCATGTGGATGAAGATTTATTTCAAATTATTCATGTCAAGGATTTTTTTTTAGCAAAAGAGGACAAAGTTTGATTACAAAAATACCCATATCAGGGCTCAACAATAAGGACTGCCCAGTGGCCCAGGGCCAGCGTGACAGACACTTGGGACAGTAGACCGGATCATTACTGGCCCGATTGGGACAGTGCTGCCTTGTCACTAACATTTAATTTGTCTGTGACTATTTATCAATTGCATGCATTTTAAGTTTGTGCTTTTAAGTCTTTAAACACTACCTTCTCTGTGATGTCGTAAACACCATATTGCTTTCCGGTTCTTCTTAGCTGATTGAGAATTCTATTTTTTTCCGCAACCTGGTAACAACCAGTACAGCGAAGAAATGGCAACATGGTGGTAACATCCAATTCTAAGGCTAAAAGAAAATGTTTCTAACGTCTTGGAAGCAGAAATTTATGTGTGAACAACGCAAAAAATAAAAATAAAAAACACAGTTGCACAGTTTGCCGTCAGTTTGACAAGTCAGCCACCCTTTGTTAAATAATTTCAAACCGCAATAAAATACCTCCACATTTTCCATACTTTTCTTTTCTGTTACGAAACACTTTTATTTACAATTTTTTTAAAGTATTAAAATTCTAGATTCATAGACTTTATTTTTGACACATTATTTAAAATATGTATCTTAAAAATAGCTATTAACTTCCCTTTTTTTTTGGTGGGGCCAGTGAAAATTTTGGCAGGGCAAGTAAAACCACTGGCCCGATCAGACCAGTAGAAAAAATCCTTAGTGTTGAACCCTGCATATACTTGTGAACATGGCCTATTAGTAGAACCTATTAGACAGAATCTGGATATTTTTGCTATTTCTGCTGAGGATCTATGCTGAATTACTTTAGGAGTATCTTAGCTAAAAACCTAATTAATTAAATAAAAAATAAATACCTTTTTATTAAATGTTTGCAATGCAAATCCAATTAGATCCACTTATTTGGTAAACAAAGCAAGTCTTAATATATCAACTAAAAGACAGAAAATAATACTTTACAAACTGTATTGTTAATAAATCATATGAACATTTTCATATTAGTCAATAATATTAATTTAAAAACGAAATATATATAGATTTACACACATTTACACAAGTAAATTAATAGCTGTGTATGTACAGTACCTATTAGATACCAATCAATCAACAAAACTTCTGGATTTGCAACCATTACTAATCTAAATGCCACTGAATCTAAAGTTCAGCATAAATGTGAGTAATTGTTAATTAGATTTATCGTTGGATAAATCTAGAAGACATAAATGCAAAGCCACAAATCAACGATTTTTATTGATATCGTGGTTTCACGTTAATTGCGTTAACCATGATGGTTCAGTTTAATTATGCATGGTCATTTTAAGCCTTTTCTTTAAAAGTGGGGAATTTTTTCATGATTTTGGTTGCATTTTTGCCAAAAGCTTGTTAACTTTTGACTCTAATATGTATAAAACCCAACTACTAAATGCAACTTTTTTATTCTTAATACTAATAAGAGTTTTTTCTCTTTCAAATTGTCTAAAGATCACTGTTTAAAAACACTCTGCCATCCATAACAGGATGAGGGTGGAGAACAAAACACAGCTAAATAATGAATCACTGATGAGGAAGAAACAACATCCTACAGAAGGCAATGAGCAGCACTTCGCCCTCTCTCTTTCTTTCTTTCTTCATCCCTCCTTCACTTTCCACCCCCTGCGTCTGGCAACAGGACAAGGTCAACACAACCTCCCCTACTCTAAAACTCCCATTCCTTCTCTCTCTCCATACAATCTGTCATCCAGACACACACACACACATTCCTTTGGCCACAACAGATTCACCCAATTTGTTTCCACTGTGCTTTTAAGTGTACATTAGAAATGCAAAGAGAGAGCCAAGCCTATAAACAATAACAAGAACCAGCTGCGGACCCAACGCCGCTATCGTGCGCCATTTCTCCAGCAACGTGGAGCCCAGAGGAAGTCTGGGAGGACGACGCGGCTGAGAATCAAATGGACGATGTGGATTAAGTGCAATTCGGAATTCTTCAGACATCATTTTCTCCCCTCTCTCTCTCATGCACGCTCTCATATTTCTCTCTTCCCTCTCTCTCGCTCTGATTTTCCATGCCTTTCCTCCTCCCCTTGGATTGCTCATGATTCGCAAAGGCCTCCAGGAACTCCGTCCAAGCTCAAGCTCAAGCCAACAGGGGGAGAGATTGAGAAAATAGAATGAGACGCAAGGGTTGATGAAGAGAAAAAAGGGAGGGCGGGAGCTCAGGAATTCTCTGTTTCTCTTGGAAATAGAACAGATGTGTTGCTCAACCGTGTGTGTTTACTGTACTGTATATGCGAAGCCTTCTCCCATAGGTAAATGTCATGAGGAACTACTGCAGACGAAGAATTTCAGAAGCAGCCATTGGTGGTTGGTGTTTCACAAGACAAGAATGTGTGGTTTCATCTCTCCTTTCTGTCTTTCCTCACCCATTCTCTTTCCAGCGAACCCAACGAACTCCAAAGTGAAGACCACATTGTAAGTCGAAACAGAAGAATGACAGACACATCCCTCAAAAATCGCAGCGAACAATGTCTCATGATGCACTGAAACATTAATTCACATACTCCCCCCAGCCACACACATCCAGCCACAATCTGTCTCTCATTCCATTCCTCAGACCCTCTCTGTTAATGTTGCAGTTTGTTGCATCAGGATCGGGCTTGGCGGAGCACCGAGAACCTCCCAAAGTACTGCCATAACCACCATAGACAGAGAGTTGGACACAGAAAACGCCCACATATCCGGATTAGCAGTCATCAATATGCGTTTTTCTTAAACCTACATTTGATAGATCCAAATCTTAAATATTTCTGTAATATATTTAGGGTTTAATGAGCTTTAGCATCGATGAACTTCATAGAAAATTGAATTGCTAAATAAAACACCATTTCTCTAAAGTAACTAGGTACTTTAACAGAATGTACTGTACATCTATGTCAACATTTTCATGTCTATTTGCAAAATTATGTCTACGCTCATATTTAAATTATATTCTTTCTTTAAGTGTTAAGTTAGCAAGCTAATTTCCTTACATATAGAATTGAATAATGCTAATTGGTTTGGAAGATGATCTATGATAGGTATCCTTGCTAATTTATTGGTAACCTCATGCGTATATATTTTAGCTTAACAGATTATGTTCCACACGAGCTACATCCAGTTGAAATCAGAATTATTAGCCGCCCTGTTTATTTTTCCCCAATTTCTGTGTAACAGAGCAGATTTTTTTTTCAACACATTTCTAAACAATAGTTTTAATAACTCATTTCTAATAACTGATTTATTTCATCTTAGCCTTGATGACAGTAAATAATATTTGACTAGATGGTTTTCAAGACACTTCTATACAGCTTAAAGTGACATTTAGAGGCTTAACTAGGTTAATTAGGTTAACTAGGCAGGTAATGTAATTAGGCAAGTTATTCTATAAAAATGGTTTGTTCTGTAGACTATCGAAACAAAATATAGCTTAAATGGGCTAATAATTTTGTCCTTAAAATGGTCCAAAATTAAAACAATTAAACAAATAAGACTTTCTCCAGAAGAAAAAATATTATCAGATATATTGTGAAAATTTCCTTACTCTGTTAAACATTATTTGAAAAATATTTAAAAAAAGAAAATTCAAAGGGGGGCTAATAATTCCAAAAGTATCTGGATGCAGCCTTTATGATGCAAGCTGAGATTGCAGTGTCAGATACAATGCACTCAAATGGAGCGAGTGACGTCACTGTGATGGGTAGGGTTAGGGGTGGGGTTAGGTGAGCCCATTAAAAAGCATTGGATGCAGCCCAGATTGCACTGCATTAGGTCTGCATCCAGACCCCTCTCAATAATTCTGACTTCAACTGTGTGTTATGGTGTGCATGGATTCCGCTACATTCATTCTTCCATGGCAGGGCGCCACAGCATAGTTCATTCCTGCCACGGCTACATTACAGCTTCTTATTCAAAACCTTCACTTGTTGCTGTTTTTTTATAGCGTTTTATAATCACACCAAAACGTATTAAAATACAAGTGAATTATAACAGCGCAAACTTTTATGTAATCGTAGTAGTGCTGTGCGTTATTCGTTTAACCCTTTGAGGTTACATGCTGCCTGACTGACTGAATGACAGAGCTGCGTGAGGCGAGCAAATACGGCATAGCTTTCAGTTATGATGAACACAGTTTACATAATTACTTTATTTATAGATAGAGGTCTATGGTTCTGCATACCATGACTTTATCTTGCTGGAGTTTATGACCATTTCACTTCACTTTGAATTGCATCAATACTGTTTTGTAGGTCTGCTGGAGACATTCATAAATATTTATAGCAAATCTTAAAAATGTTGGATACATACTTGTTATATAAACGCATTAAATCACACTTTAGCAGCATTTATTTGAGAGCGCACAAGAAAACCTGCGCGTAGGCAGCACATATTTGAGGGCACGCAAGAATATATTTGAGGCCGTGCAAGTTTTGTGCATGAACAGAGTAAAATTGGCACGCAAGCAAAGAGATTCACACATTCGCATTAGATGAATGCGATCTCGGCTAGATTCTGCACTCATGACATTTATCAATGAAATAACACCATAGGTAGTTGAAAGATCTGTGTAAAAGGCCTGCCACCACAGCTGGAAAAAATCCTAAAGAAAACACTGAGTGTGTCATGACGAATCAAGTCCATTCTTTAAATGGGGTCTCCCCAATAACCCATTTCTAAATAGTTATGTAAAGGACAAGTTATTTTAATGTAACATTTATATTTTAGCTTACAATGTGCTGCATAATTAAACACATCAGATGTAATATAATTTATCTAACTTTGTTGTAAATAATATATTAAATATTACATTAAAAAGTTGTAAAAAATATATTAAAATATTTGACTCTTTATTTAATATAATTATACCCATGTAAGAAAAAATATGTGATTGGATGTAGGGAAAGCACCAATTTGTAGTGTATACAGAAAGCTGTAAGGTTACTTGATATCATAAGTAGATAGGGTAACTTAAACACACTTCCATAGGCATTGAAGTGTGACTATTGAATGTCTATTGAATATGAATGTCAAAACCTATATTGAATGTTATAAACCATATTCACTGTCATAAACATGCTTCGAAAATGTGTAATTTTGTAGGATATGTGATTACACAAAAAGATTATATCCATTAAAAGTCATTTGAGCTAATGTGTTTGCTTGGATCCAATATGGAGACCCAATTTTGAGGTGAAATCTGATTTGTCGCTACACATCTAAAAACTGTACACATATATTATGCTTTCAGTTAGCAAGTAAAAGGTGTAGGATAGCACTAATAGGTCAATATGGAGACCCAATTTTAAGGTTAAATCTGATTTGTCACCACACAGTATCTAAAAACCGTACATATATATATATATATATATATATATATATATATATATATATATATATATATATATATATATATATATAATGTTAGCAAGTTAAAAGTGTAGGATAGCGCTAACAGATTAATATGGAGACCCAATTTTGAGGTTGAATCTGATTTGTCACAATATATCTAAAACTCTTAAAATATATTAATGCTTTCAGCTAGCAAGTTAAAGGTGTATAGCGCTAACATATTAATATGAAACCCCAATTTTGAGGTTGAATCTGATTTCTTACTACGTTTTCAGTTAGCAAGCTAAAAGTGTAGGATAGCACTAATAGGTTAGGAAAAGCACTTCTGATCAACCATCAATACGCTAAATGGTAGCTTAACTTGCTCTGATGCTAAACCATTACATCTGGATCACAACACCACATAGTGCCTTTATACTAAAATGGGTTTATTTCATGATTATGAACCTCTGCTAATAAATTATGCTACTTTTCACAAATTTGCAAAATAAATAAATGAACAAACATAAAAATAGTATGTGCAACGACTGCAGAGCAATATGATGCATTTAAAACTAGCAATGCCATGTAGTCAAATGTAGTCAAAAAATACAATTTACCTGTGAAATGTGAATTGAGCTAAAGTTGATTTTATATTCACACATTCAGACTTTTTCCTTAATAATATAATTTCAGAAAACATTTATTTGCAAATTGGCAAATCATTTTAGCAGCCAATGATTTTCAAAGTACATGTTCACAGTCAAAGAAATAGTGCTAATGTTGTTTTGAAGTCATGATTACATGCGATGTGTAAACAATATAGGGAGCATGTCTTGAATATAAAACCAAATTTGCCTTAATGTAATGTAACATCTGACCAAACTCAATCAACCATGTTAGAATGGCATGCAAAACATCATAATACAGCATGACTTGCCTTCCACCCACCAACTCACAGGTGTCCTCTTTTCACACCTGTAGCTGCCCTGACATGACAGTCACAAGTTATATAACACCAGCTGGTATCTGTTTGTGACGGCGTCTGTTTACCAAACCCATTCAGTTCTTAGTGGGTTTCAATTTCTGTTTAACATTAAAACTGGGTCAGACTGTCTGGATTAAACTTGAGCAACACACATACATAACCTAAAAATCTCTTCTTAAAGGTGTGCAAATACAGATTGTTTTTATCAAAAAAGCGCGCGACGGTTTTACCTCAAGACGACGTTCCGTCAGATTCCAAAATACGTGACGCGCTGAGAAGACCTGAAGCGCGCGCTCCGTTTAGCGTTTAGATTAAATAAAATGCCAGATGTCTTCATCAAAAACACTCCTGGATCCAGCTGAGAATTTCCAACTCACGCACAACACGATACTTAGAATACCAAAAGCGCCAACTGTTTTTGTAGTATACGATATAAATTTGTCGGGGAAAAGGTTATATAATGCTGTCAAGTTACGACAAATCGTGTCTAAATAAATACATTTCAAAGGAGCATCGCTTGCTTACGACGCCTGTCTACTGTCTCCCGGTTCCTTTCCCAGTCTGAAAAAAGGAGTGAGAGGGAGGAGAATAAGACGGAGGGTGGAGGACATGAAATGATGATTCTTTATTTTCCTCCAGATGTGGTCTTTCTCTCTCTCTTTCTCTCCCTCAGATTACTGTATTATTCTCCCTCCATCCCGCCCTGCTGTGTGACCCCGCCCCCCGTGGAGAGACGTACGTGACGACGTTGTGAAAACTGTCTCGACTTAGGTCAAGATGTGTTGTTGTATCCTCAGTTCAACTCTCCGTTTGCTTCTGTTAAAGAGAGAGAAAAAAATAAGAAAAAAGCAGAGACTGCTTACTTTAGAGCCATTTATTTGACAAAGTTTGTAGCCTATCTGTTGCAACTTGTACTATATTGGTGGATTTCTAAATAGCGTCTGTCAAATGTTTATATTAGGATCACTTTGTAACTACAGATAAAAAGGTTAACTTAAAGGGATAGTTTACCTCAAAATTACAATTTACTCACTATTTACTCAACCTGAAGTAAATCCAATTCCTTCTTCTGTTGAAAATATTTTGAAAAATGTTGGAAAACCTGTTACCATTGAATTTTATTCATTCATTCATTCATTCATTTTCTTTTCGGCTTAGTCCCTTTATTACTCAGGGGTCACCACAGCGGAATGAACCGCCAATTTATCCAGCATATGTTTTGCGCAGCGGATGCCTTTCCAGCTGCAATCCATCACTGGGAAACATCCATACAAACTCATTCACACACATCTGGACAATTTAGCTTACCTAATTCATCCAAAGCACATGTCTTTGGACTTGTAGGGTAAACCGGAGCACCCGGAGAAAACCCACATAAACACAGGGAGAACATGCAAACTTCACACAGAAACGCCAACTGACCCAGCTGGGGCTCGAACCAGCGACCTTGCTGTGAGGCGATTATGCTACCCACTGCGCCAAATTTTTATTTTTATTTTTTTACTTTTTCTTGAATTATTTTTTATGACTGAAGCAAATGCTTTAAAAATGCTTTAACAATAATTGATATAACAAAAGGAAATAATTACATTACATTATACCACATTACATAACAGAAATGTATCTTTTAAACAGATTCACAGATTTTACAGCTTTATTGTTAGTAGATTCAGATCAAAGACATATACAGATTTAGATCTTCAAAAAAAAATCTAAAAGAAAGGTTTAAGCTTACAAAATTTACACTTGTGTATAAAATATTTGGCCAAAATACAATAGGATTAAATAAATAAAAACATCTGGAGGTTATATCCTAAAATAACATATTTCAAGTTCAACATAACATCAGGCATTATACCACTAAATAAAGTCTGTGGTTTGCAGGTTTTTAAAAAATATCTTCTTTTGTGTTTACCAGTTGAAAGAAAGTGATGTGAATGATGAGTAAACTATGAAAAAATTCAGGTTTCTATTCCTTTAACAACAAAACAACAAAAAAAATTTGGCTACACTGTACGATGGTAAAAATATACAAAAGCACGCATATCACTTTAACTGGGTGCTCAGCCAAACAGTAAAACGTGCTAAATATATATTCATTTTCACCTTGTATCAGCCTTTTAAATTTAAAATATTGGCATGTTTGGAGCTTTGGTGTTGCCACCATTTTTGAATATATACATATGATGATTCTAAGCATAATCATGTTTCAAAATGGAGACTATATTCCCACATGAAAAACTACTATAGTAATTTATAGTAAATACTGAAGGGTTTTTAAATATTATAAGGTACTTAATCTATTGTGCCAATTCTTTAGCTGTGATATTATAACTAATAGTAATATAAACAAAATTCCCAGTACTGTTTTCTACAACTATAAGGTATTTTAGCTGATGGGGTGGCACAGTGGGTAGCGCTGTCACCTCACAGCCAGAAGGTCGCTGGTTCGAGCCTCGGCTGGTTCAGTTAGCATTTCTGTGTGGAGTTTGCATGTTCTCCCCGCGTTCGCGTGGGTTTCCTCCGGGTGCTCCGGTTTCCCCCACAGTCTAAAACCATGTGATATAGGTGAATTAAGCTAAATTGTTTGTAGTTTATGTGTGTGACTGAGTGTGAATGGATATATTCCAGTGATGATAGGTTGCGGCTAAGGGCATCTGCTGCAAAAAAAAAATGTGTGGGATAAGTTGTTGGTTCATTCCGCTGTGGTGACCCCAGATTAATAAAGGAACTAAGCTGAAAAGAAAATGAATAAATGAAAATTTTCTGGAGTGTTAATGTGTGTGTGTGAATGAATGTTTCCCAGTGATAGGCTGCAGCTGGAAAGGCATCTGCTGCATAAAAACGTACTGGATAAGTTGGCAGTTCATTCTGCTGTGGCGAACCCAGATTAAAAAAGGAATGAATGAATAAGGTATATTATTGCTACAACAATACACCAAAGTTTAATGAAGTAAAAAAATGAAGTACACTACAATATGGATTACAGTTTATTAGTTTACTATAGGTAATGCCACTGTACGCTGTATTGTATTCATTAGCAAATAGTTGTAAATAATACAATATACAGTACAATACACTTTATAGAACGGTTAAAAAAAACTAGAGTCAGAGTATATTTACTAAAATTTACTCTAGTATTTTCATGTTGGTTGTGGTGCAAGAAAAGAATGTGTATACTTAAGTAATGTAGCATATTTTGTGTAGTGTGAACATCCAGCCAGTACATGGTTTGATGTGTCTTTTGCAACTATTCAGCAAGATTTATGTTTTGTCTAAAAATGCTTTTTTAATATGTATTTGTGCCAATGTAGGATGATAATATGGCATGATTATTATAATGTGTCATGATATTGGCAACATTTGGTACCTTAAGATACAGGAATTTTGTAGCCAGGTCATTAAATGCTTTGAAAAATACAATGTACAAAGCATGGTAATACTGGTCATTTTTTATTACTTTTTATAAATGTTTAGTCAATAAATATTTCCCTTAACCTGGCTTTTAAAGTTCGCACATGCTACAACACATGTATTATGCTGGATTTTTGCATGTCGGCCTCATTTATATGTTCTGAAATATTTGTAGTCTTGTGGCACTACAAGCTGCAATGCTTAAGCCAAGGATAAAATTAAAATACTGGCATTTATAATCAGTGGTGGAAAGAGCACTGAAATATCAGACTCAAGTAAAAGAACCATTACTTGCCTAAAAATGTAGTGCAATAAAGCAATGGTATCTATTGTAAATATTACTTAAAGTATGAATAAAAAGTACCCCTTAAAAAGTACTCAAGAGTAGTGAGTAGTGAGTATTACACTGTACAAAGCTGATGCATTTCCATTTAATTTGTGAATGTGTGAAAACGTAACATTCTGTAGTGGATTTAGTTCTTGTGCAGCAGGCACACAACGTCATAACACTTTAATATTAGGTTAGATTTAGGTTGAGACGTTAGATGACCAAAATTCAATGTCTAGCCAGCTTCTAAGGACAAGATTAATTTGATCTCCAATAATGATATCAAATGATGCTGATATTTGGTTGATTTTAAGTTAAGTTAAAAAAGCGACCAAAATCCAACCCTGAGCCAACATCTTAAAGCAACATCATATTGACATCAGACACTGACATTTATTCATCAGGTATGGCAATCATCGTCTGATAGATATCATATTGGTAACGTCCTTGCAACGTCAAGCTGTGACATCATTAGACGTTGATATTTGGTTGCTGTTAGGTTGGTTGTTGGACATTGGACATTTTCATTTGCAAACAAAATGCAACGTCCTAATGACGTTAGGGTACAATGTCAATCTGACGTCACGTTGACGTCTTGTGCCTGCTGGCTGGGTGTTTAAGGCCATTTTGGTCATCATACAGGAAACATCCATCATCTTTTCATCAGTGACATGCATCTAAACAGTCTCTGGGTCATTGCATGTAAAGATTTTGGACATCTTCTTGGACCCTTTTAATGCTTCCAAACAGTTTGCTGCATTTATAAAGCGCACATGTCTTGAGGTAGTTCATTATGATGGGATTACCCCTTTACTTCTGTGCTATTTGATTGGACTGAAACTGATTTTTCTAATTCCAATAGACAAGAAAAATAAAGTAGTGGAGTAAAAGTACCAATACCACAATAAAAATGTACTCATGTTAAAGTAAAAGTACACATTTTTAAAACTACTTTGTAAATTACTGACAATTCAAGAAAAAATCTACTCAATTACAGTGAACTGAGTAATTGTAATTTGTTACTTTACACCATAATAATTTATTCTTAGTGTTCACATTGTCTAGTTCTATCTAGTTTGTATTTGTTGTAACATATTTAGCAAGATTTTCATTTTGTCTGCTAAATGTTTGTTAAGATGCTTTAGTCTTGATAATACCATGGTACAATGATTGTTATACTCATGTACCATCATGTAGATTGTAGAAGATGATCCATTTTAGCCCTGTCCTAAAGTAGACTACATTTTAATTAATAATAATAATAATAATAATAATTCTTACTTCTAATCAATACATTTTCCATAAACGTGGCGTGTATAGTTTGTATTTGTTGCAACGTGCAGGAGGATTTCTGTTTTGTTCACCAAACGTTTGGTGAAATGTTTCTCCACAAATTAACTTGACCAAAATTTAGTCCACATTTAACAATACACCTAGAATGATCAGTATTCGTGTAGCATAGTGTATAGGAAAAACATTTTTTGCCATTTCATGCATTTTACCGCCATGACAAACAAACAAACCAACGATATATTCTGTAGATTTCTAACTTCCATGTGATTGTAAATGTGTGGTCAACAAAAGCGTGCCATCTGGTGGTTACTTGGGGTATCGCCTAAATTTAAAAGTGACCTCTGCAAAAATCTCTTATTTATTGTGTTAATGTTAAAGACCTGTGCCCAAATTTGTCCACTTTGATTAAGCAACCAATTTTCCATTACAACTCCACAGCGCCATACCAAGGAAAGGTTACAAGTAGGCAAAGGTTAAAGGCCATCTGATTGTAGAAAGCAGCTGCTGCCAGTGCTGACGCTTGTGCAAATGCTGCGACATCTATGAGCTCCCCACCCCCAGACCCTCTCTGCGCTGGTATATATAGCCAGAGAAGGGAACCAGACAGTCCTGGCAGTCAAAATGAGGCTTCTCCTCCCCGTCTGCTGCCTGCTGGCTCTACTGGCACTCACCACTGCAGGTAAGAAATTAAAAAGCTGAACTCTGAATACAGGTGGACTGCTGAACTAACGGCTGCTGGTGACTTCTGATAATATATTTGAGTACAGTTATTGGGTGTGTGTTTCCAAGAAGTGGGCCTCAGGATAAAGACAGTGTGGGAAATCCTAGATGTCCTTGGTGGAAGTAAATGCATTTCTCCATGCTTGTACATGCTTAAAGGGGGAGTTCACACCAAACTTGAAATGACCTCATGATTAATTTTCCCCCATAATCGTTTCTTTTTTCTGTTAAACACAAAAGAAGATATTTTGAAGAATGCTGGTTGCTGGGAGACCATTGAATTTTGAAATCACTATGGAAGTCAATGAGTCCCAGCTGCCAGCATTTTTTGAAGTATCTTCTTTCGTGTTCAACAAAAGAAAAGAACATAATAGGTTTGGAACAAGTCAAGAGTGAGTTAATGATGACAGAGTTTAAATATGGGGTGAACTATCACTTTGAAGTAAATTTTTTTGTTGGCATTAATGGTTCCTTGAAGAATAACTCATGGAAATGAAAATGAATATTTACTCACCCTCAGGTGGTTCTAAACCTGTTTGAGTTTCTTTCATCTATTAAACCCCCAAAAAATAACATAAAATCAAATTGAAAAACAATGGAAACCTGTAACCATTATCATAGTAAAAAAACTAAACAGGCTAGTATGGAAGTCAATGGTTACAGGTTTTTTAGCATTGTCAAAAGTATCTTTTTTTGTGTTGAACAGATGAAAGAAGCGGATGTGAATGATGAGTACACGACAGAATGTTCAGGTTTCTATTTCTTTAACTAAAAAGTAAGCTACGAATTTATATGTTGTGGTACTTGAATTAATCTGTTGTGCTAATAAATTTGCTGTGATATTTCTAAAGATAAATATACACCCACCGGCCACTTTATTAGGTATACCTGTCCAACTGCTTGTTGATGCAAATTTCTAATTAGCCAATGACATGGCAGTAACATAATGCTTTTAGTAATGTAGACATGGTCAAGACAATCTGCTGCACTTCAAACCGAGCATCAGAATCGGGAAGAAGGATGATTTAAGTGACTTTTAAATATGCTTCACACAAGTGAGTGGGCTTGGCAAACCACCTGTAGTAACACTCTATTCTTTCTCTAAAAAAAAAAAAACACTCCTTCTTTAGCGCCTAGTCTCGAGCACTAACAGTTCCTTTGTATAATTAGCACTTCTTGTGTGGATTGCCTCTTCTTTTTTGAATCGCTGAATGTAGGGCTGGGCCGATAAATAGGATGCGAATTACAGGGGGGTTTTGGAGGGATTGACCCCCTTAATTAACACTAGATCCCCCCTGAAGGACGTCAGAACAAGATGTATGGGGGGTCATTCCTTTATTACTGAGAAATATTTCACTCTGATCTGTATTTTAAATAATAATATTAATAATTAAAACAATAAATAATATAAATATACACTTGACCACCCCTATAACGGTTCAAACCATTGTCAAACCATATTCCCACCAATCAGTCTATTCGAAAAAGTCTGAAATTGTCAGATCTAGAGCACTGATAGACGTTGTATTCACAAGTTTTTTTCATAAAATAGGTGTTTGTATCTTCATTTAGCCTGAAGGTAAAGTCAAATTATACGAATAGTTTGTTTAACCAACAGTAACATCTGAAATGGCTAATCAGAGAATACTGTAGGTCAGATTACAAACTTATATAGGTTTTATTAATAAACTAGACGTAAATAAAAATGAATACATAAATGACTGAAGCATGTATAACGCAAACTAACCGAAACAGTTGATCACCCTGATGGTCAATTTATAATTCACACTCTGCTGATAAACAACATTATATCGAATCGCGATAATAAATGTCGCAACAATGATAAGCTTTGGACTGTTTTACTCTATATCAATGTAAGAGCCAATCACACAGCAGAAATGTGCAACAATGGGAATCTAAAAGTGTGTTGATATTAGAGATGCATGGAATTTTTGTCTGAAAATGTATCAACTGAAATGTTATGTCATTTCATGGACCCTCTAAGTTTTCTGACGTCAATCATTGTTGGGATAATTTTTTAAATATGTAAGCGTTAATAACTTATGTCTAAATATATATAGGTATCGTTTAATATGGAAAAAAATGATCGAGATTGTATATTTGCCATTTCACCAAGCCCTAGGTGAATGCCTTCTCAATTGTAAGTTGCTTTGGACAAAAGTGTCTGCTAAATGACCAAAATGAATCTGTAAAGGTTATGGGGATTACTATAATTTGTGTGGTATCATTTTATTTTGATAGTGTACTTAAGGGATAGTTCACTCCAAAATAAAAATTTTCATCATTTACTCACTTGTTCCAAACCTGTTTCAGTTACTTTCTTCTGTTGAAAAAAAAAAAAACTTGATTGACTTGATAGTACAATACAATACTTTATTGTCAGACTTGCATCTGATTCTTTTCTTGCATAACAGCATGAAAAATACCCCTAACAAAGAGACAACGACATACAAAAATCCATTAATTTTACACAGGCCTTAATACAGCCTGATGTACAAGTCACAATTTCACTTTATTAAAACTTTGGACTTTAAATCGATGGATAGACTTTAATGACATCAATTTATGATTCAACACATGACTAGGGTTCGAAATGATGTACCTTGCCAGCCTTGTGAGGTTCTTGTAATACAAACGGTCATATAATTTCTCAAGAGGCTTTCCTACAATCTTTGAACAGATTTTAATCGGGTTCATCAACTTTGTTTTTAGACTCACAGACAGACTCATATACCATACAATACTGCAGAACACTTATAAGTGCAGACATAAAAAATGTTTAAGAATGTTTTTCAATGCTTTAAAAGATATCTGACAAATTATATATTTTTTGTTCCTGTTTAAGATACCAATTGCTACTTTTCCCCAACATTCTTCAGAATATATTGTTATGTATTCAACAGAGGAAAGATATTAGTTTAGAACCATTGAGTTAGAGGAAATGTTTGGCTATCCTTTTAACGTCAGTTCAAATCAGTAGTTCAGTTTGTCCGAAGCGTGACTAAGAAAAATGAAGTTCAGTAAGTACAGTACATGCAGTACGAGTGTGTTCTGAATCCTCACTTTCTGTATGGCATGTACTGCACGTGCTCTGCCAAAAAAGTGTTTCTCGGGAGTCACACACACAAAAGCCATGAGAAACAGAATGGATGCTATTCTTTTTACTCCGGTAAATTATGTAACTGCAGATAGGCGTGGAAAAATGGTGTTACGCACACTAGAAACTCTAGTGTGAAAGGCATGACAGCAGCTGATGGAAAGTGTGGAGATCTTATTTTTATTTACACTGCTCATTTAAATATGTTGAGTTGTTTAAACCCACATTTTAGACAAAAACAAATATTTTAAAATATAAATAAAAATAAAATAGACAAATCCATACAATGGGTTAAATTAGAAGAGGATTTGTAACTGCATTTAACCCAGTGGTTAGGTTTAGCTACATCATTTTACAATCCGAATTAATATTGGCTGATCAAGAAAACAGCTGACCTTAAAATATATTAATTTGTATATTTAATTGTCATGTCCTGTCTCATAGACCTTTTTTGCATATTGATTGCACAATGTGACTTTATTTTTTCAAATATTTTATTCATAAATAAATATTTAAATCCTATCACAATAGTTGCATCACACATGACATATTGAGATTTATTATAAAGTAAACATTTAATTTAATTAAAAATGTGCTGAACATAAGAATGCATTTAGGATTTTGTTGATTTATTTTGGTGATTTTGCCTTTTATTGTGAACAGTTTATATTGACTAGAAGTGAAGTTTGCTGCAGGGGGTTCATGTTGGTGACTGTGTATTTGTTTTATTCTGTAGATGAATTGACTTCTTAGACAAATAAGTATATAAATATGATTAAAAACCATTAAATGAGCTATCGACGCAATAATAATTTGAGTGATAAAACTTTGGGGTCATATTAGTGTGACTTAAGCAATATATTGCATGGGAAAAGGCCTGTTGACAATTGCAAGTAACTCCGAGACATTAAAGTGCATCTCAAAAAGGAATGTTTGCTAAATTGTGCAACAAATTACACTGTAACAAAAAAAATCTTGCTGCCTTAAATTTAGTGAAATCAAATCAACTTTAATCAGTCAAACTGACAAAAAAAGTTTCATTTTGTATACTTGTTTATGTTGCATTTACCTAATTAACTGATTTAACTGATTTAAAATAAGTCAAAGTAACAAAGCATTTGGTGTTCTATTTTTTTTTTTTTTGTGTGTTATCTTTTTTTTTTTATACATTGTACATTTCAAAAATGACATTTGCAGTGTTCAGACTACTTATTTTTCACGAGCTCACACTCACAGATATTTGACTGAATAGAATATGCATATTTGGCGTGCTGTCTGGGGAGAGGGCTCTGAGCTCGGGAAGACACCTTAACTTAGGGGTGCCCAAACTCAGTCCTGGAGGGCCGGTGTCCTGCATATTTTAGTTCCAACCGCAATTAAACACACCTGAACCAGCTAATCAAGCTCTTTCTAGGTGTACTAAAACTTCCAGGCAAGTGTGTTGAAGGAAGTTGGAGCTAAACTATGCAGGACACCGGCCTCTTCAGGTCTGAGTTTGGACACCCCTGCCCTAACTCGTGTTATTACCCTTATCAGGATAGAGAAAGATAGTGTTCAAGCGCAGTGTCTAGCCTGGCTCAGAAACGCTCCCCCCTCAGATTTAAGTAGGTATTTAGTTTAATAGTGTGCAGTTGGGGTGGTGGATGGATGCTGAAGTCCAGAGAAAACGGAGGTATGACGTGTTTGACTCTTTATAGGGGTTTGGTCTTGAGCTGACTGGGTAATAGAATGATTGTCTGTGATAAATTAGCCTCGTCAAAGACTGATCGAGCCCTTCCCAAAATGTGTTTATAAAACATCACAAAATGAGCTGAAACAACACAATTCTTGAGTTTTCCAACAACTTGATTCTTTTATTTTTATTAATTCATTTTCCTTCAGCTTAGTTCCTTATTTATCAGGAGTTGCCACAGCGGAATCAACCACCAACTTAACCAGCATATGGTTTACGCAGCAGATGCCCCTCCAGCTGCAATATATATATAAAGACAATTGTAATTGTATTTTCAAAAGGAAAGTGATTTCTAGTGACGGTTATAATTGTTTTAAACTGTAAAAGAGCCACATGTAGCTCTTGAGCCGTAGGTTACCTAAGTCAGTCACTTCCGGTAAACTGTATTCAGTTACAAATAGGCGCTTTTAATTTTTTCTTTTAATCAGTGATCTCCACTGCTTGATTGTTATCAGATATAAAGTGGGTATCAGAATGTACACTAAGCCCTACATTAAGACATTTTACCCTGCCATGTCTTTAAAATATGAACATATATTTTTCCCCAGTATATTCAATGGAGCTTCTACGCTAGCCTGCTAATACTGACGGGCGCGTATGTGTGAATGGCTTTACATCTCATTATACACTTGAGCAACTAAATGAATTCCAAAGTCTATTTAACTGAATGTATTTTAATTACATTACATCGATGCTGTAAAAGGAAACGTATGAAATGGAAAAAATCACATTAACCGCTCACCGGAAGTTCATCAATATGGGAAGAAGCACTAGCTCTGCATATACCATACTGGTAATAATTGAATGAACTCATCTAGTCAGCTTTTTGTCTCCGGTTACTGTTTGAAGCTATAACTTCCTCCGACTCGCGTTTAAGTATTATCCTTGTCTGTCCTTGCATTGCTCTTGTTCTCTTGTACTGTCAGGTGCTTCAGCCTAGAGAGCGGCATGAAATCAGACACTCTTTGAGCGCCAGTTGCGTCGTCATGCTTCACGGCTCCACTAATACTCCCCCTGTACTTTCTATCCACATATACTCTTACGGTCCACAGCTGCTGTCACAACGGTACTGTCTCAATCACACTTTATTTCTGTCCTGCAGGCCTTGTAGGGGCAACCATTATGTTAACAGTAGGACCCAAAGAGTCTCTGTTCTGCCATGCTACTGTATGTGGCCTGATTTAGCACATGGGGTTTTCCCTGTTTGCTTCACTCGCGCCAGACAAGCATACGCAGATATTACTCGCAAGCCAGAGTACAATGTTAAATGTTAAACAATGTTATATAAAATAACACAGAGAGCACATGCAGTACTACTGTGAGGAAATCATCTAATATACATTGAACTTTAAATAAGTATACAAACATGAGGAATGCTATGCAACTTTTAAACTACAATGGAAAAATAACAGTGTTATTTCAACTCTAACAGAGTTCAAATCAACTCCGAATGAGTCAACATCTTGTCCCAATATTTTCAGATTTAAAATATCACTCTTAAGAGAGTAACTTGTACAACACTCTACATGAGTTATATTTACACTGTATCGAGTTAAAAAATAACTCTGGTCTACACTACTGGAAGTCCATTGTTCCCTGACTCTAGGGTAAAGAGTAAAAATACAACACTTTACCAGAGTGAATTTAACTTAGTAAATGTAGTAAAAATATCACAATTATAACTAGAATCTAAAGTTCGTTGACAAACTATGATGTTGGCTTGAGAAAGCCAATGTGACTGCGTTAGGACTGGGAATGGCAGTTGGCAGGAAGCACAGCGGTTGCTAAGTGGATGCTAGGCAGTTACTAAAATGTTTATGGCATTGCCAAGTGGTTGCTAAGCAGTTGCTAAATGGCAACACTCATGTATGTTTGATCAAATACTAATAATTTTTAGTGTATGTTATTGCACTTAGATAACCATTAATATCATGTAGCTAATCGGTATTTGCACTTGAATTATCATTGCATTATTATGCATAGTACACTGGAAGTCCTATTTGCTAGAATGAGTCAAACAAGTCAATATCCAGGTCCCTATGATGTTCTGATGTAGATATTGCTGTTTTTAAAAGGTTGCTAAGTTAGCCTGTTTTATTGCTATGGGAGCAATTGACAGCTTAGTGATGATACATCAAAGCTTCTTGCCAATATGAGTGATATAAATCAACCCTCTCTTTGACAGTCACTATGACAGTCAAAAACTGGGCTTGGACTTGGATATTTTATTGAAAATATAATGCTTGATATGACTTGCCATATCAGTAAAAAACTGATGTTTTGTAAAATCCTTATGCAAAGGACTATCAGTAAAAAAAAATGGAATTTAAGTAAAACATGGCTTGCCACATTTTGAGAAAAACAATGCTTAAAAATGTTTTATTGAAAAACTATAAGTCTGATAAACCTGAAAAAAAAAAAAAGATACAGCAACAAAATCTAATGCAGAACACAGCTTTTGGGCAAATTTGGCCTTGTATAATTTTTCTCTATGCCCGAATTATTAGAATGTAGTATTTAAATTTTTTTTTATTCAAAAACGATTAGTATGGATGGCATGAGGAGATATAGCAACATTCTTGAATGCATAAGGCACCTTTTGGCCAAATTTGGGTCTTTTAGCTTACACTGAGGAAATACATTTGTTTTCAAGGACAGAGTATCATAACAGCATGTTGGCTTTCTCAAGCCAACATCGTTATGTTTTTAATCATTTTTATTAACTAAACATGTTAGCACTTGACAGCCAGCACTGAAGATTTACACTTTTTAAGACTTTAAAAGTTTTAAAAAATGGCATGACTTTGACTTTTGAATTTGCTGTGCAGCTTTTTGGGGGCATTTGTCTTTTTTATTTTAGTGATTCTAATTCATCTTAGCAATGCTGGGTCTCGAATGGTTCCATTAAAAAAAAGAAATGAAGATAGATGAGATTTTGAAAAAAAAAAAAAAAAAGCCACACTGTATAAAAATACCTGTAACTGAACAGTTTTCTCTAATTTCTGTTATTATGTATTTTGATTTTGATTTGCAATGTGGAATCTTTATCGATCCTCCAACAACTTTTGATGTTGAAAAGTTTGAACAAGTGATTTTATTGACATTTTTAATAGTTTGGTTTGATTTATTGTCTGGATTGTTGTATATTACAAAACAAAAACCTGGTAATAGGTGTCATGGTGGCGCAGTGGATAGCACGATCGCCTCACAACAAGAAGGTCACTGGTTTGAGCCTCAGCTGGGCCAGTTGGCATTTCTGTGTGGAGTTTACATGTGTCATGACTGTGTATGAACACCAGATGCCACTGTAGTTCGCCTGCAACTCCCTGCGAACTACAGTGGCGAAAGAACTACATATCCACACATTCCTTCGTGCATACACCCGGTCTTTAATATAAACTGATTGCAATCACAGCTGTCTCTGTTTCCCCGTTGATTTCCTGGAATATATATTCAACCATTCCACCTCTGTTTGTTAGTTCGTCGTTCGTCTTTATCGGTATATTGTTCCCGAGTCCAGTCTGTATCCTGTTATTCTTGTTAACGTCTAGTTCGAGTTTTATCTGTTTGAGTTCTTGGTTTGTTTGTTTAGTTTGTTACTTTGCACTTTGTAATTTTTGTCACCTTCTCTGCACAATACTATATTAAACGGCACTTGGATTCTACTCCCGTTTTTGTTCCTGTTTTAATCTGCATAACGTGACATGTTCTTCCCATATTGGTGGGGGTTTCCTCCGGGTGCTCCGGTTTCTCCCCACAGTCCAAAGACATGTGCTGTAGTTGAATTGGGGAAGTTAAATTGGCTGTAGTATATGAGTGTGTGAATGCAGAAGTGTATGGGTGTTTTCCAGTGTTGGCTTGCGGCTGGAAGGGTGAGCTAATCCGCTGAGTAAAACCTATGCTGGATAAGTTGGTGGTTCATTCCGCTGTGGCTACCCCTGATTAATAAAGGGACTAAGCTGAAAATAAAGTGAATGAATGAATGAAACCTGGTAATAAACTGCCAGTACCTTTTCTGGTATTTTACACACTTTTTTCTCAAAGTCTACTGAACATACAGTATTGACGTCCACAGGACTTTCATATGAGATCGAATTGAGGGCTGAATGTGGTTGTTGTGGACGTCCTTTCTATGTCAAACCTGAACTCATTTCAGACATCGTTTGGTACTGCTTCTATGCTCTGTGCATAACTGTTGTCCCATCTCAGAAGGTGGCACACTGTTTGAGATCATTTGATGGTCTCTGCTGCAGGATTGAATTTGAAGTGTTACATCTTTGTATGCTTTTTCATTTATTATCTCCTGCTGAGACATATAATAATAATAATAATAATATAATGTTCCAAATGACTAAAATGTCAATGAAAGTTGCCTTGTTAAACTGCAGTGTTGACCCAGCAGGCACAGGATGCCAACATGACAACAGATTGATGTTGTACCCCCAATGTCCTGAAGACGTTGCATTTTGATTGGAAATGAAAATCGGGTTGATCTCAGAAACCAACGTCAGGCAGACATCAATGTTTAATCTAAAAACAACCAAATATCAACATCTAATGATGTTACAGCTTGACATTGTGTGGACGTTACCATTATGTCTATCGGATTTAGAATTTTGGTAGTCATACCTGATGAATAAATGCCAGTATTTGACGTCAGGGTGACGATTTTGGTCACCTTCCAACACAACCTAAAATTAACCAAATATCAATGTCATTTGACATCGTTATTGGGTTACTAACATTGTCCATAGACACTGGCTAGACACAGAATTTTGGTCACCTTAAATTCTTATGACATTATATGTCTGCTAGGGAATTTTCAACATCAAAGTTCAACAAAGGTTCTGTTTATTAAAAAAACACCTTTCCCAAAATATGGAAGGAATTACATATGGAAAGAATATTTTTTACTGTGAGTATATAAGGTTGATATTTAATTCATATTAATATTTTTAAGGAGAAACTCTGTTATGTAGTGTGAAAAATTATATGATCAATTAGTCATGACAGTATATGTTTTAGTAACTTATTAAACTAAACTAATCATGTTCTAATTTAATTCTAAGTAACGCAAGCTGTTTTAAGTCAGTTTAACATAGCTCAATGGACTCATAAGGTTAATTTGATTTAGATAAAAGATTTAAGGCAACCAGGATTTTTTACAGTCTAGTTTTTTCCTCATTTGGTTTTTGACGAGTCACCTCTGCAATCTTTGAATCATCACTACTCTGTATGTTCATCTGTGTCGTGGATATAAAAGTGGAAGTCAATGGTATCAGAATGGAGCATATAACTTGCATACAAGCAATGACATTTTTATCAGAGAACAACGGAGAATCTCGTCCTCAGCATGTGCTATTTGTGTTAGGGTGAAGACCTGGAGCACATGTCCATTCCTGTCCTCACCTCAGGACATGCTGCCGAACAGGGGGATGGGGTGGCTCTGCCTCACGTAGAACATACTGGAAGAAAATGCACATCAAGCATGACTTTTCAAATTACGGACACAGAGCTGTCCGGTTTAGAGCTATTAATTCAACACAAAATACGTGAGAGATTGGAATGCTAATCCACACAGGATTTCCCAGAAAGCTCCCCAGCCATTGACTAAGAGCAATACCTGTGGGTACAGATATAGTCCCTGGAGAGTAGAGTTGTGTGCTTTCATTTAGAAAGATAATGATCCCCAAAACAGCCAAGTAAATTAATTCATTCATTTTCCTTCGGCTAATCTCTAATTCAGAGGTCGCCACAGTGGAATGAACCACCAACTATTTTGGCATATGTTCTATGCCAATACATTTTTATTACCCATACACTCTCACATTCACACACATACACACTCATACACCTCGGCCAATTTAGTGTATTAAATTCACCTACTGTATACCGCATGTCTTATTCAGCTTATTCAGTTCATCTATACGGCATGTTTTTTGGACCGAAGGACACCCACGCGAACACAGGGAGAACATGCAAACTTCACATAAAAATACCAACTGGCCCAGCCAGGACTCAAACCAGTGCCTTCTTGCTGTGAGGTGACAGTGTTAACCACTGAGCCCCCATGCCACCCGCCAAGAAAACTGGTTTTAGAAAAGAAAATAAAGCTGTAGAATGGCCCAACCAATCACCTGACTTAAATCCAATAGAAAGTAATAACTAAAGATCAGCATTCATAGATGAAAAGCACAGAACCGTCTACTAATTTATGGGAGGGAAAAGTTACTCCTGAGCAATGCATGCAAATCCATTTCCATACCAAAATTATCTTGAAGCTACCAAAAAGCCTTTTATACAAAGCATTAGAAGCATTTCAGTAATTCAGTACTTTCTCCTAGCTGTCATTAGCACATTTTTTTAATTAGTTAGTTTTGTTGTATTAGTGTGCTTGGATTGTTTGGGTTGTATGTCAATTTCATGTCAACCGCTTCTTTAGACAGTTATTTATGAGGAAAAACCATGACTTGTTCAATACATAATTGGAATGCATAAAATGATTGAACCTCATTGCTAATCTACACAAGCATATTTCCCAGAAAACACCCCAACCATTGCCTAAGAACAATACCTGTGGGCAAAGAGATGATCCCTGGAGAGCATAGCTGTGTGCTTTCCTGACACTATAATTGGCTCTAATTTAATTCAACCAATATGGAGGAATATGATGCAGAGCAGAAAATGATATTGCTCTATTCAGCCCATAAACATATTTTAAAATAAATGCATGTTGCTGCTCATTTAAAATTAGTTGAAACAACACTATTCTGAAGGTTTTTTTTTTTTTTGACAACTTCATTATTTTTATCTTTAATCCACTTAAACTTGTAAAGTGCTTAAGTCAACTTCATTGATTTGTTTTGGTACTGCATAAAGCAGTTGTGTGGAACTCATTTGTGTGGAACGCATTTTTAGTGTACACGTATCACACTTGTTCTGTTGCACATCATGACCAGCCTGTCTGTCGATTTCCAGTGAAATTCACAAATTTAGGACGCCATTTAGTAGTCAAATAAATCAAAGAAGTTAGAAGGCCTGTGTGATGATAATTATGTTTGATAATATTGTAATTGGGGGGCGGCATGGTGGCTGTATGGGTGTTTCCCAGTGCTGGGAGTTCAAGAGTTAATACATTCTTATTGTTTGGTTGTGGCTGGAAGGGCATCCGCTGCATAAAACATATGTCATAAGTAATTGGCGGTTCACCCCGCTGTGGCGACCCCTGATTGAATCAATGATAAATCTGAATGATAGTGAGTGAAAACATAATAATTGTTGTTCTGGTGGTTAGTTATGAACTTCATTCATTTTCATTTCGGCTTAGTCCCTTTATTGATCAGGGGTCACCACAGAAGAACTTATCCAGCCTATGTTTTACACAGCGGATGCCCTTCCAGCTGCAACCCAGTACTGGGAAACACCCACACACTTTCGCATACACTAAGGCAAATTCAGTTTATTCAATTCACTAATATTGCATGTCTTTGGACTATGGGGGAAACCAGAGCTACGGAACTCCACACAGAGCTTGACCCAGAATCTTTCTTGCAGTGAGGTGACAGTGCTAACCACTGAGCCACAGTGCCCCCCTTGTTATGACTTCATTTTTGGCTTAGTCCTTTTATTAATCTGGGGTTGCCACAGCAGAATGAACTGCCAACTTAATCAGCATATGTTTTACACAGCGGATGACCTGTCAGCTGCAACCCATCACTGGGAAACATCCATACACTCTCATTTACACACATACACTACGAACAATTTTAGCTTACCCAATTCACATATACCACATGTTTTTGAATTTGTGGGGGAAACTACAAATTTTATTATGTAATTATTTTACTTTATGTCAGCTTTGAGATGATGTTACCATGAAATGAACTAAAGTTAAGATGCTAGCACTAAAAAAACACAGTCACTAATTTGGCCTTTAGAACTATTAGCTCATGCTTGTGTAGATGATACTCTAACACTATGCCTTTGGCCAACACGCAGCTTGTCTGTGTAAGTGAGTGTGTGTATGTGCGCAAACATATCACACTCTCTAACTAGAGCCATATCAATCAACCAGAGACTTCCAAGGAACACATAAGCCTGTCAGAGAGCATTTTTACAAGCAAGTGGTCAAATGCCAAAGGTAGAAAAGCTTATAAGAAATGACTGTAGAAACTCTGCTGCCCTCTGCTGTTAGCACACGTTAGAAATGTTGCTTTAGTGCGCATGTGTCAAACTCAGTTCCTGGCGGGCTATAAGTCGGCACAGTTTATATCTGATTTTAATTAAACATCAAGCTTTTGAAGTATATTCACAGTTCTGGTCGCTTTATGAATTGAAAGCCCTTTAGGAGTTTCAAAATAAATTTAAAAATCAGTCTTAAATGGAAAATGGAAGATGTTAGGCTTCCTCTTCGACCATTTACACTTGTGTATATGAAACTTGCCTAGTAATGTCAAAAGACAACATAAACAGAAGATTCTTTTACATATCTTTTTTATCTATATAAAATATGACATCTCTTTTCTTAATAATAATTCTATGACCACTCAGTATATTAAATTGACATTGAACACCAAACCAGAAATATTTAACATACATGCAATCAAAAAAACAAACAAATGCATAACAGTCTCAACATCCATTCCGCAAAAAACACACGATTCAGAAAGATAAACTTTATACCTCTTGAGAAACTGGTTGGTTGGATATATTTTATGTATAATTTTAAAGTAGATTTTACTGACTTTATTTCTGACACAATATTTGTTGTTATTAGTCCAGATCAAGTTCCAATTGATATTTTCAAATTGGTTATTCCAAAAGTACTTGCAGGACAATGAATCAAACTTCTAATGAAACACCATCTGTCTCGTGGAGGCACTGGAAAACTAAACTTCTCTAAAAATTCAGTATACTGTAAGTCAGTAAATATCCTTTATCGTTTAATAACTGTGAGACTTGTTTTTCCAGTGTGACGCATTTGCGCGGGTATGAATGGAAGTCTATGGGTAGAAAAGTGCAGTGTGACCGCAGCTTTAGGCTTGTTTGATACATACAGATAGGTGTGTTGAAGCAGAGGTGGAACTGAACTCTGCAGGGTTGTGGCCCTCCAGGAATTGGGTTTGACATCTCTGCTTTAGTGTATGACTAAGATGCTTTAGAATGAATTAGGGCTTTGTATTTTAAGGGTAAATGAACATTAAATGTCATAAGCTCTAATAAATATACACGTTTGCACTTTAATATGCTAATACACTTCAAATTTAGCAGAACTGAAAACATTGTATTTTCCAGGTCATTGAAATCACGCTAAAAACTATGTACATGTGCACCAATATTTACAGCTTGATGAACACTTGTTCAAACGCAGAGCTGTCCTCTCAATGGAAGCATCTGACATTAAACCAAAGGTGGAAATCTGGTAAAAAGCCACCATGCTAACACCCTTATCAGAGCCGCCTGCTGCCGCGTCGGAGGACAGTCTGAAAAATAAACCATGCTCTGATGATCCGCATTAACAGAAAGACTTGCCGTTCTTTACTCCTGCCAGCTCTGCTCCTTATTTTAGGATGTGATTCACATGAAAAGCATTTAGCTCTCAACCAGAGCATTCGTCGCCGTATGAATCACAGAGATGGGTCATCGCCACAGACTCACACCTTCACTCCAAATCAGCTCTACCACCTAGTCAAAGACCATGAATGTTGCGTGTTCTCCCAAACAGAATGCTGTATGCTAAGGCTACATAAGCCCTATCTGTTGTTTGAGATGCCTCTCTTTAGGGGATGTAATGTGATTTGAACTAGTAATACAGTGCTTAGCTTAATTGAGTACATCCCTTTTTTAAAAATGAATATTTGTATCCATTTCTCAGTGAATAAAGGCAATGTATTTTGGTGCATAAACAGATTTATTAAACAGATATATTTGATAAAATAATATTTTAGTCACCAAACATATTTAGAAGTTGAAAGATAATACTAATAAATTCAAGCAAAATATTGCAAAAAAAAACAAACAAACAAAAAAACAATTACAACCTACAAAATTTCAATTAAATTTACAATTGTTTTTTTTTTTCTTGTTTTTTTCCTATTTTAAATTTGTATTTAATATTTTTCCATAACATATAAATTTGGGTGTAGTTTTTGGACTGTTATCATCATTACTGAACAATCTTATGTCTATTGACATTATATAATATAATAGTTTATTGCTTTCTATTTAAATATGAATTTAAAAGAGTTTGTGAGGGGTGTACTTATATATGCTGAGCACTGTACAGTATATCAACATTTTGACAATCACAACTATCTAGCTGAAAGCTCAGTGAATTGTTTGGAAGCTAACGTTAACATTTTCCACGATCTTCAATTGCACCTTTTGCATGTGACTGTGCTGATACTTTTCCATGACATTCTGGTAATTTTCATTAAAATTCATCATCATATTTTCTTCTATTCCTTCACAGATGCAGTGGACTCTGAGACTGAGCAACTTGTGCCACTCAAGCTGAAGTCTGAAGGTCAGCTTTTTAACTGCTGTGACGGCACAGAAGATATAAGCCAAAGCACATCCAATGACACTCCTGCACCAAACAGACCCGTCTGCCAGCCCTGTGGCACAGGTGCACAGATTGAAGATGCCAGCTTGGAGGAGGATGAGGCCACTTCTGAGGAGAAATCTGAAGAGTTGAGTCAAGAGGAGGCAGCGTCTGAAGAGAAATTTGAGGAAGAGGCAGGAGCAGAGTTAGATGCATCTGATGAAGTGTTGGAGGAGGAAGTTCTTGATGTGAAGGAGATGTCTGATGTGGAGGCACAACTGGGTGAAGAATCTCTGGAAGAGGGTGTTGAGGAAGATTCGCAGATCAGTGATGAGTCGGTGGGGGAGGAAGAGGAGGATCTTCAGACTGAAGATGAAGCAGGTGAAGTGAAACTTTCTCAGAATGAAGAACAGGTAATTGTGGAAGAAGTTGAGCAGACTGAAGAAGAGAAAGAGGAGGATATTCAGACTGAAGATGAAGCCTTTCAAACTGAAGACGAGGTAGTTGAGGAAGAGGAAAGTCTGCAAACCGAGGAGGAGGTAGTGGAGGAGGAGGAGGTTCTTCAGACCGAAGAAGAGGTAGTAGAGGAAGAGGAAGCTCTTCAGACTGAAGAGGAGATAGTTGAGGAGGAAGCTCTTATGACCAAAGAGGAGGTAGTTGAAGAAGAGGAAGTTCTTCAGACTGAAGATGAAGCAGGCCAAGGAGAGGAACATTCCCAGGCTGATAAAGAGGTAGTTGAAGAAGAGGAGGTTCTTCAGATTCAAGATGAGGCAGATGTAGAAGAGGAGGTTTCTCAGACTGAAGAAGAGGCAGCAGAAGATTCTCAGATTGAACAGACATTGGAGCAAGTGGAAGAGGTAGCAGAAGAAGAGGACACTTTAACAGAGGAAGAAGGAGCTCCAGAGGTTGTGGAAGAAAGGCAATTTGTAGAAGAACCAAAAGCAGCTGAAGAGTTGGTGGAAACTGAAGTAGAGGAGCCAGCCACAGATGTTGTTGAAGAGGTTGTAGAATTAGCCCAAGAGGTAAATGAGGAACCAACTCCAGAGCAAACTACTGTTCAAGAAGATGCTCCTGCATTTGCACCTGCCGAAGAAGCAAAGGTGGAACTAGTGTCAGAGGATGTGCCAGCAACCAAAGCATCTGCAAAAGGTATGTGTCCTTCAGTAGCACTATTTTATATTAAGTTTGTTGGTATTTGACAACCGAAACAATAGCTAGGTTTTTATTAAAAAATTCTAATTAGACTTGTGCACAAAACTGGATTATCACATTAAACATTTGCTAATGAGCATTGTTTCAATCGAAATGAGTTGGAGAGAACAGAATCATCACTTTCTGATAAACTTCCATCAAATATCAAAGAGAAAAATTGACTTAAATGATGCATATAGGATTTTATGGAGGCACAGGCCTCTCTTTAGGAGTGCCGATGCTCAAGACAGTTCTGGAGGTAGTAATTATGAACCACTTATTGTACTGTATCTATACTGTGTTTGCTTGCTAAATTGAAATTATCTATCATGGCAATTTTGAATCTGCTGCTAAACCCATGCGTGGATATCTTTTGCCTTCACTCCAAATTCCCAAATGCATAGCTTCTAAAAAAAACATTGTTAGTGCATTGTTGTTTTAGATTGTTATCCAGCTACTTAAATAGGGATATTTGTTTAAGGGTAAAATATTTCCTAAGCATATTTTTTATGATCTGCTCCGATTGTTCACACAAATGCCACGGACCAACAAAAACAGCTTCATAGTCATCACAGAAAGCCTCTTGGTAAATCAACCAGAGAGAAGGAGCTATATTGTGTCATCAGGGTGCAGGATAGGGCGCTAGTAAACGTTAGTTCCTCATGCTTGTCCACCTGATACTTCTGTCAAAGTGGCACAGGAATAAATCCACCACCACCAAAATAACCTAGCAGAAATAACTCTTGGCACATGTCCACTGCCATTCATAACAATATGTTCTCTGGCCTGCTTGAAGAACAGTTTTGTAATGGGGAAGAAATGTTTCAGATACTTTTAATAGTATGATGATTGCGTTTAAATGGCTCCAAATGGAGCGCTGATGTAGATGTTGCAGTGGATGAACGGTAAATGGTGTATTTCGTTGTAAACCAACTAAATGAACTAATTAATTAATCAATCAATAAAATTAATAATGACAGAAATTAAAATGGCACTCATAACAATTGGTCTGTTTATCTGTATGGTATAATACATCACAATATTGATGATGAAAATAACCATAACTATCATTCAAAGTTTAACTGGTATTTTTTGGCATTTAGCTGTACACTAAAATCAGCAAACAAAACATTGAGCTGATGCATTGTTTCCTGTGATTGTGATTCTCGTGTAAATACAGGTGCAGCTTCTTTCCTCAGAGATCTTGTTTACTTCAAATGTAAAATTAAACTTGGAAAATGTTTGGTAAATTCCACAATTCATTTCATAATCTAAAAGTCCATAGATGCACCCATTAAAAATATAATTGACTGCTATTTTTGACTAAAATTTGATTTGTAAAGCAGTCTACACAGGATTTTGAAAGTCCAGTGGTTCTTGACATTAAAATATGAAAGATTTCACATAACTTTTCAAAGCAAAACACAAGAACTGAAGTATATTGAATGAAATGAATGTAAGAAACAAATAGGAAACAAATATTTGTAAAATAGATATATGTATCTAGAAATAAATTGAAAATGCAAAACAGTAACAAGCTTGTTTTCTGGGGTGTCATAGGTAAAGAAAAAGTTGTGATATGAGATTGATGTCTAATGCCAACTTTGCTATTTTTTTCTGGCAGTGGAGAAAAACGCCCCCTCAGGTCCTGTCACAAGAGATCGCTCTCACATTGAAGAGACGCTGCGTCTGGCAACAGCTGAACCTTCACGGGAATATGTTGGTGAGTCATATAATCAAAATGAAAAAAAAAAAAAAGGATTTTAAATAAGCTTCTCTAGCTCAGCCATATGCACAATAACAGGCCAGATATATCAAGTATATCTACAGTCATATTAGATTGACCAAAACAATTGTCTGTGTGCTCACTGTTTTGGTAAAACCTACAGCACAGAGAGCTAAATCATACGCAATTAAAATATTGGAAGTAATAGTAAAGCTAAAAAAAAAAGAAAAAAGAAGATAATGATGTTAAAAATTAGCAAAGTCGTTTGCTAGCTAACACAAATTTTTCAAAAATGATAAATAGGTAACTTAGGCTGAAGTAGCAGAATTATTAGTAAACTGAAACAACAGATCCAGAAAAAGAAAGTGTATTTTTGTATGTGTTGCATGTACAAATACTATATACATACTGCATGTGTGCATGTATGTGTATATATATATATATATATATATATATATATATATATATATATATATATATATATATATATGCGTGTGTGTGTGTGTGTGTGTGTGTGTGTGTGTGTGTGTGTGTATTAGCATACTAACAATATACCAATCCATACTAGAAACATTCTAACAACATACCAATCCATTCTAACAATATACTAATCCATACGAGAAACATACTAACGCACTAATCATAGTTGAAATATACCGTAGTAATGACATATCAATCCATACTAGAAACATACTAACCTACTAATCATAGTAGAAAAATACTATCGATATACTAATCCATACTAGAAACATAATAACGTTCTAATAATAGTTTAAACATACTAACGACATACCAATCCATACCAATATGATATTCATACTAGAAACATGCTAACCTATATGTACTTCTCTATCTATGCCAACTGTTTACAACCTTAAAAACTACTTTCATTACTTAAAATGTAAAACTACTTCAAACTTTCAGACTAGGCTTTCTCAAGCCAACATAAGGTTTGTCTGCGAACTTTACATTTTTAGTTTAGCCTGAAGTAACAGAATCAATTAATGAACTATGAAACTTCAGATCCAGAAAGAGAAAGTGTATTTTTGTATTTGTTGCATGTACCTTCCTGTTGTAATGTCATCAACTCTTGCAGATGCTTTGAAGAAACTCCAGGAGGTCTACAACACTGCAATCAAACCCTTGGAGAAGGCCTACAAATACAATGAGCTCAGGCAGCACGAAGTGTCAGGTGAACATCTTTTGATAATGGATTTATTTTGTATTCAACATCATTTCTAGACAGAAAAATACCATCTCAAAGGGATAGTTCACTCAAAAGTGAATATTAACTCATCATTTATTCTCTCTTGTGTGGGTTTTAAACCTTTTATGAGTTTCTTTCTCCTATTGAACACACAGGAAGATATTTTGAAGAATGCTGGTATCTGGCACCCATCAATATTCATAGTTGGAAAGAAATAGAATTAAAGTCAGTGGGTGGCCACTATAAGCATTTTTCAAAATATCTTACTTTGTTCAAACAGGTTTTGGACAAGTAATAGATGAGGTATTGGTGGCAGAATGTATTTTTGGGTGAACTATTCCTTTTAACGAACCCCTATCCTTACTGAATCTGTCTGCTTTCTTTATATTGTTCAGATGCTGAGATCACCTCTAAGCCCATGGTCCTGTTTTTGGGTCCTTGGAGTGTTGGCAAGTCTTCCATGATCAATTACCTTCTGGGTCTTGAAGAATCTTCACAACAGCTTTATACTGGTAATACACAAATTCAATACTTTGTTAGAAACGCAGAAAGGTGATTTAGGTAACTTTGAACATGGCCTGGTTGTTGGTGCCAGAAGAACTGGTCGGAGTATTTCTGAATATGGGATTTTTTTACACACATTCATCTCTAGGATGTACAGAGAATGGTCTAAAAACTGAAAACATCCAGTTTCTTGTTGATTCCAGAGGTCAGAGGATAAATTACCTTGTTTAAATGATAGAAAGACAAACAAGACATTGTTTAAACACCACATTACCATGTACTTAACTCTTATTAATCAACTATGACTAGCTATATACAGATTTTCATACTACAGAACAGGGGTGTCTAAACTCAGTCCTGGAGGGCCAGTGTCCAACCCCAATTAGACACACCTGAACCAGCTAATCAAGCTCTAGGTATACTAGAAACTTCCAGGCAGGAAGGAAGTTGGAATTAATCTATGCAGGACACCGGCCTTCCAGGACCAAGTTTGGACACCCCTGCTTTAAAACCTTTAAGAAAGTTCTGAACACAAAAGTGGATACAAACTATTACTGGCAAAGCGTACCCAGTAAAGAGGGTATACATTTCCTGTTTATTCATCACACTCATATGTTTTTTTTTTTCAGGAGCTGAACCCACAACTTCTGAATATACTGTGCTAATGCATGGTAAGAAGCTTCGCACTGTTGAGGGCATTGTGATGGCTGCTGATGGCTCCCGATCTTTCACAGCGCTGGAGAAGTTTGGTCAGGGGTTCCTGGAAAAGCTGGTGGGAATTGAGATGCCGCACAAACTTCTTGAGAGGGTGACTTTTGTGGACACGCCTGGAATCATTGAGAACCGCAAACAACAGGAGAGAGGTGAGAAAAGAACAGAATGATAAACAGATTGATGCACATGAAAAGGCACAGCATGCACTTCTGCATATTAATTGAATATTGTAAAATTTGCTTGTTAGAAGTGCATTTTTTGGTACTTTATAGTTCTTTAGTACATTTAAGGACTAAATACTTGATGTAAGACTCCATTTTGGAATCCATTGAACATGCAGTTTTCAAAAAGAATCAGTTTTAATAAAGTTTGATACGTCTAGTTATAGCAGTGTGGTATGGCTGTTCATCAGCACTGGTAGTAGGCATGCGTTTGCATGAGGCTGAAGGCAGAGTGCCTTACCGTACGTTCACACCGAAAGCGGCGAGAGCGTCAAAGTAGCCGGAAGTCATTCATTTTCAATGAGAGCCGGCGGCGATAAGCGGCGAGGAGCAGCGCGGCGCGTCTTTGCCGGCGTGATCGTCGAGGAGAGTTGAAATGAAGTCAACTTTATGGTAATGAGCTATGACGCGTTTCGGCGGCAAGCAATCAGAATGAAGACGTCCATCGCTTGATAGCAGTTCAGAGAACACAGACCTGTGAACTTTGGTTCCGACCACAGTTGTTCCCAAGGGTTTGATTATTGCGGTCGCCGGATTTCCAATTATTTACAATTTATTCCTACAGGAACATACATTAAATAAGTTGCTGGCGAGTTACTGATGTTCATTAATGTTATATAAATTTATTTTAAAAAAGCGGGAATCTCACGCGATGTGACAGTACAAAACAGTACTGCTGCTTTAGGATATTTCAGACATATGGACACATATTGGATAAATAGAGCAAAGCCGCACCACACGCAACTTGATCTTCCATTGTTGTATGAATTTGATAAGAAGTGCGCAACATTTTCACGCTAGAAACATGTTTTATGCAGGAATGTAACTGATATGCTGCAACGGCTCCTTTAAATATGAGATCAATGTAGCGAGTTTTGACGCTCTCGCCGCAGGAGCTGAAGGCAGAGAGCATTGTCGCCAGGGCGGCCAGAGCGACCTTGGACGCTCTCGCCGCTTTCGGTGTGAACGTACGGTTAGTGTCTCACCAGTGACGATGTACATCCACATCACACTGCTACGAGTGTAATATTGCGTTTATACAACAATATACAACGCCATAATCGTATATATAAAAAAGACAATCAAACACTGAAAGTCTAAAAACCTTTTGGAAGAGAAACTACTTTCTTCCGCCATTCATTCACATCTGCAGCTGATGTCAGAACCGCAGAAACTATTGCTAATTCACACACGTCACTTTAGAGCTAGTATTTAAATAATTCTCTAGCGTAATGTCTCAAGTGAGGACAAAACATGGGATTTTGCTCACATTGCTCACAAGTTTATACGGCTGCAAGGCATAAAATGCCAACAGTCTACAGAGATTTCCCAGTATTTCTCTGTTGCAATCGGGATATCACAATAATTTACCCCGAAAAAGCCAAAGCAAAGCAAAAACTAACAGAAAGACTGCCAGACTATGGTATAAATACAGCACTACAACATACAAAAGAGAGAGATTGACTTACCAGTGGCTTAAACTCATTTCACACAGCATGATTTGAATTGCCGACAGCTCCAGATATTTAGCACGCCAAATATCTCACAGGCATTGGCGACTCATCGGCGATTCTCTCAGATCGCGTCTTTGATAGTTCATACAGTGCATTTGTCGGCGATTTCTCAAAACCTGTCGGCGAGCCAAAATCGGGGCTAAAATCACACAGTCTGAACTAGGCATTACCAGTTTAAAAATAATTTGATCAGTTTTCCTCATCTAAGGGCTTATTATGCGGTCTCTGTCGCAATCTTGTGGCGGAACGTCAACTGTCTTTGCTTTGCTCAGCATGACAGGCTAATGGATGCTGACGTGCTGTATCTCCTAAATAATAAATAAGCATTTAAAATAGGCACTATCCTTATAAAATAGACTGTATAGTTGCAATCTAAAAGCTACATTCTCCCCTAAAAAGCCTTAAAATTACACTGTTGTCCAATATTTGTCAAACTGTAATGAATTTATTGATATGCTGTCACTCTATGTGGGTGGAGTAATACAGAAGGGTGAGGAGGCTTTTTGAGTGCTGTTATTACTGGAATATCGCATGGCTATCAGCTAATCAGATTCAAGAACCAGAAATAACTGTTGTAGATAGATAGATAGATAGATAGATAGATAGATAGATAGATAGATAGATAGATAGATAGATAGATAGATAGATAGATAGATAGATAGATAGATAGATAGATAGATAGATAGATAGATAGATAGATAGAGAGATAGAGAGATTGATTGATTGATTCTGTCTTGGTACTTGTTTACAAACTCTGCTGTTGTCTTTCAGGTTACCCCTATGGTGAAGTGTGCCAGTGGTTCATCGACCGCGCTGACCTCATCTTCCTGGTGTTTGACCCAACTAAACTGGATGTTGGATTGGAACTTGAAATGCTGTTCAGACAGATGAAGGGACGCGAATCACAGATCCGTATCATTCTCAACAAAGCTGACAGTCTGGCAACCCAGGACTTAATGCGCGTGTATGGCGCCCTCTTTTGGAGCATGGCACCCCTGATTAATGTGACCGAACCGCCACGCGTCTACGTAAGCTCCTTTTGGCAGCAGGATTACGCTCAAGACACCAACAGAGACCTGTTTCAACGTGAAGAAATCTCTCTTCTGGAGGACCTGAATCAGGTCATTGAGAACCAATTGGAAAACAAAATTGCCTTTATTCGCCAGCACGGCATCCGCGTGCGCATTCATGCTCTCTTGGTCGACCGCTACCTGCAGACGTACTATGAGAAATTAGGCTGGTTTAGCGACCCACATGAGGTTTTCCAGGATATTGTCAGTGATCCGGACAAGTTCTACATCTTCAAATCTATCCTGGCCAAGACCAATGTAAGTAAGTTTGATTTGCCTGAACCAGAGGCGTACCGGGACTTCTTTGGAGTCAATCCTCCAAGCGGCTTTAAGCTCCTGTCCTCATACTGCAGCTGGTCAGGCGGATGCTTGATCGAGAAGATTGAGAAGGCCATCACTGATGATCTGCCCGCACTGCTCAGCAATTTGGCAGAGAAAAGAGAAGCCAAGACAGAGAAAAAAGAAGCCAAGACAGAGGCAACTGCAGAAACCAAAGAGAAACCCCAAAACCGTTGGCGGAGACAGTAGAAGTAACCACTAAAAGGTTTATTTTCTACAGTCAGTCAGTTTGAGGACATTAAAGAATGAATTATGAGCTCATGAATGAAAAAAGAAAGGTTCAGAGACTTTTAACAATCTGTATGAATCTATGAAGGAACACTCCACCTTTTTGTAAATAGGCTCCAACAGTCAAGTTTTACCATTTTTTAATCTAATTAGCCGATCTCCATGTCTGGCGAGAGCACTTTTATCTTAGATTAGCTAAAATTAGCATAGATCATTGAATCAGATTAAAATATTAGCATGTTGCTTAAAATGTCTTCTGTAGTTACATCATGTACTAAGACTGACGAGACATGAAAAGTTCAGACATCCCAATTTAAGAAAAGTTATTTCCGGGTGGGACATTGTTGATTTGTGGGAGGTGCGTGACAGATCTAAAAAAAAGGGGGAGGGGTGTGTGACATAATACTAAGCTAATATAACTAGGAACTATACTCTTATTCTGGTGTAATTATCAAGGAATTTTGCTGCCATACCCTGGCTGCAGAATGCACAATGTTATTACATGGAGACTGAAAATCAAGCAACTTTTAATTTTCCAAAAGTCTTACTCTTAGTACACAATATAAATACAGAAGAGTCAAGATTAAAATAAGAAAATTATTGAAACTCTTTCCACATTTTTGAACCAGACGCTACATGTCTAATCTAAGTCAGTGGTCTATGCTAAGCTAAGCTAAAAGTGATCCTGCCAGATTTGGAAATCAGCTGAATGGATTAAAAAATGGTAAAACTCAACTGTTTAACTCTAGAGTTGTAAAAGCCTTTTTTCAAAAAACTAAAGTGGAGTTTTCCTACAAAACAGATAATTAGGGTATGTTTACATGACAACAAAGTGCCAACTGAAGTTTTAGCTATTCTTTGAAATGTTTTGCATACAGACAACTTGACAAAATTACAAAAAAAAAATTTAAAGTAAAAATACTAACAATGCTGTAATATGCAAGCGAGGTCAGTAGGTGGCAACGTCACTTTATAAAAAAACAGTACTTGCATTTATAAATTTGTCCTGGACAACAGCGTCTTTACAAAATCGATTTTTTTTGTAGTTTAGATGATTAAGCTACTATTTTAAAAAGTTTAAGCCCTCTCTGTATAAAACAAGTGAAAAAACAATACAGTGTTTTTGTAAATAAGCTCCACAGGTTGAGTGTTACCATTTTTTAATCCATTCTGCTGATCTCCAGATCTGGCTGGAGCACTTTTAGCTTAGCTTAGCAAAGATCAATAAATCAGATTAAACCATTAGCATGTTGCTCAAAAAAAAAGAGTTTTGATTATTTTCCTACTAAAAGCTAAACTCTTCTGTAGTTACATCGTGTACTAAGACTGACGGAACATGAAAAGATGCTATTTTCTAGGCTAATATGGCTTGGAACTATACTCTTATTCTTGTGTAATAATCAAGGAATGGCTGCAACAGGCACAATGTTATTACATGAAGCCTGAAAATAAAGCAACTTTTAATTTTCTACATTAAGCTGCGGTCACACTGGACTTTTCTCCCTTTAGACTTCCATTCATATGCATGCGAATGTGTCAGACCGGAAATGCAAGCTCGTCCGACAAGTTTCGCAGTTCGCTGCGTTGCAAAGTTCAATCTGGTGAACTCTGACCTGCAAAATTGCATCACTGTTTAACTCTAGAGAAGTTGTAAAAGCCTTTGAAAAAAGTAGCGTTTTCATTTAAAACAGAGATAATCACGGTATGTTTACATGTAGTTTTTGCTTTGCTTTTTGAAATGTTTTGCATACAGACAACTTGACAAAATGATCGTTTACATGGATCCATAAAAATACTAACAATGCTGTAATATGCAAGCGAGGTCAGTAGGTGGCGACGTCACTTTATAAACAAAAACTGCACTGACAAATTTGTCTTGGGCAGCAGCATTTTCACTAAATCACATACGTTTGTAGTTAAGATGATTATAGTAACATTTTAAAAAATGTTTAAGCCCTCAAAAAGTCATTGAGAACTTTTTAACTGCAGTGAGTGACATGTAAACATATCCTAAGTAGCCCACTTTTTTCTTTCTTCTTTTAATTTAATTAACTTTGCAATATATACTATTTATACAATGTTCAAAATAAATAATTACTTGATCTTATTTATTTCTGAATGTCATTTTAAAAGTGTGAATATGTGTTAGAAAGACTTCAATACTTCAGTTCCACTTGTACATACTGATCACGTTCCTTTGTACAACTTACTGGTATATGAGTTTTCATGGTAAAACGAGAATTCCTAGTGTTACTTGTTTGTTTGCCCACATTACTGCATGGTAAAACTGTGGTGACGTTAATATTTCTTCATTTTTGTGGCTGCTACTTTACACAATATAGAAATGAAACTTTGAAATGGATATTTAAGTCAATAAAATGTTGAAATAAGTGGATGGATTGTTCGACAAGCTATTTTGCTTGATTTCATTTCGACATGTTGTAGTAGAACACGAGATGTCCACAAGATGGCGTCGTATATCATTAAACTCACTGCAATAAAACTACTGATCACAGTTCGATGAAGGCACCTTTGGTCTCATATAAAAGTGATGTTATATAATTTACCCGTTTATCTATATTGATAGCTGCAATACATGCGTTTATCTACATAAAAATGCAATTTCACGAGTAGCAATTTGTGTAAAACATTTTATAGAGCTATCCTCACCTCTCAAAGTTTTTATGATTCCAAGAACTGAAGTAATCTGCAGTAAAGCAGTAGCCTGGGTATACATCTGATAAGGGTTTCATTGAGATTTGCACTGCTAGTTATACACACTTGTTTGTTTTAGTTAATCTGCAGCTGTGTTTTTTGAGTCAGAGACCACAAGCGGCCACTGAGAGTTAAATGCTTTCATGCATGACTACTCCACGGGCTGTTGTTGGCCAAATTCTTGAACACATATTTGTGTCATAAACTTCCCGGCTGACACAACACAACACGTCTCAGAAAGTGGACATGATGAATGTCTGACACAAGAAGCATGGGATGATTATTATCGCTTGGATGGTACTTATCTGATAGATCAAAGGTCAAGACGCACCCAGAATCTTAGGTATGTTCCTAGGTGATGGAAGATACAAACATAAATGCACGATTGGGTTTACCTGAACGGGAACATACCAATCATACTGTACTTATGTTGTTATGTAATAAAGCTAATTATTAATAACTGAATAGCCCTGAAGAAAACAGGGTCTGTTCTCACATAATAAACTGGATTCACACATTTAAAAATACTGCAGGCATCATGTTCAATTTAATGTGTAAGTTAAGTTTTATTCTCTAAACTACTGATGACATTTCTTCCAAAATTAAAATAAATGGTTTGTAATTTACATTTTTCTTGCATAGAACAATAAAACAGTGCAACGTTTGCAGATATGTTTATATTCATTTTAGACAACACAACTTAATGTTTTAACATATTAGAACCCAAAATATATATATATATATATATATATATATATATATATATATATATATATATATATATATATATATATATATATATATATATATATATATATATATATACAGTACACTGCCAGTTAAAAGTTTGGGGTCAGTGCGATTTTAAATGTTTTAAAATAAGCTTCTCCTGCTCACCGAGACTGCATTTATTTTATCAAAAATACAGTAAAAATTGTAAAATTGTGAAAAGTTATTGCACTATAAAATAACTGTTCAAAAGTAGATTAGAATTTAATTTAATTATTTATTCCAGTGATTTTAAAGATGAATTTTTAGCTTCATTACTCCAGTCTTCAGAGTCACATGATCCTTCAAAATGACTCTAATATTAATTATTATTATTAATAATAATGGTAATAGTAATAAAAGCAATAATGACTGGAGTAATAATTTCATTTGAAACTACATACAATAAGAAAGCAGTTATTTAAAATTGTAATAAATATTTAACAATTATTTTACATTTAATAAATGGCGACTTGATTAACAGAATAATTTTCTTTACAAAAAACAAAAGAAAATATTTCTAACTGTAACTATATATATATATATATATATATATATATATATATATATATATATATATATATATATATATATATATAAAACTATATACTATATATATATATATAGAATTTAGCCCCCTGTATTATTAGCGCCCCTGTTCATTTTTTCCCCCAATTTCTGTTTAATGGAGGGAAGATTGTTTCAGCACATTTCTATGCATAATAGTTTTAAAAACCTATATCTAATAACTGATTTATTTTATCTTTGCCATAATGACAGTAAATAATATTTTACTTTATATTTTTCAAGACACTTCTATACATAACATATAAGTGACATTTAAAGGGTTAACTAGGTTAATTAGGTTAACTAGGCAGGTTAGGGTAATTAGGCAAGTTATTGTATAACGATGGTTTGTTCTGTAGACTATCAAAAAAAATTAGCTTAAAGAGGCTAATAATTTTGTCCCAAAAATGGCTTTAAAAATTTTTAAAACTGCCTTTATTCTTGCCGAAATAAAACAAATGAGACTTTCTCCAGAAGAAAAAATATTATTAGACATACTGTGAAAATTTCCTTGCTCTGTTAAACATCATTTATCAACTGTATATATATATATATATATATATATATATATATATATATATATATATATATATATATATATATATATATATATATAATTGCTCTAAATGACAATATTTGTATGTGACATTTTAAAGAAATATCAGATTTTTATGGAATAAAACAAATATTAACATTTTACTTTTACCTAATCATACATAATACAGTAAATCAAGAAAGTATTTTTATGTGGTCGTCTTCTTTCTTTCCATAGCTGTATATTTATTTATTTTTGTAGATGCATATTTTTGATAATTTCTGCACAAATATATACACAAATAAATGAAATCCCCTATTCTGAAAAGAATACAATAAAAAATAAAGTTACATACTTAATGCATTTGTGACCCTGAATCACAAAACCAGTGTCACTTTTTTAAAATTGAGATTTATAAGTAATTTCTAATGATGTTAGCATAGGACAGCATTTAACTTACAACTAATTGAAAACCTGCAATCAAAATACAATAAAAAAAGCAAATACTAAGAAAATTGCTTTTAAATTAGCCTAAATGAAGTGCTTAGCAATACACGTTTGAAGTTTGACATATTTACAGTAGATATTCTACAAAATATCTTTATGGAACATGACATTTACTTAATATTTACTTATTGCATACTTTAATATTATTCTTGGATGAAATATTTTTGGTATAAAAGAATTATAATTGCAATAGATAAAAATACAAACAGTATAGAGCAATAAAGTATAGTGCAATTTTAAAGAAATTTAATAATTCATTTATTCTTATTCTTATTATTTTCTTTTCGACTTAGTCCCTTTATTAATCTGGGGTCGCCACAGCGGAATGAACTGCCAACTCATTTACCATATGTTTTTTATGCAGCAGATGCCCTTCCAGCTGCAACCCAGGTCTGGGAAACATCCATACACACTCATTCACACACATACACTACGGACAATTTAGCCTACCCAGTTCTACCACTACCACATGTCTTTGGGCTTGTGGGGGAAACCGGAGCACCCGGAGGAAGCCAATGCGAACACGGGGAGAACATGCAAACCCCACACAGAAATGCTAACGGACCCAGTCGAGGCTCGAATCAGCGATCTTCTTGCTTTGAGGTGAACATGCTACCCACTGAATCACCACGTCGCCCAGAAATGTAATAATGATAAAGCTAAAGAAAGACAATTAGAAAGAAAAAAGAAGAAATTCCCTTTATTAATCCGGGGTCGGCACAGCGGAATGAACCACTAACTTATCTCACACATGTTTTACGCAGCCGATGCCCTTCCAGCTGCAACCCATCTCTGGGAAACATCCATACACACTCATTCACACACATAAACTATGAACATGGAGGAAACCTACGCAAACGCAGGGAGAACATGCAAAGTCCACACAGTAACGGCAATTGACCCAGCCGTGGCTCAAACCAGCGACCTTCTTGCTGTGAGGCGACAGCACTACCAACTGTGCCATTGCATCGCACAATAATAAACAAAAATTAAATAAAGTGCACATGAAAAAAATAATACAAATTAATGCAGATATTAAATAAAGCATGTTTTAGAAGTTTTAACTGCTTTCTTGTTATCAGACTCTGTAATGGTTTTCATTTGTTTTACGTGTCGTTGAGTAGATTTACATTTACGTATAAAATAAACTTTTTCAATAAATAATATGAGGTTTATACAAAAACCTGAATTAAGGAATTGTTTTTCTTTCATGTAAAACCTCAAAAAAAAATGTTTATAGCTTAAAGAAAATCACCACAAACCTGTTGGAGGATTAGAGGATTCACATCAGACCAGAACGATTTAACAAAGGGACATTCCCAACAATAAGTGAGCAACAGACTCAGTAGAAGTCTCAAAAAAAAGGGCAAGACACGTCAATGTCACTTTTGAATTTCTGTAAAAATTGTGTACCTGGATAAAATCTGTGAATAATTTTAAAGATATTTCTTTAGTTTTATTTTATTTTTTATTCAGGCAGAGTGACCAAACATACGGCCATTTAATCATCAAAAAGATTGTTCCAATAAGAAATAGAAGAGGGATATGAGATGAGGAGATCTAAAAATTAAGACCTGATTTTATTATTGGATTTTTTAGTGGAGAAACAAATGGATCCAACAACAGTAGAATCAGGTCTAGGGGACCTACAGAAGTCTACAAATAAGTATTATTTCTAAAACGCTTACAAATCTCACAGGAGATTGCCTTACAAACAATAATGAATTATTTTCTAAATATGGCCAGAGCAAATCTTAAAGTAAAATCAGAGTAAATAAATAAATGACCATAAGCTACTCTCAGGCAGCATGGTGGTGCAGTGAACAGCACAATTTTCTCACAGCAAGATTGTCTGTGGCTCGAATCCTGGTCGGGTCAGTTGGCATTTCTGTATGGAGTTTGCATGTTCTCCCTGTGTTCGCGTGGGTTTCCTCCGGGTGCTCCGGTTTCCCCCACAAGTCCAAAGACATGGTATATGTCAATTGGGTGAGCTAAATCGTGTGAATGAGTGTGTATGGATGTTTCCCAGTGATGGGTTGCAGCTGGAAGGGCATCTGCTGTGTAAAGCATTTGCTGAATAAGTTGGTGGTTCATTCCACTGTGGTGACCACAGATTAAAAAAAGGAACTAAGCTCAAAAGAAAATGAATGAATGAATGAATAGCTACTCTCAAATAACTGGTTCAACACACATACATACATACATACATACATACATACATACATACATACTCACACGCGTTTTGACTCACTGATTTACTTCTACGTCACTGAACAACTCAAGGAACACCTGGAGTTCAGTTTGCAGTTAATCTAGACTCAAATAAATAAATATTACCTCAATTACACACTTCAACGTACTTTCTCCTTCTCGTGACATCACACGGGCTCCTTGCCCAGAAGTCTTCAAATTCGAGCCGTTCTCATGCGTGCGCGCCGCCGTTAAAGAGCCCTGCGTGCGCGCTCCCCCGCGACTTGCCCCCTCCCCTGTATTTCAACACTGTAGTGTAGTCAAGTTGTCCACCCGCCGCACGCCCACAACCATCTTCCCCGAGTGCGCCCAGAACATGGTGGTGGCGGAGCTCGTGAACGCAGCGCCGGGGTAAAAGAGCCAGCCAGCGGGGTTCAACTCCAGCCCGAGCCGCCACACAGGATCCAGCAGACGGGGAGGAGAACCGAGAGCGGACGGAAGAGGACGGCGGCAGTGCACTCGCCTGGCATGAGCTTTGCCCACGGAGGGAAAAAAAGAGTTTCAGAGGAATGCTAAACAGACAAAGTGGAGATTAAAGAGGCGGATAATAATACTGGCGTGGGATTTGAAGCAATGTGAGATGTCAGTCTTGCTCTGAACTCCAGCAATGTTAACCAGCCAGCCCGATTAAACAACTTGAGGCCTGGGGAAGAAGAAGAAAACTTTCGTCCTCATTTCCAACACTTTATATGAGATTCCTTCTGAGGGACTGGCTTTAAAAAGGATTGCACAGAAACAAGAGTGTACTTTCCCTCAGCACTCTTCTGCTTGTGTGAGCGCCTCGGTGTCATCAGTGTTTAGTTCTTCTTGGAAGTTGAAATCTTGAGTATTATTGGTCTTCTGGAGCTGGCAGATATGCACAGGCGCGCTTCGCCCTCGCGCTGATGTCATCTGGAGGTGTCACGACGTCGACTTGAGCCTGGAAGTGTTTTAAAGCGCTTTGAAAGCTGGAATATTCACAGTTGACATCCGGAGTGGGTGTTCAGGAAAGGACGGGGCTCCTCTATGGGAATAGGCCATCTTCTGACCCTCGTCTGGGGCAGAAGTAGCGAGTTCTGCTCCGAGTTTTGACGGAAAACACAGGCAACTGCAGCGTCTTTCTGTCAGGCGTTCACTTTTGTGAGGACCATTATGGTGCCAGAACCCAAGGGAGAATGTTGTTAGAGATGTTTTGCAACTTTTTTGTTATGTTTTTGATTCTTTAAAGGGAAACGTGGCGCATTTAAAAGAAGTTTTCTCTCAGAAAGTGGCGCCCGTTAACAGCTAACACTGTTGATAAACAGCAACTAATAGCATTTGGTATTTTTTCGACTTAAAATTGGCATTAGACCGAAGTTGATAGTACAAGAAATGTCAAATCTGGCGTTTTTGAAATATGAAATGTACATTTGTGTTATGTTTGCATATCATTTGGAAAGGGAAATTAAATTCAAATATTGTTGAGCATTGGAGAGGGTGTTTGAGAGACAGCGTTGACTTGATTGATTAAAACTAACTTAAAACTTATTTTAATACCATTTGTAAATCATTTTCTAAATTTAAATTATGCGTAGTTAGTGTTGTGGTGTGAAAGGGGAATTTTTAAACGATGTGGTTGAAAAAGGAGGATCAAGAAAGTGACAGTGCGTCAGTCGCGCGGACGGAGCAAAAGTACACACATGCGCGTTCACGCGCCACTGAGCCATAGAAATATAATGGAATCCGAGTCCTGCTGACGTAATCCCAGCACGGATAAGGAACTGCTCAGGAGTCCAGGACAGTCCATCTTCATATCGTGAATGCACTTAGAGTTTGGTTCACGCTGGACTTTTTTCAAATACAAACTTTGTTTTTTGTACACCTTAAAAGCCAAGTGCCACTTTCCCTGAGCTGTCAACAGTTTGTGATATGTGATAATTAACTGTTGTCTCATTGCCATGGCATTGCCAGAGCAACAGCAGCCACTGCATAAGACCGAGGTTTGGTGTGACAGTGAAGGAGGAGCAGTTACTGTGCGGATAAACGACAGCCATAATCAACAGGTGCGTCCAAACCAATCTGTTGACCACCCTGACATGAGTTCCTCCAAACCCTGCAAATACAGCATCTCCTCGAGCTGTAGCTCAGGGGAGTTGGGTGTTCCCAGAGCAGTGATGACTCACCTGAGCAATCCGAGGAGGGTGCCCCCACTTTTCGAGAGGTCTGCCGCACAGTGCTGGGACCCCAAGTTTGACTCCTCCATCCTGGAGGAGGCATGCAGGGAGCGTTGCTTCCCGCAGATGCAGAGAAGATTTCGCTACATCCTGTTCTACCTGGCCACCGCTGCACTCCTATGGGGGATATACTTCGGGATCAACAGCTCTAGGTGTGAGCCTACAAACTTCCTTGTCCCAACAGCAGGGTTTCTTATACTGTGCCTTGTCCTCCTCTGGTTTACATTCACAAAGCCTTATTCTCGATACTACAACCACACCTCCTTCCTCCTCACCGTCATCATGTTTGGCATCACCCTGGCGCCCCAAACTCAGACTGCTCACTTTGCTCATTATGACAGCCACAGGGCAGACAATCAGTCACCACTACCTGTTTATCAAAATGCTTCTTGCATATCACCCGTAGGGACATTTTCTCTCTGTATGGAGGTGCTGCTCTTGCTGTACAGCGTGTTGCACTTGCCTCTGTATGCCTCAGTGCTCCTGGGCCTGCTGTATTCTGTGCTCTATGAAGCGTTAGGCTGGTTGCACCTTGCTCAGTTGGACGAGAGTTATGTAGGGTCAAGGGAAGGAATTTCGGGCACACTTAGCTGGCTTGGCCCAGGCAAATTCCTGCTGCACTTGTGCGCACATGTCGTCGGCATCCATATTTTCATAATGTCTGAAGTGCGCTCTCGGAGTACCTTTCTCAAAGTCGGCCAGGCCATCATGCATGGGAAGGACTTGGAGGTTGAAAAGGCGCTGAAGGAGCGGATGATCCACTCTGTGATGCCCCGATCGGTGGCGGATGAGCTGATGAAGCAGGGGGACGAGGAGAGCGAGAGCTCAGGGAAACGATACAGCGCAGGTACGTGCTCCGTGGCCGCCGCAGCTGCCGTAACCTCCTCCAGCCCCAAAAGCCACAAGCGAAAGAAGAACTCCATCCCTCGTGGACAGATCATTTTCAGGCCCTTCAACATGAAGCGCATGGAGCCAGTGAGCATCCTCTTTGCCGACATTGTGGGATTCACCAAAATGAGTGCCAACAAGTCTGCCCATGCTCTGGTGGGACTCTTAAATGACCTCTTCGGCCGCTTTGACCGTCTCTGTGAGTTGACCAGCTGCGAAAAAATCAGCACTCTAGGAGATTGCTATTATTGTGTGGCAGGCTGTCCCGAACCGCTCACTGATCACGCCTACTGCTGTGTGGAAATGGGGCTCGGGATGATCCAGGCCATCGAGCAGTTCTGCCAGGAGATGTCGGAGACTGTGAACATGCGCGTCGGTGTGCACACGGGCACTGTGCTCTGCGGGATTCTGGGAATGAAGCGCTTTAAGTTTGACGTCTGGTCCAATGATGTCAATTTAGCCAATCTCATGGAGCAGCTGGGCGTAGCGGGAAAGGTGCACTTGTCGGAGGTCACAGCAGGTTTTCTGGACGACCGCTATGAGAGGGAAGATGGACGAGTGATTGAACGTGTCGGGCACAGTGTCACTGATCAGCTGAAAGGTAAGACATGAGATTATAGGTATGATTTGTCAGTTGTTTTTTTAAAATGTGTGCAGCTCTGGAAACTAGCAAGAGACCACTTCAAAGTTATTGGTGCTTCTTTATATTTGTTTTTTAAAGGTTAGTTCACCTCAAAACTCGTCATCACCCCTTTACTCATTATCAAGTGGCTATAAACTAGGCTTTATGATTTTGTAAAATTCTGATATTGCAATATTTAAAATTTCTGTGATTAAATATTATGATGTAAATGCCATTCAAAGGATGACACTATTTGACCGTTTTCCAGGGAGCCTAACAGTATTCAGGTACAGAAAGTGAATAACCACAATAGGAAAAAAAATGCTTTTCTTACTTTTTGTCTTGTTATCATATCATTATTTGAATTTTTGTTTAACTTGTAACAGATTCTCTTTATGTAAACAACATACCCACAATAAACCATCAAGATCCTGGCTTGACAGCCATATTTATTACAGAAATAAAAACACAAGCATGTTAATGCCATTTGTATTGCAAAACAATCAATGCCAATAAAGAAAACATTGATTTCCATGTTGGATTCTATGTGGACTGCAAAAAAAAAACTATATATATATATATATATATATATATATATATATATATATATATATATATATATATATATATATATATATATATAGTTATTTTTATATATATATATATATATATATATATATATATATATATATATATATAGTTATTTATATATATATATATATATATATATATATATATATATATATATATATATATATATATATATATATATATATATATATATAGTTTTTTTTTTGCAGTCCACATAGAATCCAACATGGAAATCAATGTTTTCTTTATTGGCATTGATTGTTTTGCAATACAAATGGCATTAACATGCTTGTGTTTTTATTTCTGTAATAAATATGGCTGTCAAGCCAGGATCTTGATGGTTTATTGTGGGTATGTTGTTTATAGTTATTTATATATATATAATATATATATAAGTATATCGCAATATAAATCTCAGAAAAAGAAAATATCACTATGTCAGATTATTCCAATATCATGCAGCCCAATATATCATTTCAGCATCGATATTGCAATGTGGAAATCCACAATAGTCACATCGCAGGATCTGCAATGTCATGTTGGGATTTTAATTAACCAGGATTTGCCAAGTTTAACCCTAATGTAATATGATACGTCCCTAATATAAAAAATAACGAGTGTGCTTATTTATTTATACAACGAACACTCTATGTGATGTTATTTTACATTTGATTATTGAGTTTCTCGTGCCCTGTTAAACTCCACCAAAACCATAAAGTGCTGTTTATTTTATTTTTATCATCATTCAGTTGTTTTTATCTGTGCTTTAATTTGTTTATTTAATATATTGTTGGATAATTGTTTTATATTTCATGTGTATGTACTCCAACAAAATCCCAGTCTAGGTCAAACTTCTACTATTCAACTATTAGGATGTGAAGTTGTATTCATATTAGAATATAAATCACAGAAAAACAAAGTTTTGCAATGTTAGTTTGTCTAATATTGTGCAGCCCTAGAGGAAATGATTACAGTGTTTTCATTTTTGGGTGAACTATTCCTTTAATAGGTAGGTGTATTGGGTAGAATGTTAACTAGTGTCTGTTTAATTATGTAAATTACTTATAGTGTGTCTTCAAAAATTCTAATATAATATATTAAATAATCTGAAATATTATATATATATATATATATATATATATATATATATATATATATATATATATATATATATATATATAGCATAAAACGAATATTATTTACAGCATTTATTTGCAGACCATGACAATAGGTCAATATGAAATATTCCAAATTTCCAGACCATACATATTAGAAAAATTAATATGGAATTTTATTTTGCATATAAACTTTGCTATATTGTTCATATATTGTTTTGCTCAATATATGAAATAATTTAATTGTTTTATTTTTATTAATTGAAAATATTCCTATTTGAAAATGAAAAGGTACATGGTATTTAGTAGTTTTTTTTTTTACTTAACACACTTGCCCATTAATGGGCACATTTCAGAGAAATTATAACTTTTAAGTGGTAATTTAATTGTTTTTTCCGAGAGCTGTACATTGGGGTGCAAAAGTGATCCCTATTGACTATGTTAATTTCCATTCTAATTAGCTAAATCATTTATATGAGGAAAAAAAAGTAAAAATGGATGTTCAGAATGTATATTTAGCTCATGCTCTTTAAAGACAGCAGCAAAACATCTTCATAATCTTCACCAGAACAAAAATAATGCTCATGTTATAAGTGGTTACTCTCTCGGTACTTCTGCTTGTGTTATGCTGTTATATTGTTCAGTGTTTTTCTTTTATTGACTGTTGTTAGCCGTTTTTCTGCAGTGATGTGGAAGATAGGGAAAGATGATAGTCTTTTATTGTTCACCCTGTAGTGTTGTACCCTCTCAGGACTCTGTACAAAGGGCTGCAACTCTTGTCTACTTTTATTGCTCTCTCATGTAATCTCTTCAGTTACTCGACTGTAGAGAAACAGGATAAAGATAATCATTTTTGACTTTTTTTCTGCAGTCTGTAGCCTTGTCCTCTCAGAACTCTGTATAAAGGGCTCCAAACGTGTCCAAAATTAACATTCGCACAGAGCCAAATGCTAAAAAAAACACTGTGTTTGGTGTGCAATCAAAACCAGTTGGTTGGTAGTAACTTATGTATTAGTTGTAATTATTTGAGTTAGTATATATAGCTTTTTTTAATCATTCCTCATTGTCAGGTCAGGTGTGGCTAAAGATTTTTCAAACGAAACGCATTACATAAGTGTGATTTAAAGGCATTATTGTTCATTTGTAGCTCTTTCATTGTTGCCTCCCTTTGACACAGTCACGCATCTGCTTTCTCAATAACATCAGTGACTCTGTGAATGTCTGCATCCAGCAGATCTGTTGATTTAAAGTCATTGTGACAGTCGCAGGCAGAGATTTTTTTAGCTCTGTCCTTCTTACAGCTTCTCTCCTTAATCTGAACTCTGGTGTTGTTCTCTAGCTGAACCTCTTGGGATCTCCTCCCACATTATGTTTTTATTTTTTCTTTCAGAACGCATAGTGATAGACTTATAGAGACTTTGTCCACTCGGTGTGTAATCTTTATGGTTGATGTGTCGGTCTTTGGATTTTATCAGTTTCAGAATGCTTGTTTTCTTTGGATCCTAGTTGATAAAGTCTGGTGCGAATTAGTCAAATTAAATTAGAGATTTGGGGGTCTTGGTTCCTAGAAGTCCTCGAACAATTAGCTTGTCGTGGCTTTAGCTTTTCACTACTAATTTAATCTTATTATCTTCCAAAGCAACAGTTAACCTTTTGATCTTTTGGATTTCATTAAAAGATGTTGTTCTTTGTTTTGTTTTGTTTTGTTTTTTTTAAACTGGTGGATGTGGCACCTGCTCACAGATAAAATGACAAAATCAAGCATTTCTGAACAAGCTGATTTGTTCAGTTTCACCAGTTAAAGAGCACTAAATTCTATGAGTTATAAGTTACTTTAAAAAAAGTAATGAATACAAATTACTGACTACAACTGTAAAATTGTAATTGGTTACGTTACTTAATTACTTAATGTAAAAAGTAATCAGATTACTAATTACTTTACATTAAAGTTACTTTTACAATGTATTAGAGCTGCACAATTAATCGTAAAAAGATCACGATTTCAATGCGACCCCCTTTTTCGTCCCAACTTTTTGTGCCGAGGGCCAGAAACAAAAAAAAAAAAAAAAGTTGTCCCGGGCCATATATTACATACATTACACAGACACGCACACACATATATATATATATATATATATATATATATATATATATATATATATATATATATATATATATATATATATATATATATATATATATACACACACACACGCACATGCACACACACACACACACACACACACACAAGTATGGTCATAGAATTGTTTCTATTCAAGTGCTTGAACAAGCTGCTTGTCAAAGCAGTCGAAGGTTTTTAGAGACTTGACTGAATTTCACAGCAATATTTCTGTTTTTACACTGAAATCTAAGTAATGTCTACATTTTCACTTGAAGAAGCAACTACTCTCAACAGCAACCATTTCAGCTTGTGTTCTCCAGCAATTCAAAAGTGCATGCTTATTAACTGATTTTGCAGCAGAAAACGTTATTTAAAAGAAGCTTTTTTTTCTTCTAAAAACTATATTTATAACGCAAGTAATGCTTACTTTAGTAACTGTAATCAAATTACACAAATTTAAAATGTAATTTGTTCCCCAAAGATGTAATCAGAATACAGTAACGCATTACTGTGGAATGCCTTATACCAAACTCTGTTCATGATCATATCAATTGATACGTTTGCTTCTAATCTTGAGTGAACAACTCCTAAAGGTAGTGATTTACTAATTCAAAATGATCCAGTCAGAGTGAATCTCCTAAATAATATACTGGTTCAAGTTCAAATGATCTGCTCAGAGTGAGTCTTCAAAATGATTCACTGGTTCAAATGATCTGGTTAGATTGAATCTCCCAAATGATTCACTAGTTCAATTGGTCTGCTCAGAATGAGTCTCCAGGTAATGATTCAGTGGTTCAAATTATTTGATCAGAGTGAGTCTCCATGTAACAATTCACAAATTCAAATGATCTGGTCAGAGGAAGTCTATAGTTAGCGATTCCCTAGTTTAATTGATCAGTCTGAGCAAACCTCTAGTCAACGAATCACTTGTTAAAATAATCCGGTCAGAGCAAATCTCCAGTTAATAAATTGTTCGTTCAAATGTTCTGGTCAGAGTGAGTCTCAAGTAACAAAGCACTCGTTCAAATTATCCAGTTAGAGTAACTCTCTGGTTAACGATTCACTAGTTCAAATGATCTGGAAAGAGCGACTCTGCAGTGGTTCACTTGATGTGGTCAAGAGTGAATCTCTAGTTAAAGATTCTCTAGTTCAAATGAACCAGTCAGAATGAGTCTCCAGTTAACTATTCACTAGTTCAAATGATCAGTCAGTGCAAATTTCCATTTAACAAGTCGTTTGTTCAAATGTTGTGGTCAGAGTGATTCTCCAGTTAACGATTCACTAGTTCAAATGTTCTGGTCAGAGTGACTCTGCAGTTAGCAACGCACTGGTTCACCTAGTCTGGTCAAGAGCGAATCTCCAGTTAATGATTCACTGGTTTAAATGATTAATTATAGAGAAAGTCTCCAGTTAACAATTATTGATTCAAATTATAGAGTCTCCCCAAATGAGCGATTCATGAAAATCCTGCAACTGGTACAAATGGTTTTATATTTGGATTTTTAGGTTGTGTTATTCTTAAAAATCAATAAAATCACATTTAGCTTGTGAATGTCAGGTGTTTATGAACCAAATCTAACTAAAAGGTGAAATTTGTATTTCCAGTTGCACAAAATGCTTGAATTTAGTCAAGTTTATGAACACTATTTTACAAAGAATATGGATTAATTTTGTAAATAATGGTCCGTTCCTTTCACACACCAATATTTTCACTTCATAAGAACTTAATGTATCATAAAGAGCCACAAGTATTCATTTTGTTTTGCTGCCTATTTATCTGCCAATTGCTGTTCACATGCAGTATATTCACTCAACGGCCACTTTATTAGGTACACCTCAATAGTATGGAGTTGGACCCCCTTTTACCTTCAGAACTGCCTTAATCATTGTGGCATAGATTCAGCAAGGTACTGGAAATATTCCTCTGAGATTTTGGTCCATATTGACATGATGACATCACACAGTTGCTGCAGATTTGTCTGCTGCACATCCATGATGCAAATCTCCTGTTCCACCACATACCAAAAGTTCTCTATTGGATTGAGATCTGGTGACTGTGAAGGCCTTTTAAGTACAGTGAACTCATTGCCCAAAGTCACTTAAATCACCTTTCTTCCCCATTCTGATGCTCAGTTTGAACTGCAGCAGATCGTCTTGATCATGTCTACATGCCTAAATGCATTGAGTTGCTGCCATGCGATTGGCTGATAAGAAATATGCGTTAACAAGCAGTTGTACAGGTGTACCTAATAAAGTGGCCGGTTGGTGTATATTCACCCAGATCCCAAAAAATATTTAAGTACATAAAAAGATTCATTTACTCTAGTTCTGGATTTATTTCCAGTTCCAGTCACATCTCAAACTCAAAGTAGACTTGAAAGTTCTGTACTCGCACTGTAAGTTGTATACAAGACAATCTGAAGTGTGTGTCCGGGTGATGCACTAGTAGTCTCGCAAATGGCTCTTTGCCGCGGTGCCAGTCCTGTCACCCTCAGTGACCGTCTGATTTCAGTGGGTGAGCGGGTGCGAACAATGACACACGCGAGTAACCCAGATGTGTGAGGGATGCGTCACTGTCTGTCTCTCTCACCGCAAGCGCTTCTATTTCCAGCGTTTTTCCCCTGAATGGTACCTGGCCGTGGTCTGACCCTGCTGTACACCACTGAAGTCTATGATTGCAGACAGACTGGACACAAGCAGCGCAATATAATGCTAGTTGTATCTAATTTGGTGAATAAGTGGCTAATTTGTATAGATTTAGACAACATTTTTTAATATGAGCCAGCGATGGTTATGATCAATAACCATCAAATCGAGATTCAGATTCAGTCCAGTTCAATATGGAGTCTGAATGAATGGCACTGATTTATTCACTAAACTGAGACACTTGTGGTCTGTTCCATATGTGTTGTCTCTATATATGAACATGAATTAATCAAATTCAACTCCTGCGCTAACCTGAGAGCTTTTGAATGTTTTTATGTGAAAGAGACCAGTGTTATGTCACATTTAAGACTCCAGCTCATCAGGATGTTTAATCTTCGCACTTATCACAGAAATTTTTGGACATTCATTCATGCCAAAACAATGAGCCGAATGAACGTGAAAAGTCAAAAACTGAAATACACCGGTGCCTTTTTTCTGTTTAACCCCAACCTCATTGGTGGGATAGTTTTTTACGTGCCATATCAAAATAATAATTAATAAATAAATAAATAAAATCTAAAAGTCTTGTCTAAACGTTAGTGATAATCATCATGCTGTGCACTAGCTGGTGCAAACAATTCAATTAATCTTTATTTCTATTGCACTTTTACAATGTAGATTCTGTCAAAGCAGCTTAACATAGAAGTTCTAGTAAATTGAAATTAAAAACTGTTTCAGTCCAGTTTCAGAGTTGAAGTTTAGTTCAGTTGAGTGTGGTTTAATTTTCACAGCTGAAAGTTCAAACACTGAAGAGTAAATCCATCGATGAGCAGCTCCACAAGTCCCAAACAGAAAACAAAGCATCTTTACAACCCATTAAAATAGCGTTGCTTTGTAAAACTTGAAGAAACTAAGGGTGCTTTAACACCTGCCTTATTTAGTTCAGTTAAATCACACTACAGTTCGTTTTCCCTCTTAGTGCAGTTAGTTTGGGCAGGTGTGAAGGTAGAAATCGCACTCAAGTGCGCATCGATAGTGGACCAAGAAAGTGTACCAAAGGCTCCTTGCAGAGGTACTAAAGAGGTACTGCGCCTTTTTGGACTAATCCAGCAGCGTAGTCCGATGCACTGTGCATTATGAGATGTGGGGGAAAATATTTGTTGACTGCGCGAAACCTACAATTTTAACAAAGAAAGAGAGAGAAAAAAACATTACCTGATGGATCGTTGGTAATATTTCCAGAAGATGTCCATTTCGCCTCCTCCTGAAGTGACTTGCAATGCACTTTTGTCGTTTGCAATGCATTAAATCATTGTTTTCCAGCCACAGCAGTGCATCATTCTCGAAACATATAGTTTATCTAAGTGATGTATACAAACTATATAGTAAACTATGACCAGTGTTACAATCAGCTAGCGCAGTCGTCCCTCCAAAGTAAAAAAACGACTTTTTGTGTCTGCTGGTTTGTTTACTTGCGGGAGTTCCATTAGCATTTTCCCGCACGTTATTTCTGACCAATCGAAAAGCAGTTTAGGAAATATTTTCAACAACATCTGACCAATGAGTGATGTGGATTGTGTCACATGACTGCATTTTGGTTATTTTCTACTGGTTCGGACCAAAGCCATCAGTGAAAATGACCCAAAAACTGCATGAAAAATGCTACAATGTATATCATTTTTTGCCCTTGCCCTTTATAATGAAGTACTTTTCAAAGTTTGACATTAAATCTAATAATCTTTTTCACTCACTCACTTTCCTTTGGCCTATTGCCTTCTTTATCATAATAATCATATTAATAGTAATAATAATTATTATATTCATGCAGTCGGCATATTATTTAACCCAAAGTGGCTTACATTGCATCGAATGTACACATTTTATCAGCTTTTGCTTTCCCTGGGAATCAATCTCACACACTCAGTGTTTGCTAGTGCTGAGCTCTATGTTTTAAGTTACTTTATTTATTTTTCTAGTGAGTAATCACACAAATGATTGAAGTTATTTTATTGTTTTTGTTAAACTCAAGAGATTTTTTTTGTTAGATTAAAAGTTTCTTAATTTCAGTCGAATGTGCATGTGCTCACAATAAATCACCAATAAAATAAAGTCTAATAAATGTTTGATGGAGAGCTTGCCTCTATGATTTTTGTTCCCCAACAAACAAAATAGAAACAAATACATACATTTGCATACAATTTGAATCCATATGAAATTGACACCTCATAAAATGGTTGTTTACCTGTGAGATCTAGCTTAAGGTTATAAAACTACATTCATATTAGTTTATAGTGTTCGATGCCTCTGGGGAAAAAAAAGGGTTTTTAGTTAAATGGGTAAATGAATTATTACAATTGATAGATAGATAGACAGACAGACATTATAAATATTAAAATAATAATAAGTGTATAATAATCAGTTGTAATAGCAGTATGGTATAATTTAAAGGTCCGATCCTTAATGTTAAACAAACCTTGGACAATACATGTACTGTATTAGTAGTTTGCATTAGTTTATGCAAAAAGTAATAAGTTATTTTCATACTTTCACACTTGTCATGCTTAATTCATGTTAGTAAATAGACCAAGCCAACTAAGCATACTTATTCTTTGTGTACATTGTGTTTGTGTGTTCATCATTTTATTCATAATCTGTTTTACCACTGCTCTGCAACACTGAGAGCTGGTAAATGATCACAGCAGCTCACTGAGTTTCATATTACAAACCAATTATATTATCAGTGTTTGTTTCCTCTTGCCCGTTTCACTTTGTTTGAGGATCCTGGAAAGTAGGAAACCAATTGGACAGATTTAAAGCTTTGAGGCGACTGAGTAAACTGTATCATGTTTGAGATGCACAGTCCTGTCACTTATCAACATGATCAACAGTTTGCTGTAAAACCTGTTGTACACCGTCTGCTGTATGCCTTCAGCTGTGATTGTCGGCTTATATTGTCAGCTGATCAATTATTGCAAAATATATATCTGTAGAAATATCGTCCCTCAAATAGTGTCTTTTTGTTGTGAAATCTTCAAAGAAAATGTTTGCCACAATAAAACGTAATATATACAAAGGCTTGCAAAAACAATTATCACAATATCATGTTGCATGTTCGATATCAATAATTAAGTATTTTTTACAGTACATTTAGGAATATTAGGATTTTTAACCACTTTATTTTAATTTACCAACATTACTAATGCAAATCGTTTTAATAGTCAAAAACTAAAATATTTAAACAAAATATCTGATCTCTTCATAATAAAATAAACAAGTGTTAAAGAAACTCCTAAACTTGATAGATAAAATGTTGCAAAGTGTGTGCAATGGTAAAGGTAGATCAACTTCGGTAAGATGTGAATCATAATGATACAGTAAACCTCAAACTCTGTTAACAACACAAATTTTGATAATTAAATGTGAGCTTTCAAGTAAAGGAACCAACCATCATTATTCATATACATACTGCAACATTACAAATTGCAGATGAATGACTATATTACCCCCTATGCTAAAACATCTTTCAGATAGGGAACTTTTCAGATAGGGGTGACTGGGATGCTCAATAAAGAAACCAAAAATCCACTCTGGCGACATCCTTTTTTATTTACAATCTCCTCACTGCTGCTATACGGTACTCATTTTCGCACGTGTTGTTATTCTGACCTGAAATGAGTGCATGCGCGAGGATTCCTTGACCATTTACAATGGATTTTGCACTCGTGCTCCCCTGCCATCTCTCGTAATTAGTGACCATCAACTATTTTCTCAGAGGATGACAAACAGACAAATCTTTGCTGCAGTTTATAGATACAAGTTTATGGAGAAAAGTAGAAAGCGCTGCAGTGTTTAGAAGCGCTGTGTTTGTCTGAGGTGATTATTACTGAGATGTGTATATTCCATACAAAGTGTGAAGTAGATTGGACTGTTCTGCCTGCATGAATTGTGGTGTGCTCACGACATTCAGAAAAGTTAAGATGTTTTTTAACTAGTTTGGCTGGAAAATGGGCTCATTTCACGTGTACCGCTTGTACATTTGCGCGTCGCTCCCATATGCGCAAGTTGCGCTCCTCCATTGGCAAATGACAAACTGACACCCCAAACTTATTGGCATTGCTTAATGTACGCGCTCAGTAGCAACATGTTTAATAAAACTATAACCTTCATAACGATACTGCAATCATTGCAATTTTTGGATTAATCTACAAGTAAAAACAAATTAATCCATGGGTCACGTGCGTTCTGAACCGTGGGTTGTAATCCATACAAATCATGGATCACCTCTGTTAAACCCCTAAAAGAAGTGTATGATTTTGAACGACGTCTTGAATGAAGACCGCAGAAGCTAGTGATTTCTTTGAATTATTTAGCCTGACATGTTTACTTTATCAAAATAGGTTAAATGTTTCTTAAAATTATAATTATATTGTGTTCAATAAGGAAAAAAGTTGCTGTTTTTTACCCAGACATTTAAAAAGAATATATTTTAGAGCAGTAATCACAATGCCGTACTGTGATATTTTTATCCAAGGTTATCACACCGACAGAATCTAATACTGGCCCGGGGCTAGTATAAACATATGGAAAAAGTAGTTTTCGTTTCATTTCCTTAACAAAAACTGCACTTTTAGATCTTGTTTTTTTTCTAGGTAAACTTGCACTGCAAAAAATGCTTTTCTTGCTTAGATTTTTTGTCTTGTTTCTAGTCCAAATATCTAAAATTTCTTATATCAAGAAGCATTTTCTAGACAAGCAAAACATATTGACTTGTTTTGAGAAATAATATGCCAAAATTAAGTGAGTTTTTCCTTAAAACAAGCAAAATAATCTGCCAAAGGAGTGAGCACATTAATCTTGTTTTTTCTTTTGACGTACGATTATTTTGCTTACCCCATTGGCAGATTATTTTGCTTGTTTTAAGGAAAAACTCACTTAATATTGGCATATTATATCTTAAAACAAGACAATATGTTTTGCTTGTCTAGAAAATTTCTCTCGATTTAGGAAGTTTTAGATTTTTGAACTAGAAACAAGACAAAAAATCTAAGTAAGAAAATAATTTTTTTGCAGTGTGGAGCTCAAACGTGTTAAACATTGCTATGCACAGCAGATGTTTTGGTCACTTTATGACTGTGTATCATTTTTAAAAAGCCATCATCCTGTTTTATCAGCCAGCCGTACTCCCATTGCAAGTAGTTTAGAGCAGATCGCAGTGTGTTCCTGCTGATAAGCAGCCCAGCCCTGCTCTCACACACATGGAGATACAGACACGCTCTTTATTTGGGAAAGCAATTCCCTTCCTCCATTTACTCATATAGACATGCATAAACAGTCATATTTTTTGCGTCACACACACACATGCTCTCAGTGTGTACACTGAGTATTGAATGCACGTGGTGTGTGGAGAGCCGATGTTGTCTGTCCCCATTCTGTCAGTCTGAGGTCATAAGCTTGGACAGGTTTGTCCAGTCTGTCGAGGATCTTCAGAGACAAGACGCTGGTACAAATACAGACAGCCCTGAGCCTTTTCACTCTTTAGACACTCATTGAGTCTTGGTTTTGATTCACCAAGACATTTATAATTTCAAGTTGAGATCAGTAAAGAAGCGAGCATGTAAATATGCAGCTGGTTTTGTCGATCCCAAAATGGGTTTGTTCTATGTATAGATGTTTGGAATGGGAAAACTAGCGTGCGACTCACGCTGCCAACCATTTTTAAAAAGTGTATTTTGGGGCTTTTTGCTTATTTAGACAGGCCAGAAAGAAGGCATGCAGGAAAACATGGGAGAGCTATTGGGTTTGAAAGCCTCTCAAGCTGCGACCTAAACTCTAGTCATGTAAAATACAACATTCAGTGCACTGAAAAGCTACAATATAATGCTTTTCTTTTAACTACAATACCACATCTTGGGGGTGGCACGGTGGCTCAGTGGTTAGCACTGTGTCCTCACAGCAAGAAGGTCGCTGGTTGGAGTCCTGGCTGGATCAGTTGGCATTTCTGTGTGGAGTTTGCATGTTCTCCCTGTGTTCGTGTGGGTTTCCTTTAGGTGCTCCGGTTTCCCCCACAGTCCAAAGACATGCGCTGTTGGTGAATTGAAAAAACTAAATTTTCCGTAGTTGATGAGAGTTTTTGGGTGTTTCCCAATACTGGGTTGCGGCTGGAAGGGCATTCGCTGTGTAAAACATATGCTAGAATAGTTGCCGGTTCATTCCGCTTTGTCAACCTCTGAAATGGAGACTAGGCTGAAGGAAAATGAATGTATGAAACCTCATTTTGGTATTTAATTCAGTGAATAGCATCCAATCAATATGTTTTTTTGTTTTTTTTTGTTGGATTCTTTATTTTTAGAAGCACTCAGTCAGTTTTTCTGACATAAAATTTTTTTTTTTTTAAAGTTTATTTTCTTTATAGGGAAATTTTTTTTTTTTTGGATTTGTAACAATTATAAATCTGAACCGACCTGTGGTGAAACTGAGGTTGGTAATTGACTCTATATGCTTTTGTTTAACAACATGTGTTCACATTAATTCAACTCCTTTTTAAAACAGCTTGTAGATGAATTTGTCCTGAAAACAACTACATTTCCCATAATTCTAAAAAAGAAGATTCCACCAATCAGACAGTCACATTAAGCCAAGAGAGATATTTAGCTCCACCCACTCCTGTGAAGCACTGCATCATTATTTTCAAAGGGTACACTGGTAAACTTAACAGTGAAAAACACTGAATGAAATAAGTTAGTTTAACCAAAGTCTTTTTACTCGGCGGGCATCTTTGAAATGCCTCTCGGGCAGTATGCTCAGGCATTCTGTCTAAATGGGGAAACATCAAATTCTCTAAAACTGTTTGCCAAGCTTACAATTACATGTTTGGAATCACCAGTAAAATTAAACAACTGTCATAACTTTAGTTTCTAAACGTCCGAATCCAACAAAATCACCATTTTTTTTCAGGCAGCCTGAACTAATGCGCATGCGCACTTGAAAGAAACGAGATCACGACACCAACCTCATTTATGGCCGTTCTACACATTATCATTCACTGGATATTGGTCGTCTGATCGTGTTGCTTCTATGAAGTAATTCACAACTTAGTCTTGATGGCAAATCTCCTCCAGAAATGACAGCAACTCTTTGTTTTTAAGTTTGTGGGCGTTTGAGTAGTTGCTGTTATGTGATCTGCATTTGACCAGATGGACTGTACCTCCCGTTTGTTTCATACAGATTACAAAACAAAAAACTTTTGTAATGTAGCGATTTCAAGCCTTTTGTTGATATATTTCTTGTGTCTGTGAAGCAAGTATTCGCTAAGATTGCGGTGTGTTTTTTGACCACCAAACTGTCGTAAAAGCACACGTCTGGTCCAAGCTTTTCCATTAGTCTATAGTGATCGATGATTGGCTCCTGTACTAGTGGGCGGGCCTTCATTCACTATATTGACTGTTACACTTTTCTACATTAAAAAAAAAAAAAGATTTTGTCATCTGAGGCAAATTTGGGAAATCCTAAAAGATTCCCGAAATCCTCGACTAAAATCTGTAGTCTTTGATCGTTGGTTTGACATGTTCACTGACAGCCCGTTGTGATCAAATTTTCCCTCTGATGAAGTTCTGCCAGTGTCAGAAGATTTCAGACACTTTCCTGCAGTGTAACAACAGCTGTGATGAGCGTCAATCCAAGAACCAATAGTAGCTCAGAATTTATTGACGCAATCCATGCGACAATTCAAATGACCGCAGGGAAATGTAAAAAAAGTTTTTTTCTTTCTGGTATTATTATTGAGACATGCTGTGTGCAAAATTGCCACTACATATTGTTTGCCGTAAGGAATCATTTCAGATTGTGGGATAGTGAAAGTGTCGCAGGACGATGACGTCAAACTCCAGGAGAGTTTTCTTTCGTGTTCGGTGCATCTTCATTGTCATTTAGTCTGACGTTATGACGGCTAAGATCAAACAGTGTGACATGAGAGCCATGTTCGTGCAGTCTGACTTGCTGCAGTCGTTCAGGATTATAAAAAATTCTCACAGTGTGAGCCTGCCTTTATAAATTCTTTTTTAATGTTACTTTCACTTAATAAAAAGAGTTATGATAACTCATAACTGATGATGATGAACTCAAGCAGTCAAGCAGAGTTATGAATGAAATAATTCTACTTTTTTGTGTAACTTAACTCTATGCTAGAAGCAATACCAAACCATTTGAGCAGCTACAGTATATCGTTGTTTATAATTTATTCTGTTAACTGAAATACCGATGTTTAAGTTACTAATACTCTGTTTGACAAGTGATATATATGTGTATATGACTCTATTTATATTAGTTTACAGTACTCAAACCATTTGGTTTCTAAACCTAAATTGCTTGCCGCAATCTGTTTCCTCAAAGAGTTTGAGTAACGAAACAGATTTTACAGTGTATATTTTGCAAGTGTGACACAGTCTGAGTCATTTTAAATTTGGTCCTGGTTCTACTGTATAGGGTGTTGGGTAGTAACCATATTATCAAGCTTCCAAGAGCACATAAAATCCATCAAACAGCTGATCTAAATGCATGGCATGTCTTATAAAGTGGATCGATGTGTTTTTGTAACAAGAATATATCTCTCATTTTTAAATAATAAACTGAAATCTCCTAAATAGAAATTTTCTTGGCTGATCTCTTATCCTATGTATGATGCATGACATAAGATGCATGCTCTTTGATCAGTTATTAATAATCTGTTCTGTAATTGGTTTTAATAAAGCCATCACGGCTGCCATTTACAAAAGGATAAAACATCTTTATATTCATTAGTGTCTTGAAGTCTCGATGTAGGTTGGACTTTTGTGTGCATCAGTACTGGTTACGCCAATGAAACCATTTGTGTTTTACTGCTTTTCACTTTTTTTTGTAATGATGCTACGACTGAAAAGTTCCTTTTATATTATGGCGAAATGAAAGTATAGTTCCCTCCTAGCCATATTGGCCTAGAAAATAGCAACGTTTTATTTTCTGTTGGGTTTTGTATCCAATGTAACTACAAAAGAGTCACGCTTTAAATACAAAAATAGTCAACTTCTTTTTTTTGTATGAGATGCTAATGGTCTAATCCGATTCAATTATTTTTGCTAAGCTAAGTTAAAATTTTCTCTCCATACCACAAGAGCGGCTGAATGGATTCAAAAATGGTAGGACTCAACTGAAAAACTACTTTAAAAAAATTATTAGTGAGACGCTAATGGTCTAATCTGATTCAATGATTTATGCTAAGCTAAAAAGGCTCTCGCCATACCCCAAGAGCAGCTGAATGGATTAAAAAATTGTAGGACACAACTCGAAACTACTTTTTGAAATTTTTCAGTGACACGCTAATGGTCTGATCTGATTAAATTGTTTATGCTAAGCTAAAAGTGCCTTCGCTATACACCAAGAGCGGCTAAATGAATAAAAAAATGGTAAGACTCAATTCATGACTCAACTCGAAGCTACTTTTTGAAAAATTTTCAGTGAGATGCAAATGGTCTAATCCGATTCAATCATTTATGCTAAGCTAAGAATACATTGCTCTCCCCATACTCTTAAGAGTAGCTGAATGTATTAAAAAATGGTAAGACTCAGCTTGAAACTACATGAGTGAGATGCTAATGGTCTAATAATGGTGATTTATGCTAAGCTAAGCTAAAAGTCCTCCCGTCAGAAACAGAGATTGGCTTAATGGATTCAAAAATGTTTAACTCGTTGACTTATAACAGGAGTCTATTTACTTATTAAGTAGGACTGTTTCTTTAAGATTCCTCTCTACATTGAGCTCTTCTGATTTTGAGTAACAGTCTTGCCAGGTGATGTCATGACCTGTTCTTGACTAATCTAAAAAATCTGCCTCTTCTTTTTCTGGAGAAACAAGCCACGGCATGTTCGCCAAGTCATGCTCTGAAACTGACGACGTATTTGAGCCTGAAACGCTTTCATTTTTTCTTTCCTTTTCTGCGTTTCTCCAGCGCTCAGCTTTTGCATGACCCGAGTGCTGTCTGTGTGTGTGTGTGTGTGTGTGTGTGTGTGTGTGTGTGTGTGTGTGTGTGTGTGTGTGTGTGTGTGTGTGTGTGTGTGTGTGTGTGTGTGTGTGTGTGTGTGTGTGTGTGTGTGTGTGTGTGTGTGTGTGTGTGTGTGTGTGTGTGTGTGTTGACACAGCTGGTTGGTTTTGTGTGTTTGCCAGGCTGTGGCCTTGCGTTGCTTGTGAACAGGTCAGGGAATTACTTTGATAAGACACCTTCCTGTAGCCAGAGGTCAGAGTCATGTTGTGTGTGTGCGTGCGAAAGTGTTTGTGTGTGTGTGGGAGTGTTACAGAGCATAATCTGTCAACGAGTTTGTCTATGTTAATGATTTATTTTAGTCTTTATTTTGTTTTGATATGTAATGTTGATTAGGATTTACTCACATAATTTTTTTTTTTACTTTTTTCAAAACCTTTTATGTGTTTATTTTTCTAAAAAAATGTTTCAATTAATTAGTTTCTGTATTAAGATTTAATGGTTAAATGTTATTAATGGCTTGACGTTAACTTTTTTGTTCAGCAGCCACTGTGGCTAGTGGTTTTCCAACATTACTAGCCACTCACCATTTTCAATAGCCAATATTTTGTTGTTGGGAAATTATATATATATATATATATATATATATATATATATATATATATATATATATATATATATATATATATATATATATATAATACACACACACAAAACACAAAAAAAGATATTTTGATCAATTTTGGAAATGGGTAGCCACTGGCGAAGACTACAGGTTTCTCAATAGAAAATGGCTTAGGCCGGAGTGTATGGTCACCCTCAAGTCTGTAGTTTAGGTACTCTTGCCTTGTTTGGTCTGGACCATACAAAATAATGTACACCCTAAAGGTTCAAGGAACCCTTGAGTACTTTTTTTTATTTTATTTTAACCGATTTGTGTGTTGAGCATTAGTTAAGTCAATGTTAGCACCTGTTAGCTTTAATTGTGGGGAAAACTGGATAGTTTTGAGCTTTTGTCAGCTAATTTCAGCTTCCGGGTTTAAAATGATTTTTGGGGCGGATCAAAATCGGGGACGTAGCGCAGTACTTACCTAATCCTATGAGAAGAGCCTGCTTCTTAATTATTCATGACTGCATGTGCTTTCCAAAGGCAAGGCAGACCTGCCAGTGCCAAGCTGTGAGATACGGACCCACGGCACACAGTATTTAGCTGCTCATGAAGGGTCATATGTGTTTGTTTCCATGATCCACGGGGTTTGTTGCATGTTTTTCCCAGTGATTCTGTCAGGGCCGATACAGCAAAGCTGTTTGTGTGCAGCAAGCATTCAGCCCAATGATTCAGACCCTGAGGATTTAGGGAAAAGTCCTTATTGTGTTCATATGAACAGGATTATCTTTATAATCATATCAATTGTGGTTGTTTGTGTTTGAGATTACGAATAACAAATGAAGCAGGGCATTACATTACTGTTTATTTATTTGCATTTTAACTTTGTAAACTATAAAATCATGTGTCTCCTCACGGTTTGTCTCATTTTGTTAGTCGACTGACAACAGTTGTTCGCTCCTCTCCTTCTCCCTTGCTCTGCTGGCCACACTCACTGCTGCCCTTTGCTCACGAAGCTCCACGCCCATTATGATGCATCTTTTGTAAAAATTCTGAGGTAGACCTGAACCGAAAGTGGGAGGTGTCATGATCCTTTAAGGCAGGGGTGTCAAACTCAATTCCTGGAGGGCCGAAGCCCTGCACAGTTTAGTTCCAACCCTGCTCCAACACACTTACCTGTAGGTTTCAGTTTAACACCTGTGCTTTAAGGTTTATTGCACATTAATCCGAAATTGTCTTCTGCAATTTTACCTGTTAAATAATAAATCCGACCTCATATTAGGTTTAGGATTAGGTTTAACTTTATTTGTCCCCGAGAGGAAATTTGTCTTGGGCATAAAAGGTGCTACAACATTGTCTAAACAGACAGTAAAAATAAATAAAACAAAACAATTAAGAACAAACAGTTAAGAACATACATTGTTTACAGAGTAAGACCGTATATAAATATAAATATATAAAACACAGAACCCAGTCAAGTGTTAGCGTACTGCAGGAGCAGTGTTATTGGTAGAGTTCAACAGTTTTATGGAGGTAGGAACAAACGAAAGCTTCAGTCTATTAGTTTTACACATTGGCATTCTCAGTCTTTTTCCTGATGGTAACAGCTGATATTCACTGAAAAGGGGATGTTTAGAATCAGTGCTAATACGTATTGCTCTTTTTATAGCCGCCTGTTCGTATAGAGTCTGGATGGGCTCATATTGTTTTATCCCTATAATTTTCATGGCTGTTTTTTGTATATGAACCAATTTATTTTTCAACTGAACAGACAGGTTTCCAAACCAGACTGTGATTCCATAGCGAATAAGACTCCCAAACATAGCTCGGTAAAAAACAAGCAAGATATGGCTACCCACCCCATACAATCTCAGCCTTCTTAAAAAATAAAGCCTCTGTTGTAGTTGTGTGCATAAACTCTCAATGTGTGTTCTCCAAAAAAAAAACACTGTCCATATAAAACCCCAGGTATTTGTAAGATGTGACTTGCTGTATCACTGTGTCTTTAATGATCACAGGCCTGTGTTCAGAAACACTTCGTGGGTCAAGTACCATTTCTTGTGTCTTTTTTACATTTAACACAAGACAGTTCTTATCACACCACTGAGTGAAATGATCGATTTCACTGTGGTAGGATGATAGGTCCATGTCTTTGTGTAAGAGACTTAAAATGGCAGTGTCATCAGCATATTTCATAATATAATTATTAAAATGTGTGCTCCTATAATCATTTGTGTACAAGGCAAAAAGCACAGGTGATGAAACACAACCTTGTGGCACTCCTGTATTACTGTATTATTGTGTATGTAATATTGTGTGAATCGTATTAACACACTCCAAAAGTTTAGTTCATCATAAAAAAATTGAACTGGATTCTTTTTTTTCTCTGCTTTTGGCATCTAAAAAGTGTTTTGAAAGGTGTTTTGACAGTTCAGAGCCACTGTACAAGAGAAAAGCTAAATATACAATGCCGTTATTTAAACTAAAGATAACTTAGATAAACACAGCGCATGAAATAAAGACAGAATGTGGTGGACAGAACCCTTATATGCTGGATTCAGTGACTGGCTCACCTCTGCCCTGCTGCTGTTTGGTGTGTGTATGTGTGTGTGTCCATTCGTTTGATGTACAACTCATAGACATTTTAATAGATACCTAGATACCTAATGGTCTGCTTTTGGTCCATTGCTTCGACAAGTCAAAGCGCCTGCCATCTATTATAATGTCTACACAAGAATTAACAGTTTGTAAACATTCAGGATGCGCTCGCAGTGAGGTTGCAAAAAAAAACTGGGAACGCTAGCATTTACAGCGAGGGAATGACATCAGATGCGGTACAGAGTTTGTTGTTGTATTAGAGATAAGATATATTGATCACATATTATATATATATTATTTACACAATGCTTTCAGCGTATTATAACAGCTCGTCAACCAGTGATAAGTTCAGTTATTCAGCAAAATTAAGGTTAAAGTGAGCGGCGTTCATCTGACAGGTCTATTTGCGGTAGCATCCTCCCAATGGATATTGGATCAGACGAAATGGCCAATCATCCATCCCGAAATGTACAACTATCTCATTGAAACTCCTAGTGATTTTACAAAAGAGAAGTTAAAGGCCTACAAGTTATTGGAATGCCAACAATTTTGTTCTGTGTGGTCATGTGCAAGAAATGATGTGTGACATAGGTTGGTAATTCTCCTATAGGTACTGCCAGTCTATGTTCAGGGTTTATGTACCTGTGTGAATGTGGGAAGTATCACAAGCGATGAATTTGCATTTTGGAATTGGGTAAGCTAAATCGTCCATAGTATATGCATGTAAATGTGAGTTTCCCAGCAATGGGTTGCAGCTTGAAGGGCATTCATTCCGTTAAACATATGCTGGATAAGTTGATGGTTCATTCCGCTGTGGCGACCCCTAATTAAAAGAAGATGAATGAATGAATGAGCTTTGCATTTCGGGATGATCATAGCTCTTTGATAATCAGCTAAACTCTCCTTCCTCTCTATGCACTATTGGATGAACACAATATGTAGCATATTCTTCTTTCTTTTTCTACACTATACACTAATTACATGTTGATGACTATAAGCTTTTGAACACATGCGATAAAAAGATTCCCGATCTCCCAGTAAACAGTTCAATCCAAAGACGGTTCAATCCGATTCAATCTCACAATGAACAGAACCAATACAATAATAAAATATTGTTTTAAATGTACCATGAAATAAAGTTTTAACGGTTGTTCATGCGAGAATGTAGTTGTTTAAAACTCAAATCCGCTATTTATTTCTAAAGATTGTTCATATTTTTAAATGTCCTTTAAAAATTGCTGACATGTCCACCTCCAGGTCATGACAGGCGCTCATCACTCGTGTACCCGGCGAGGGCAGCTGGTCCTTGGCGACTTGTGTGCTCCTGGCTAATCTGAAAATGCTTACTTTAATCACGTTGGATTTAATTAATATTTTCTCTTTCTGAAACTATTCAAAAATAACAACCAAGTTTTTTTAATAAAATCACGTTGGATTTAATTAATATTTTCTCTTTTTTTAAAAATTATTCAAAAATAACAGCTAAATTCTTATAATAAAATTGATTAGATTTTATTAGACACTTTTTAATTAATTTCAAAGCAAAAAAAGAAAAAATGCCCTAAAATCAGGAAATTAATTTCATTAAATAAAGTGTACATATTAATATTAATGAAATCTACAAGGCCACAAAATGACTTTTTACATTGTGTGTGTTTATGTGACGAGTTTTTGGCATATGAATACGAAAAAATAGACATACAAAAATTTTGTATTTCAGTGTACAATTACCTTTAATCTTAAACGCTCACAGCATGTTCTAACTACACTCAATGTTATACTCGATGCAATAAAAGGTATCTTTTCTATGTTAAGAGTTTTTGTCCTAACCAACTGTAGTGATCAGCGGTAAAGCCAGAAACTTGTGGAAATTAATTTCCAACATAAACAAATGCTGCAGAGTTACCACTAAACTCTGACCCTTTTCGTAAGCTCATCAGAAAGTGGCAATTGAGACCGTGACCATCTGTCTTTTGTTTATCTGAAAGACAAAGGTGTTAAGAGCCCAGGACTTGCTTCTTGATCCAATCAACTTTTGACATCGTCTCAAACTCAGAGATACACATGGATCAGTAAACTTGCATGTCACAAAAGAGACACAAATGGAAAATTTCACGTCATATACCTGTATATTCAAATGATCATGTATATATTTAATATGCACTGCTTGAAATACTTCACTGTATGAAACTTTGCTTATTAAAGTTTATATATGAATGCTTGGGTAAAGATCAACATTACATAGCGATGTTTAGACTCTATCTATTCCAAATAATGCCTTGGGTAAATTAGATGTGGTTTGGAAAGTGAATTATGCATAGGAAAATATTTAAGACTCTTAAATATTATCATAGTTAACCAGTGGACTATGACTATGCAAATGCAGGCCACATTATGGATGACACCTCCCAGTGACCAACTCACAGGATCATCCAATCACAATGCTGGATTTGAAAGGTGACATCCTTCAATACCGCCTTCCAGAGAAAGTATTAAAGACATTGCTGGTAAAAAGTCTGTTAAGTGTGGGTCCTAAAGAGTGTGTCCTAAAAGGTGGTTGAAGAGTGGTCAAAGTGTGGTTCATGGTGGTTTGCGGGGTTTTGTCCTAGACATCAGACCTTTTGCTGCGTGTTCCAGCAAGGATTTGGTAATTGGATTCACAGTGCTTTTTCCAAGGCGTCTGAACCATCGCATCAAGGCCACCACCTCCAAAAATCTGCGTGTCCCAGATTTCCAGGAACTCTACCTTCAAAGAAAAGGCATCGGCGTGTTCCCAGCATCGAACCACCACCTCCAGAAATCTCCAATTTCTGCGTGTTCCAGAAGATACCGATTTCTACGCTCAAGGATAAAGACGTCGGCGTGTCCCCGACATCAGACCACCACCTCCAGAAATCTCCAATTTCTGCGTGTTCCAGAAGATACCGATTTCTACGCTCAAGGATAAAGACGTCGGCGTGTCCCCGACATCAGACCACCACCTCCAGAAATCTCCAATTTCTGCGTGTTCCAGAAGATACAGATTTCTACGCTCAAGGATAAAGACGTCGGCGTGTTCCCGACATCGAACCACCACTTCTAGAAATCTCCAGTCTGCGTGTTCCAGAAACTACAGATTTCTTCCACCCAAAGCTCAAGAGAGCCAAGTCTGCTCGTTTCATGCTTCAAGATCTGCAGGAAGATCCAACTTCTTCCATCCACTGCATCAAAGGCAGAAACGTAAATATTCCACTTCCCAACCCTTTAAATTAGACCTTGGCATAGTGTGTTTCAGTATAAAATATTCTAATTAATTAGATGTTTAAAACTGATATTCTTTAATAACAAAAACTTGCTCAGTTCTTTGTTATTGTAAAATAAGGTTTACCGTACCTTAACTTAATCACCTTCATCACTTGCCTATGCCCTTCATTTATTGTACATTTAGTAATTGTAGTTACCCTTGATTACTATTTTGTTAATAAATACACATTTATTACAATTGTGTCTTCCTTGTGTTGATAATACAGAAAAAGGCTCTACAAGTCAAACGATCTCATTATCCTTCAGATTGGCCAGATAATAAACTCCTCATTTGTATAATTTAACTAACAATATTTTATTGTTAATTATTTTGACAGTGGAAAGCTGTCTGGTGCCCCGTTTAAAAGGAGTTAGTTATCTGTTATATCTACATCATTTGGTCCCCTACGGGAGATTAAAATATCAATATTAATATCAATACCGAAATATTGATTTTAATATTTGATAAATCCAATTATCACTACATTATTTGGTGCCCCGTGTGAGGCCTGGCTTAGATTGAAATTGAGCCTTCTGTTTTATCAACACAATGTTTATGCACTAATAAAACTGCAATTGAGGTAACTTTAGCAGGAAACTATTTCAGTCATCAAATTTAGACAGTAACCAGTTGCCAGGTTCCCTTTAAGCCTGACTTGATTGTTGTCCCTGCTCAAATACTTGGTACTATTTATGAATAGGGTGTTTATGAAGTGATAAAAGTTTGTGATTTGCCATTAAGTCCTGAACCAACTTTATTATGGCAGAGATTTTCTGATTTCAAAATCAGTAAATCGTAGTCTTGTAATTCTGAATTATAACTGAATTGCTACTTGCATGTATAACAAAGGTTTGGTTCACCTTTTGAGTCTATTTAAATTCAGAGTGTCTTTGTGAAACCGGTCAGGCAACGTTAACACCTCTGACCATTCAGTGATAAGTGCTAAATTAATCAAGCCCCATTCAGTGTGTGACACCCATTGTCTTAGTGGTAGATTAGCCGGCACTTATGTGTTAAACATTCCACAGGTTACCTTGGTTGGGGGGTGCATTTATTTTATATAGAAAACACAAGTTTATATATTAAATAAATATGGCTGATATAACAGTTGAAGCAGTGAGTCAAGCTGTAAAAGCTGCTCCATTTTTGAAGCTTCTTTTTAGCCTAGCACAAAATTTACCTGTACAACCAAATCAGGATATTTCCCTCCCCCAAGATCAGAACAAAGTTTTGTATTTGAAGTTTGAGGAGCTCAAAAACGAACTGGCTGATTTGCGTAGGGATAATTTGAAGCTAAAAGCTGAGATATGTAGATTGTCTTCAGAGACAAAAAGCCTACATGCTATAACTGAGAGTCAGGAAGAACAGCTTGAAGGTGTGAAAACTGACATGGCCGCTCTGCAAACAGAGCTTGTCCAGACCCAAACTGACTTTTCAGCACAAACAGAGGAGTTAAATTCTCTGAGGTCAAGAGAAACTAGGACCAAAGCTGAAGTAAGATCAGCATTGCGTGACATTTCTGAGCTGAGAGGGAAGCAAGAAATGGACAAGGAAGATTGGATAAGAGAAATGGATTGGATTGTGGACCAGATTAGTGAATTTGAGGGAGCCAGACGTTTTTCCCCCAAGCACCCTGAATCCCAAACCGAGCACCCCCGCTCCTTTGATTCAGCAGGTAGGGAACCCCTGTTGTGTAGCTTTGAAAACAGAAAGCGTTATCAGGGTAGTGATAATGTCAGAGCCCGTAGTGGTCTAAGCCCAAGTGCTGACCCATTTAGTAACTATGAAGTTGCATCCAACTCTCATAATACTGTCCTATCTCAACCTAAGTCTCCAAGTATGCCACCTCCCAGCGATCATTTGTCATTACTTAAGGAACTGGCATATGACATTGAAGTGTTTAATCCTGAAACACCAGGAAACAGCATTGAGCTGTACCTTAAAGATGTCCATTTTGCCTTGTCATACCTCCCTGACATTATTATGTCAGATAAACTTTTCATTTTGAGGAAGACAACAACACAAGCTGTCCATAGTTTTATTGACAGGCTGAGTCCAGCAATTTCCAATGATTTCAATGAATTGTGCAAAGCCCTTGCAGCAGAATTTACTCTGCATGAAAACCCCTACACCTCTCGTCTGTCAGCTTTTAAAATCAAGCAAGGCCGCCATGAGTCTCCTAGAGAGTACTATGAGCGTTTAAGAGAGATGTATTTTGCTGGTAAACATTATCCTGATGCGGAGGAAGACCCTTTGTTCAAGCACCTGTTTGTTGCTAACCTTTACCCCACAGTTAGAAAACAGCTCGCACTTTTCAACATTGAAAAGACTTGGACAAGTGAGTTGAGGCAACTTGCAATACGAGCTTGGGATAGTGGGAAGGTAAATGCAGATAGAAAGAACAAAGAATATGCTTACATTTCTGAACCTGGACAGGACAGAAAGTACAAAAAGTTTCCCGCACATTTGGATGTAGTGTCAGAACCTCACCAAAACAGGATTCCTAGCAAATACAAATTCTTCCCCCAATCAAAGTCCTTTGACAAGAATGCCAAAAAGCCCTCTGCTGGAGAGAAAAGGCAGCATAAGGACAGAAGGGAGAGTAGACAGAAAAGAAAGAGAGATGATCCAGGAAACAACTGGAATATGGGTAATGGAATTAGGCAGTCCAGAGGTTTTGAAAGTAGGCATGATGATGATTTATTATCAAAAATGCACAACATGCTTCAAGAGCACCTCAAAAGCCTTAATTCTGAGGAGCATAGCTCCACAGACAGAGACCAGGTTACCTCTGCTTGACCAGGTCAGGTCACCTTCCTCCCCACCTAATTCACACCTCAGAGAGTGAATGTCAGCCATAGGGAGGGAGGGGGGGGGGTAGCTTAAAACGAACAGGGCCTTCAAAGTCAGCAGACTTTTAATTGCCCCTGTCATCACATTCCTTTAATTCAGGAAAGGAGTCATAATTCTTTGTCTCAGTTGAAATATTCCAATCAGTCTCTAATTGTCCATGCAAACTGATATTTTTTTCTTCATGCCTTTGACAATCCTCTAGATGGTCAAACCAACAGACAAGACCACTCATAAACTAGTTACTTGGCACCTTATGTAAAATATTGCAAATCACAGCCAATGTTGTAAAAATTGTTGCTAGTTTCAGCCTTGCAATCTTTCCTTATAGGACATCCTTCCAAAGAGAAGAATAGTTTGATTGAACCTGTAGTACCGCTGCAGAAGCAGGCAGAACCTTCATATTTTAAACAGACCTTACCATACCATTAGCAGGGTAATTAAGATAATGGATGTCATATAGAATGTGACTTGACCCATTAGTTAGTCTGTAAAAGAATGCAAATTTTACTTAATGCCAAAGTGAGCTTTGCTCCTGATAAAATGGCAACACATGACATCATGTCATATTTGGTACCAAGTGAACTTGTTTAAGGAATCGGTCAGTCGGGCAAAGAAAGGAACTATGCATAATATGCAGGTGCACTCAGTGTACATCCTTGACAGTGCAACACCAAATTATGTCATTATCAAATTTGGTTTCTTGCTAAAGATGCTTTCGTTTCAGACAAACATTTTTCAGTATTCACTTCTAAAACTCATTGTCATGTAACTGTTAAGCCTCTTGCATAAAATTTCCATTTCCACATAAACTCTTCAAATAGTTCTTAAATTATTTGGAAATTCAGTCATATTATTGCTATGCCAATGGTCAAAAGGGAAAGTTAAGTGGTATGTTTTGTTCCTGTTTTACTTTATTCCATTGTCCAGATCAAAGACTTCAGTCCTCGATTCGAACAAGAAGGGGGGGTGTAGTGATCAGCGGTAAAGCCAGAAACTTGTGGAAATTAATTTCCAACATAAACAAATGCTGCAGAGTTACCACTAAACTCTGACCCTTTTCGTAAGCTCATCAGAAAGTGGCAATTGAGACCGTGACCATCTGTCTTTTGTTTATCTGAAAGACAAAGGTGTTAAGAGCCCAGGACTTGCTTCTTGATCCAATCAACTTTTGACATCGTCTCAAACTCAGAGATACACATGGATCAGTAAACTTGCATGTCACAAAAGAGACACAAATGGAAAATTTCACGTCATATACCTGTATATTCAAATGATCATGTATATATTTAATATGCACTGCTTGAAATACTTCACTGTATGAAACTTTGCTTATTAAAGTTTATATATGAATGCTTGGGTAAAGATCAACATTACATAGCGATGTTTAGACTCTATCTATTCCAAATAATGCCTTGGGTAAATTAGATGTGGTTTGGAAAGTGAATTATGCATAGGAAAATATTTAAGACTCTTAAATATTATCATAGTTAACCAGTGGACTATGACTATGCAAATGCAGGCCACATTATGGATGACACCTCCCAGTGACCAACTCACAGGATCATCCAATCACAATGCTGGATTTGAAAGGTGACATCCTTCAATACCGCCTTCCAGAGAAAGTATTAAAGACATTGCTGGTAAAAAGTCTGTTAAGTGTGGGTCCTAAAGAGTGTGTCCTAAAAGGTGGTTGAAGAGTGGTCAAAGTGTGGTTCATGGTGGTTTGCGGGGTTTTGTCCTAGACATCAGACCTTTTGCTGCGTGTTCCAGCAAGGATTTGGTAATTGGATTCACAGTGCTTTTTCCAAGGCGTCTGAACCATCGCATCAAGGCCACCACCTCCAAAAATCTGCGTGTCCCAGATTTCCAGGAACTCTACCTTCAAAGAAAAGGCATCGGCGTGTTCCCAGCATCGAACCACCACCTCCAGAAATCTCCAATTTCTGCGTGTTCCAGAAGATACCGATTTCTACGCTCAAGGATAAAGACGTCGGCGTGTCCCCGACATCAGACCACCACCTCCAGAAATCTCCAATTTCTGCGTGTTCCAGAAGATACAGATTTCTACGCTCAAGGATAAAGACGTCGGCGTGTTCCCGACATCGAACCACCACTTCTAGAAATCTCCAGTCTGCGTGTTCCAGAAACTACAGATTTCTTCCACCCAAAGCTCAAGAGAGCCAAGTCTGCTCGTTTCATGCTTCAAGATCTGCAGGAAGATCCAACTTCTTCCATCCACTGCATCAAAGGCAGAAACGTAAATATTCCACTTCCCAACCCTTTAAATTAGACCTTGGCATAGTGTGTTTCAGTATAAAATATTCTAATTAATTAGATGTTTAAAACTGATATTCTTTAATAACAAAAACTTGCTCAGTTCTTTGTTATTGTAAAATAAGGTTTACCGTACCTTAACTTAATCACCTTCATCACTTGCCTATGCCCTTCATTTATTGTACATTTAGTAATTGTAGTTACCCTTGATTACTATTTTGTTAATAAATACACATTTATTACAATTGTGTCTTCCTTGTGTTGATAATACAGAAAAAGGCTCTACAAGTCAAACGATCTCATTATCCTTCACATTGGCCAGATAATAAACTCCTCATTTGTATAATTTAACTAACAATATTTTATTGTTAATTATTTTGACAGTGGAAAGCTGTCTGGTGCCCCGTTTAAAAGGAGTTAGTTATCTGTTATATCTACATCATTTGGTCCCCTACGGGAGATTAAAATATCAATATTAATATCAATACCGAAATATTGATTTTAATATTTGATAAATCCAATTATCACTACACAACCACAATAGCTGAAGTTTCTATTTTAGAAACTGTTTCTGTGACTTTGCTGCTGAACAACAGCCTAATCCACTATGGCAATGATCATAATTATGTGCTTTAATCAGCTTTGATTCCTACCAGTATGAGTTTGAATACTTTTTTAACGTGAAATGGCAGATTGTTTACCACTGATCTAGAAGAAAACAAGCAAACATATTTTAAACAGGAGTGCTAGGACTGTGACTCAGTGCAAAGCAACACCATCAGTTACTCAGCATGTCATTTTAATAATGTTAATGAGGTTTATTATGTGTTAATTATATAGTAAACCTGTCAGTTTTACTGGGAGTGCTAGACTAGTTCACTGATTTGTGCTTCTAAATGTGTTATATTTAAATGTTTCTTGTCATGTTTGGTCTGGACAGCCAAATTGCTTGTTGCTGGAATCTCTATTGAGTTGTGTGTAGTTAGGACACAGTGTTAAAGTTCACAGTGCCATTTAACTAAATAACATAATAACTCAAACCCTTTTTTATGGAGACACCCTTGATAAATATTTGATAATATTTGAAAAATACCAAACAATCAAAGCAACAAATTCTGCTTCCATTGATTGTCAGTTGTTTGTGTATACTGTACATGTATTCTGTATTTTTATTAGATGCACACTCATGATCAGATCTTAGATCTGCTGCAAGACAAGGCATTTATGAAAATCAAACCTGCTTGTCTTGTTATGGTCAGTTAGTATGACAGCATGTGCTGTATTTAGTTTCTTTAGATGCATTTGCTTGGTGTCAAATTCATATTTCAGTCCAACCACAGCAGAGATTGACTGTCAATAGACCTAAACACACATTTTCCATGGCCCCTTTCCACTTGTTTCATGTAAATACTGTAAATGTTCACACTAATTAAAGTGAAGTGCACTGACAGAGCAATCTCTCCAGAGTATTTTAATCCAACAAACTTACAAAGTGTGAAAACAAGCTAAAAGATTTACTCGGGCTCCAGTTGTTGCTAATGGCTGAAGCAGGCACGGTAATATTATTCAGCACCTAAAAGTGGTTCCCAGCATCAAGCCTTACACTTACACCACAGTTAAAATCTGCGAAATATGCAGCCATGATACAGCAGTAAAGTGATTATTTGATTATTACACCAGATCAGAGTATACCTCCTTACCATATAGGCTTAACTACTTTTCATTTTCTGTTGCTCTACACAAAGTACAGAAGAGTCCAGCTTTAAATAGGAAAATTATCCAAAATACTTTATGAAGTTTTTTGAGTGAGATGCTAATGATCTAATCCGATTCAATGATTTATGCTAAGCTACGGTAAAAGTGCTCTCACCATACCTCAAAGGTGGGTGAATGGATTGAAAACTGGTTGGACTCAACTCAGGAGTCAACTCAAAACTACTTTTTGAAACTTTTTTGCGATTCAGTGATTTATGCTAAGCTAAGCTAAAAGTGCTCTCACCCTACCCTAAAAGCTGGTGAATAGATAAAAAAATAGTAAGACTAAAGTCAAGACTCAACTCGAAACTACTTTTTGAAATTGAGATGCTAACCGTCTAATCCTATGATTTATAGCTAAGCTAAAAGTTCTCTCCCCATTCCCCAAGTGACTAAATGGATTAAAAAAAGGTAAGACTCAACTCGAAACCACTTTTTGAAATTTTTGAGTAAGTTGGTAAAATTAGATTCAATAATTTATGCTAAGCTAAAAGTTCTCTCCCTTTACCCCAAGAGTGACTGAATGGATTAAAATATGGTAAGACTCAACTCGAAACTTCTTTTTGAAATTGAGATGCAAACGGTCTCATCTGATTTAATGATTTATGCTGAGCTAAGCTAAAAGTTCTCTCGCCATACCCTAAAAGCAGGTGAAAGAATTTTAAAAATGTTAAGACCACACAAAACTACTTTATGAAATTTTTGAGTGAATGGTCTAATCCGATTCAGTGATTTATGCTAAGCTCAGCTAAAAGTGCTCTTGCCATACCCTAATGCTTAGTTCAGACTGCGTGATTTTAGCCCCGATTTTGGCTCGCCGACAGGTTTTGAGAAATCGGCGACAAATGCCTGAAATCACAGGCAAATCGCTGCTCGTGCAAGTGAGTGACAATCACACAGTATGAACTATCAAAGACGCAATCTGAGAGAATCGCAGATGAGTCGCCGATGCCTGTGAGATATTTGGCGTGCTAAATATCTGGAGCTGTCGGCGATTCAAATCATGCCGTGTGAATTGAGTTTTGACTGAAAATAACATCAGCCATCGCCTACAGCCAATGAGAGAGCAGCTTTCACTTGTGTGTGCGTGTGTGTATACCTGCTGCAGGCCAGCGGGAGGCTGGGGGAGAAGTTAAAAGCGTTCTTTTTCGGTTTATTTGGACCCACGAAATGGAGGAAAAACTAGTGGAGGTTTGACAGGACTCAGGAGCAACCGTGTCTGTTTGACGTTTCATACAGAAAGAAATGAGTTTTTTATCAACTTAAGTTGAGGAGAAATGGCTAATTCCCTTCAAACCCAGGTGAGCAAACATGTACATGTTCTACCCCATTAAAGGCTTCTTTCTCATTATGTCGTTAATAACAAAAGATATACTACATGTTTTTGGCTCTGAGACGTAGTTTGGACGAAGTTGTCGGCGATTCTCCCTATAGTAAAGTCATGCAATGTGAATGTCCATGTCGCCGATCCATCTTGCAGTGTAAACAAAGCAGCGACGAAACGCTAGCCCAGATAGTCATGCAGTGTGAAAACATCTGTGACACAACTACTTTGAAAATCATGCAATCTGAACACGGCATAAGAGTGGCTAAATGGATTTACAAATGGTAAGACTGAACTTGAGACTCAACTACTTTTTGAAAATGAGATGCTGACCTTCTAATCTGATTCTGTGATTTATGCTAAGCTAAAATCTAGAAGTGCTCACCCCATACCCTAAGAGTGATTGAATGGATTAAAACATGGTAAGACCCAACTGTTTAATTCTAGGGGACTTGTAAAATAAGTATATTTTTAACAAAAGTGTATTTAAAAAAAAAGAAATTCACCAAAAGTAAGGGGCAAAATCACAGGTGATGCAAAGCTGCTGTTTTCAGTCTGGCTTCTTAGGGTTTTGATGAGGTACAGTATTTTTTGTGTGAGAACAAGAGGCAGTAAACCTGATCATGCAATTGGATGATAGAGTGCTCTTGGGACTGGATATGGTCAGTATCAGTGATTCAGCAAACCCTTGTGCTGTTGTATGCTTGTCTGAGGTAGAGGAACAAGAGGAAAAGTATGCAACTCATCCTTTTTGGTCCCTGTTTGGGCTGAGGGACATTGCTGTAGGTCCATGCGTGTCAGTATGACGCAGCTCGCTCAGCGTGTGCGTCATCCTGTGTGCTCAAGACCAGAGAGAAAGAGAGTGTGGAGATGGAGAGGAGAGAGGGACTCCCTTTGCACTTCCTGGCTGCATTTAAACCCTCTAACCAAAACAACATTGAGAGCGGAGGGAGACTGATCGAGGAATGCCTGCGAACATCTGACCCTGCCAAATTCTAAACTTTGGGTTTTGCACTTTTTGGCAACCCTATGAATGTTTAATTGTAAATTAATTAGTTCTGCATATTCATTGTTTGTTTTTGACTACAATTCAATTTAAAAGGTTTATTTGTATACTGCTTTTCTCAATAATTATCATTCCAAAGAAGCTTTAGAAAATGTGCACATTTTTAACATTATAATTACAGAGCCCCATTATGGGTTTGTTTTAAAAAATGACCTTACATTCAGTGTGCAACGCAGCTCTAAGTAAATGATAATATCCAGCTGATATTTAAATCTGAAAGTGCACCTTGTTTAAAAATATAGATTTTTTTCATAAAAGATTAGTTTTTAAGAAAATGATTCTGAATGAATGCACCTTTCCCTTCAAACATTAGCGGAGTATACAGTAGGTGTATGTGGGATTGAAGATGAGAACATTAATGAGTGAACGTTCTGGTGATTAATGCAAAAATCTACCCGACAACGGGTAATTTGTCAGCCGTTTGTTAAAGAAAGCATCAGAAAAGACTATTGATGTATGGGACTTTGTTAGAGCTTGACAGGAACTTTATCAGTATACAGTTCATGGATTAGTTTCTTCCTCCATTTTACAAGTATAAGTAAATGCGAATAAAAGTAATTATATATATATATATATATATATATATATATTAGTGATGTAACGGTATCAAAATTTCACGATATGGTAATACCTCGGTATGAATGGCACGGTACGGTATTTATTGAATCATTTAAAGGAAAAACAAAACTATTGAAAACACTCAAAAAAAAGTGCTAGAATGTTCAGGTTACCTCAACACTGAACAGATTAATGACATACAAATTATCTATTTGTAAACTTTCAAACAAGAACTTAAATTATTAAATTTTAATAACAAAAAATATTAAACCATGTAAAAAAAACACCTCTCGAAAGTACAAGCCATGAGTGAGATAGAGGTCTCTTGGTGGTACAAGTCAATGTCTCTATCAATCTGAGCAGTGTGCTGTGTTCTGCTGTCCCCTTGACTAAAAGAATCCTCATCATGTTAGTCGTATTTCCTGACTTGTATTTCAGCACAGTCTGGCAGTGCCTGCATACCCTTTTTTCTGTCACCTTTTCTTCTTTCTTGTCTCTTTACAGAGAGAAACTGAAATGCTTCCACACATCTGATTTAAAACCCGCTTTAGGTTCGACCGTTTTTAGCTCTTTTTCTTTGCCGCTACTAGCAGCACCCTCCATTTCTGAATTACTGGATCTGTAGCGACAACAGACAGCAAATGATGATGGCCACGCCTGGGCTGATAAAAATTGTAGTTTCCGCTACCTCCCATTTGCTCCATTCACCTGAGCAAACTTTTCACCAAAAGACCTATGAATTTGAGTCACAACCACGGTAATATTGAAAGAAATTGCTATTGCAGTATGACGTATTTACAATATTGTTACATCCCTAATATATATATATAGTGTACATTTCAAAATGGTGGTGTCTATGTATATAACCCATATTCAACGAAGTGATCTGATCATTACAATAATTAAGAACAGGTTGTAAATTGCTGAGGACTTTGTGCTGTCCTCAAAATCCTCTACTACATAGTTCCTCCATCCTTTTCTCTATGCTTTGACAATGCAAAACAGTTTTTGTCATTCCAGTAAAGCTTTAAATTGAAATGGGAGAGAGTGAGAGATGGGGGCGGTGGGAGACGAGCCGTATCCTTAGCCTCATCACTGTGTCCTAATATGGTGTCATCAGAAACCACAGAGGACACACACTCTCTCTAATTTCTCTCCGTCCTCTTCGGCTTGTCTCTCTACATTGCCCGCCCATCTCTGAAAAGCAAGAGAAGTGGAAACAGAATTATCAGCAGAACAGCAAGGGCACAGTTCACACAAGACACACATGCGGAAAGAGAGCTGGAGACAGGAAGTCAGAAAGGAGAAAGAGGGCTAACGGACAAGTGGAACAGTCTGAGACGCATTCAAAAAGAGAGGACCGAAGATGAGCAAACAGGAAAACGTCTGGCCTAACATCTTTCCTTTCACCTCACAGCGTGACGTCACCAGTTGCAGAGACAAACCGATTGCAGCTTTATTAATTAATGCATCACACACTTGCTGAGGTTTATCACTAGATCGCCTCTCTGCATTGTTCTTTTATCATTGGTTGCATTCCCTTTGTTTTGTCTGCTCTACTGAGGTTGGCTGAGCGAGTGGAAACATTGTGGTTAGACAGGAGAGGAAGAGAGAGAGTGTGGGAGTGAGCTACTGCTGTCTTTCAGAGGAACAGACACATTGAGACTCAGGGACAGGTTGTGTTTGCATCACGCTAATCAGCATGTTCAATTTCCACCAGCCAAAAGATGCGTTTTGAGATGAACTCGAGCTATTTTCATGCATAAAGTTGTCATCTGTTGAGTTCATACAGGGCACGTGACCCAGCAGGGCAAAGACCACAGTTGTTTGGGTCAAAGGTCATGTGACAGGAAGTGAATGCAGGGCAGGCGTACTGCGGTCGGTTAACAGTACAGATCACAACTCAGATGCTCTGCAGGAAAACCTGCAATGCCGTCAATGACATTTCAAAGGGTGCTTCTGAGGGCAAACTTTTGATCAGACCTGAGGGTTGTTGGTTTGTTCCAATTGCCAAGGCAGGGGTTCTCAACCTTTTTTACTTCAGGGCCTACTTCTTTCTTTGATCAGTTTTGGAAGGCCTGTCTGTCTGACATTTTCTCTAAAATGTATAATTTATATCATATATTTGTTGTGCCTTCTATTATTTTCTATTCATAATTTTATTAAAATTTAAACATATATAAAAATTAAAACTATATATACAGTTGAAGTCAGAATTATTTGCCTACATGTTAATTAACCCCCCAATTTCTGTTTAACGGAGAGATTTTTTTCAACACATTTCTAAACATAATAGTTTTAATAACTCATTTCTAATAACTTATTTATTTTATTAATGCCATGATGACAGTTAATAACATTTGACTAGATAATTTTCAAGCCACTTCTTTACAGCTTAAAGTGACATTTAAAGGCTTAACTAGGTTAATCAGGTTAGCTAGGCAGGTTAGGGTAATTAGGAACGTTATTGTATAATGATGGTTTGTAGAGTATTGAAAATATATTTTTAGCTTAAAGGGGCTAATTATTTTGACCATAAAATGATTTTAAAAAATTTAAGCTGAATTTATTCTAGACGAAATAAAACAAGACTTTCTTCAGAAGAAAAAATATTATCAGACATACTGTGAAAATTTCCTTACTCTGTTAAACATCATTTGGGAAATATATATATAAAAAAAATGAATAAATTCTAAGGGAGGCTTGTCATTCTGACTTAAACTGTATACATATATATTTATTAGAGATGCCCCGATCAGGTTTTTTTGGCCTCGAGTCTGAGTGATTTGATTTTGAGGATCTACCGAAACCTGATCCGATGCTTCTATAATGCATTACAGAAGAGCAAAGAAAGATCCAGGATGTTCCTTATTTTTATTAAATTCTTCTTTTTTTTTAACATTTAACAGCTGTTAACAAACAGCAAACAGAGCACTTCTGTGAGGTAGCTTGACCAATCAAGTAATAAAAATAACATAAATTCTTCACTTTTGGACTTTAGTGTTTATATAAAAAAATAATATAAATAATAATAAATAATATAAAAACAAACAGCACCTCAACTTAAAATAACCGGCAGACAATCCCAAGTGCGTTTAGCATTTAACCTCTGCAAAGAGACCTGATCGGGAGATAACATCCGATCACAATAGAGTCTGAAGCCGCATGATCGGGCCCCATTTTACTTGGATCTGGGCATACAGAGCTTCAAAGAAAACCACAGGTCAACAGGGAGATTGCAAAAGACCAGCTATTGCTTTAAATTGGATTGACTGAATATCTACTTTTAAAAATCGACTATTCAAAAATATACAAACAAATGTAAAATACAGTAAAACACCCCAAACCTGGTAATGATGGCGGTTGAGTTTGCAGCTGGATATTATTGGGAGACCGCTGACAGGAGCAGTGAACAGCTCCACCAGAGTGCATCTGAAGCTCATATGCAGGTTTATTTGACTATTTTCTTTGGCAGAAACACTATTGAGCCTCGTTAGATCCCACTGTATAGGCGCATGTCCATTATAAAACACTCACAGGACATTATTTGGACAACTTTGTGGATATATTAAATGGTTCACACAAAAATACACAATGGCCCAATCCCAGTTCTAATTTGTACCCCTACCTCTTCCCCTTGGCCCTTGAAACAGAGTGTGAAGGGGAAGGGCTTTAAAATTTAGCCCTAAGAAATGGGACACCACTACAACACCTACACACATCATCATATGTCATTGCAATCTCTTACTTCATATGAGATCAGTCGATGGCGACTGCTGTAGTTATTCCAGCTGTTATTTTTTGGTATGTATTTTCAGGAAATCAATGAAGGCATATATAATTTTATCATAACGATATAATGTGGCAATAAGCTGTATGTAACTGTACTGTGTATTTACATCCTGGCCATATTCATCTATGTAAACACACAAACACAACACTAACATTATAGCAGACACTGTAAAAAGCTCATTCCCAGCCACTAGACTTTTCTGACAGGGTATTCCAGTGTCATCGAGTATCAGAATGTTGTGGGACTGCTATACAAGTTATTTTTATGGATTATAGATAGCGAAATTTTGCTGTTTTTATTTTTAAAGCATGGCTGTAAAACTTGAAGCAGCCCAGCGGTTGAGAATTCCTGCGCTACGGCATACACCAAGTTACGAACTTTCAAGCAGTCTAACTCAATATTTCCCAACCCTGTTCCTGAAGGCACACCGACAGTACACATTTTCAACCTCTCCCTAATCAAACACACCTGAATCAACTCATCAGAACATCGAAGACTCTAAAACCTGAAGATAATGGGTCAGATAAGGGGGACATCCAAAATATGTACTGTTGGTGTGCCTCAGGAAACAGGGTTGGGAAATCACTGGTCCAGCTGACCAGAAATAAAAGCTTTGAGATCAGAACCTTTTTTTAAAGTCTTGTCTGAGTACTAGAAAATCATGCAAACTAATTGGATGAAACAGAGATTTATGACTGAACGTTTCATCTTCTGGAAGGTGCCTGCTCTTCCTTCCTGCACTCTTCCTTCCTGCCGTGCTTGAGAGTAATAGAAATAGATTGACTTTGGAGACTTTGGATGGTCATGAGGAATGTCACAGTGAGTCCATGTGGAGTTTCTCTCCTTTCCTGACCTGCCATGGCCATCCTAGCCTGACAAGATGAATCTTATCTTTGGTGTTCTCTACACTGAGAAGCACACTGAAAATGAAGAGAGGGTGACACACAAATTTTTTTTATTGATGGCAACTTAAAATGGATTAAGCTATTCATTGTTTATCAGAGTTTTTCCAGTAAAAACATATGATTTTAGATTTACATAAAGTGCCAATCTCATTGGTCAGCCAGTTTTTAACAGTGCATCTAGCCATGAAAGAGCCAGAGGCATTTAAAACAGATAATATTATGCCCGCCATTTTGCATGTTAGTGAGCATGCTCACATTGCCATTATAGTCACATGCATTGCACGTCAGTACAAAGCATCCTGGTGTGCATTCATTCATTCATTTTCCATCAGCTTAGGGACTGAATGAACCGCCAACTTATCCAGCATATGTTTTACACAGTGCATACCCTTCCATCTGCAACTCAGTCCTGGGAAACACCATTACACATTCATTCACATGCATACACTACAGCCAATTAGCTTATTCAATTGACCTGTTGCACATGTCTTTGGATTGTGGGGTAAACCGGAGCATAGGCACGTGCACACATAGGGCTCAACCTGTGCTGTGCACATGCCCTTTTTAGTCTTGGATAGAAAGTGCCCCTCTAAAAGGACCTGAAGTGCCATGTTGCCATCCAGGTATGCACTGTCGTGTAATCTAGCTCAGAATGATGTAATGATAAACTTATCCTAGCCATCAGGTTTATTCACACAAACCTCAGGATTTTTCTTTGACCTGTTGTCTTGGTCTTTGCTTTTTGTTTGCCTCTTAATATTGGTTTTAAGAATGTCTGCCTGTGTTGGAGCTGTGTTGGGCATTGCTTTGAAATGTAGATTGCAGTTTTGTTTCTGGCAATCTCTTGCACTCTGTAAAATAAAGTAAGTAGGGAGCCAAGTAGAGAGGCAAGTAGGTAAGGTAGTAAGAAGGTAGTTAGGCAAGTTGGTGGGCAAGTTGGTAGGTAAGTTGATATTAAGTTGGTAGGTAGGTAAGTTGGTAGGTAGGTTGGTAAGGTAGTAAGTAGGCAGGTAAGTAGGTAGGTAGGTAGGTAAGGTAGCAAGTAGGTAAGTTGATAGGTAAGTAATGTAGTAAGTTGGTAGATACAGTAGGTAAGGTAGTAAGTAGGTAGGTAAGGTATTAAGTTAAGAGGTAAGTAAAGTAGTAAGTAAGTAGGTAAGGTAATAGGTAAATAGGTAAGGTAGTAAGTAAGGTAGGAAGGAAGTAGGTAGGTAACGTAAAGTAGTTAGTTGGTTGGTAGAGAAGGTAGTAAGTAGGTAAGTTGGTAAGGTAAGGTAGTAAGTAGGCAGGTAAGTAGGTAGGTAGGTATGTAAGGTAGCAAGTAGGTAAGTTGGTAGGTAGGTAAGGTAGTAAGTTGATAGATGGGTATGGAAGTAGGTAAGGTAGTAAGTAGGTAGGTAAAGTAGTAAGTTGGTAGGTAAGTAAAGTAGTAAGTATGTAGGTAAGGTAATAAGTAGGTAGGTATGTAAGGTAGTAAGGTAGTAAATGGGTAAGTTGGTAGGTAGGTAAGGTAGTAAAGTAGTGTAAGTAAGTATAATAAAAATAAAAACATCTCTCAACCTGTGCTTCCAATTAAGAATAAGACTTCCCAAGTAAGTCTTTATTCATTCATTTTGCCAGCCGCAATGCAGTACTGGGAAAGAGCCATACACACACTCGTTCAATATGGCCAATTTTGTTTACGCAATTCACCTGTACCACATGTCTTTGGCCTGTGGGGGAAACCGGAGCACCCGGAGGAAACCACACCAACATGCAAACTTCATGCAGAAAAACTAACTGGCCCAGCCGGGACTCAAACCAGTGACCTTCTTGCTGTGAGGCGGCAGGGCTAACCACTGATCCACCATGTTGCCAGTCAAGACTGTATCTCATTAGTAAATCCTTGAAGACTCTCAGCATCTTGCCGTGTGATCTTAGAAACTGTTGTTAACAGCTTCTGTTTTACATCTGCCTGCAAGCCACAAACTGCTGCTTCAGATGTTGTTAGGATCAATGCACATGTTCACTCAATCTGAGCACGTCCACAGTCAGTTTATCAGCTCTATTTCCACACAAATCAGCCATTACCATCAGCCAGTGATGACAAGATGAGGCCATAGTCCAGTGCCATTGAGATGAATAGGAAGGCTAACCATTTTCTCCATGTAGTATATATCTCCTTGTTGCTACTGTACTTGTAAGGCTTTTCAAATGTGTAGTCATGCCTTCACTTGTGTGACCGAAGTTCAAATCACAGCTTGGAGACCTTTTGCGATCCTGTCCTGTTTTCTGTGATCTCTGTTGTCCTTTCAAAAAGAACAAATGTCCAGAACAAAAAAAATCTTCAGATCTTTTACATCAAGAAACAAAACCCCAAGCTGAGCGTTGTGCTGAGGCATGCGGGGTGGATGCTTCACTCCGTTAATGGCGATCAATAAAGTCCATCAGGACATCATTCGCTATTTCTCTCTCGCCATCTCATATTCCTCTTAATCAATGACCACCAACAGATAAATGAGTTGTAGATGAACAACGAATGGACTTTTAGTTTTAATATTAAACGTTTTTTTTCTGGTGCTGTTGTTTTTCTGCGGTGCATAACTTCCTGGAAAAAAAATTAAGGTGCCAATTCTGCTTGCTATAACCTGGATTTTTTGATAAATACTTTGATAACATTTTACGAAGTCACCAATAAACCCAACACATAGTCATTTGTTATTGCCTAAAGCAGGGATTCTCAAACTTTTCAGCCAATGACCCCCAAAAATAACAATGCCAAGTAACTCATGAGTCATAGCCCCCACTATTCTCGGAGGTGGTTATAAATATACACATGTTGGGCACACACACAAAGAGACCTATATAAACACAAGCATATTGACAACGCATGTCATGATTTTGCCAAGTACGATGCGATCCTGGATTAATATCTTTATTGATCCTGGAACATTACTTTTGTTTGTAATTGTTATCTATTCCCATTCTTTACCCCTAAACCCAGCCATAACTGTAAAGTATTCCTAAAATCAGAGGAGAATTTAACTATTTTTTTATTTAACCAGTTCTCATTTACCAAGAGGCAACATAAAAAGCCAATACAAAGCAGCAGGGACACAATACGATAACAGTTTCAATAAAAGCGTTGAGCTTTAATGTCTCCTGCAGATGATTCCAAGCATCAGCAGCAGAAAACTGAAAGGAGTAGTGACCAAATGAAGTGCTTTGGATATACAAACTTTGGGTAAACAAAGGTTAATAAAACTACTAGAGCACAGATTTAAATTTTTTTTTCCTGAATGTTATGAAGAGACAGTAAATAAAGTGGAGTTTTCCCCAATAAGAGTTGTGTATATATGAACAGAAACCAATGAATTTGTCGATGTGATTGGAGAGAAGGCCAATTCAATAGAGAATACAGTTGACAGTGATGAGGATTAAATGGCGCACCAATAACAAACCAATTGCTGCATGGTTAACAACATCCAGTTTGCGAAGGAGAGCTTTTGAAGCTGATCTGTAAATTAAATCCCCATAATCCAAAATTGGTAATACTGTTAATTTGACCAAATGCTGCTTTTAAGAGTGTGTAAAAGAAGATTTGTTTCTGTAAAGAAAGCCAAAACGGGCTCTAACCTTTTTGAGCAATTCATTTATGTAAGTTTCAAGCGACAGTTAACCATCTAAGCAGATTCCAAGATATTTGTAGCAGTCATCTCAACATACTCAATCTTAGTACTGTCCAATGAGGGCATTTTAGGATGAAACTCAAAATGCGGTAAATTTCTATTAAAAACCATGCATTGTGTTTTATTAGTATTTAAAACTAAATGAAGATTGGTGAAAGCGCTTTGGATGTTCATGTAGAAGTGAATAAATCTGTTAGCCTGAACTTAACATAAACTGTAAACGTATTGCTTAATTCCGATTGGCTGATTGGAATGTTGCTCCAGAATCTGCATAGATGTTAATCAGGGAACATGTCCTACTTGGCGAAATCAGGTTGGCATATTGACGACACACACAAAAGTGCAACAGTTTAACTTACAACTAGAGGTGCGAACCTACACTGGTCTCACGGTTCGGTTTGGTTACGATTATCATGCCATCGATTTGGTTTAATTCGATGTCTCTGTGCATCACGGTGCATTGACGATGCTTTCCATTAACAATTAAAAAAAAAATTCACAGCACAGCAGTTCTTGTATTAAAATGTATAAATATATTTATATTTTTTATGCTATTTGTAATACAATTTTGTCCTTTAAAGGGCACCTATGATGAAAAATCTACTTTTCAAGCTGTTTGGACAGACGTTTGTAGGTATAGTGTATATACCATCATATTGGGGTATAAACACACCCAGTCCTTTTCTTCAATTTAACAACATAAAAAAAGTGGACCAATTGGAGCGGTTTTCAGAGCTATTGCAACTTGATGTAGGAGTGTGGTCTCCCCGCCCACCAGTTTTGATTGACAGGCATTCATCACCATATCCTCAGTTTGTTGTTTTACGTCCGCCATTTTCAGCGTGTGAGTCAATGCGATATCTGTAAAGGAACACCCTTGCTCTATTTTTAGATGTAAGGCTTATTGGGCTAAACACAAGATCAATATTCTCTACATGATCGCTCTAATCGGAAGTATTGTTTGTACAATACAAAGCGCCATCTGAATAGTTTCATTTTAAATAACATGCAAATGTGCGTTTCTGAGTGTGCCGTGTCGTGGCTTTGCGCCTCAGTCAAAGTTAATTCAGTGTGTGTGGTTATTAGTCTCAGTGTACAAGCTCGGCACTTTAAACTAGCTCACAGTTGCCTGTAAAACTATACAAAGACACAAATGATTTTGTACTCTCTGCTTGGTCTGTGTCCGAGCCGTACATGTACGGCTGAATGCTGATCCTCTCACTCATGTAGCTTCTATCTGTCTGCCTGTCTGTTGCAAACACAAAGCGGGGGAGCTCTCGGCTCCGTCCCTTTGTTACGTTGGGCGAAAAGTCAAGACTAAGGCCCCGTTTACACTAATGCGTTTTAGTTTGAAGACGCATAAGTTTTGCTACGGTTACGCCATCCGTCCACACTACGCCGGAGTTCTCGAGCGCCGAAAACGGAGCGTTTCGAAAACGCTGGAGAGGCCGTTTTCATTCTGAAACGCTGCTGCTCCGTCTCAGTGTGGATGGGGAAAGACGGAGACATCTGAAAACGGAGGCGGGGCTGCCGACATTCGCCTCTCTGATTGGGGCTTTTCCTCAATATTAAGTAGCCTAACACACAGTTCAGTCCTGAATCTTCTCCGTGTAAGTTCAGACTTCGCAAGTTTGATCAAGGCTGCATCTCTTCTTCTCAGTTTGATATGGAAAACATACCGAGGACACGCGTCAATCTTCACAGGGAACAGTGTACTTTATAACTTCATTCACATCACCCTGGCTACGTTGTTTCACTTTCTCAACAATAAAATGTAAACTTGATATAAGGAACTGCCTATTTTTATTTTAATATTAACAACTAAACAGACAGCAGAAATGTTGAGGCGTCGTGCTGCCTGAGCGTCATCTTCACTGTGTGGATATTTATAACAAAACGGAGCCAATAACAACTGCCTCCTTTCAATTTCAGTGAAAATACGAAACATACCCTCTCTTTTGCTGAATATCAGTTTTAATAATCGATAATGGCCATTATAAAAGTATAACATACAATAAGTTTATACATTATAGGAAATAAAGGCAAGCGATCAGTCAATATGCAGAATGTAGGCTACGTGGTTACATTAATCATTAACTTATCTTTGCGCTCAGCCAAAACACGTTACCTGAGAACAAGTAATAGATTCCAATGACCAAAGTCAGGGAATATGTCGTTAGATAAAGACAACAAGATAAATGAAATATCACGTTTAATAAATATAGTGAGATTAGATCCAGCGGGAGATGCTTGATGAGAAGTCCGACCAGCACAGCTCTCATCTGGGTAGATGGGCTGCAGCGCTTGCCAAAGTGTGTGTGTGGTCACGTGATGTGCGTTTTCAGCGTTTTGGTGTGGACGGAGAGCAGTTCAGAAACACTGGGTAAAACGCGAGTGTGGACGCGGATCGTTTTCATTCTAAAAAGCCGTTTTAAAACTAAAACGTATTAGTGTAAACGGGGCCTAATTCATGTAAAACAACTCACCCCTTAAACAGCAAGCTGTGTAAAAGCCCCCAACATGACACTTTTTAACACATTATAATAAAAACATCTGAACTGTGTTTTGAACTGAACCTAAACTGGCACACTCAGAAGAACCATAATATTAATTTTAAATCATAAAAAACGATTTGACATTTAAAACAGTCAGATATATAAACTGTACCTTTAAATAACATGAGCATTTATAGCAAATAAACAAATACAAATCCACTCACTTTCTGAGTCCAGTTTACAAAGTTCTTTCTTACATCCCTTTAATTGGTCACACGTTTTAACAGAAATGGCTGTGATTGGCTCTTGCGTGCTGGCGCTCTTCACAGAATAGTGACACTAGCTATGTTTCCATCCACCTATTTTTATGCACATTTTGCATATGCGCATGAAAAAAGTTGATGGAAACGTCATGATGTGTAGGTAAAAGATGTGCATAAACTATGATGAAAACGCTTTTACCGCACAAACTCCAGCATGCGCATAAAAGTCATGTGATTTTGTTATAAGAGATCATGTGATGATAAAAATGTGTGTGAATGGACAAACCAGCAGGCTGAACACACTGTAAAACATCTGAAATGTTGTTTTGGTCATTATAAATTACTTTACTGTTTCAGTATTAGTGTTATTACATTATTAATTACCTCCAGAATCAAGAGCGTCTGTGCTAAGCGTCTAACACCTTCAAACGTCACCGCACGTTCACTGCGTGTAAGGATTGCCTTCTGAGGTGCAAGTCATTTATTAGATGAAGAACAGATTGACGCAGCTTCTATTGCAGCAAATTCCGTTTTTACTGTTGATATTTGGCGCCAGATAATCAGGAAGTGACTATTTTGTTCACTTTGACTCGGTTGATGGAAATGCTGCTTTATTTGCACGTCTTTAATGCAATAATCCAGTTTTGTGCATAAAGTTCAATAGCATTTTTGAATGGAAACATAGCTACTGATAAACGGCAGCGGCGATCACAGCTGATCCATGATAGACGCGGAGGAGAAAACTCTGTACCCAGAAGTATAGCTGTACAAGTCGAAAGGAGAGAAAAAGTCACGCCATTAGGTCAAATGGGCCACAGTGAGAGAAAGAGAGGGAGAGGGAAAGAAATGTAGTTTACTTTCATTCTGTCAACTGCTTCTGCTATAAGTGTCAGTGAAAGACTGTCCAGCAAACACACACACGCTCGCCTCCCTCGCCATAGTAAGCTACAGTGACATAGCGCATATGAGATAAATTACATCAGTTCATTATAACTGGTTATGATTATTACTGAACCGATACCGAATTATCCGTGTCTGCATCGCAGTACACAGATGAAACAATTTATTTTGACACCCCTACAAACAACCATGTATTTTTTTGTAGTAAGTTATTCATTTGTTTTATTTCAACATTAACCTCAGTCAATGGGATGGCTGGGCACAACACTTGCAGGACTGAAAGTAAATTCTTGCTTTAATTTTGAAAACCGTGATTCGGAAATTATCCGCCAGCTTTATTTGTCGAAAAAGTTGAAAAAAAACAACCAAAAAAATGATCTGCTGCTCTTTGTGTGCCGTTAATCTAACGTTATCACTCTAGGGGTCGCAATCCAATGGAAAAACAAAAGAAAGGCTGACTGTTTTCATCTCCAACATATGAAAGGGTTGTCAAATTGCAAAAGCATTTTCTTAAGATGTGTGTCCAAATAAGATTTGGCACAAAAAATTATTCTGCCAGCTGAAACAGAAATTCATGGCCAAACTAAGACACAAAATCAGCACAGATTGAATGAAAACATCCCAAACAGTACATAAGGGTTAAGTGTTGAGGAAAGGTTCATATTTGGGTGATCAATCCCTTTACTTGCTTTCATTCAGAGCCACAGTTTCCTGCACTGTACTGTTTGCAGCTCTTGTATGCTGCTCCAACTCTGTAGCATAAGCCAAAGATGCACCTTCTGAAATGTTTGCATGACTCTGTATGTCTGTGGTCACATATATGCTAATGCTCTACAGTAGAAATTGGAGCTGAGATTCTCAGCAGTGTTGAATTATTTTATGGCAGTTCTCTGGAAGAAGGCAGTGCCTCCGGGGTTGTGTGTACAGCGAGAATCTCCCCTGATCCCAGCCTGCTTTTCAGTTCCCATGTTTGAGAGGTCAAAGGACTATTTATGACTTCCTTGAGTCCAGATCTCTCGGGACGCGCCGGACCACATGGCTCCAGCTCAGACAGGTTCCGACCCAAAAGCTCATTAGCTCTGTTCCATCAGGTCTTTATTAATCTGTGTCTCCGGGCACAAAGAGGCTAAAGGGGGCTTGATGTTGGTGAATGGCTCATTGATGTGGTCTCTGCGGCCCCATTGTGTTCGGACGCCGGTCAATTGTAATGTGTACGGATCTGTATGTACTTTTGGCTCCGAGCTCGTTCGGAAGTGGCTCTGTGAGTCTGTGGCTCGTTGTGGCTGAGCATGAAACGACGAGCGAGTATCAATTTGCATACTCGCGCCAAAAGTATGCGCTCGCTGCTGATGGGAAAGTACATGCGTTTGAAATTGCCACAGTCTGAAGTTGCATCTCGATGCCACAAACGGCTTTGCGGTGTAGTGTTAGCATTTGCACATTGACATTAGCTACATAAATAATCTGCTGAGCTCATGAAGCTGCTGTGTCATTCCTTTTCATAGTTAACACTTTGTCTTGGACTAGTTTAATGTGCACTATAATTAGCCCTGTGTAGGGTGACTTATAAAGATGTTAAAACGAGTCTTGGTGCTTTAGCAGTTTGATGGCATTCTGCTTGGGGGTAGGGTGATTATTCAGGCTTAGTTGATTAAATATTAAATGGCAAATGAACAATTTTAGTTTGTAGCAATGAAGGCACGTGGTACAAATGGTGTCGTGAATTATTATTTAGAATTTTTTAATATATACTGTATGTATATATATATGTATATGTATATATATATATATATATATATATATATATATATATGTATGTGTATGTATATATATATATATGTGTGTGTGTGTGTGTGTGTGTGTGTGTGTGTGTATATTTTTTTTATTTACACACATTAATATAGTTAATAATAATAACATTAAAATGTGTAATATATTGCATTGATTGTAATAAATTTAGGTCATTGTTATTGTTATTATGGTGGGTTTTTTACTATTCTACTTATTATTAATATTAATAGCAATACAGATGACACAACAATAAATGTTAATAATATTAATAATCACAAACATTATATATAATGCAATATTAGATGTTTACATTATTTTGTTCATAAAAATATTGATATTAATGTAATAGATTTTTTATTATGAATAACAACATCCACAGACAAACAACAACTCATGCAAATAGGGCTGCACAATATTGGAAAAATCTGATATTGCGATATTTTGTTTTTCTGCGATTAAAATATTGCGATATGAATACATTCCCACAATAAAGTTTAAATTGCTCTCTTGGACCGGTTTCAGGGGAGTCTGGCAGCATTCAGGAGCAGAAGTTGAATAATCACAATGCAAAATAAATGATTGCTTTGTCTCGTTTGTTGTCCAAATATCTAAAAAAAGTCTTGAGATCAAGTAAAAAAAATGTTTTGTTTTTGGCTTTAGAAGAAATAAGTAAATTACGAGTTTTTCCTTAAAACAAGCCCCATTATCTGCCAATGGGGTAATTAAAATAATCATTTTCGCTTTGAAATGTACAGATTTGGATTAGAAACAAGACCAAAATGGGCGAGGCAGTGGCGTAGTAGGTAGTGCTGTCGCCTCACAGCAAGAAGGTCGCTGGGTCGCTGGTTCAAACCTCGGCTAAGTTGGCGTTTCTGTGTGGAGTTTACATGTTCTCCCTGCCTTCGCGTGGGTTTCCTCCGGGTGCTCCGGTTTCCCCCACAGTCCAAAGACATGCGGTACAGGTGAATTGGGTAGGCTGAATTGTCCGTGGTGTGTGGGTGTGTGTGTGTGCATGTTTCCCGGAGATGGGTTGCGGCTGGAAGGGCATCCGCTGTGTAAGGGTATCAACTGGATAAGTTGGCGGTTCATTCCGCTGTGGCGACCCCGGATTAATAAAGGGACAAAGCAGACAAGAAAATGAATGAATGAATGAACAAGACAAAAATTCCAAGTTATAAAGAATTTCTTTTGCACAAATTGTATAAACAATTCATCTTTGTTACACCTCCAAAAATACTTTGTTCTGTGCTCCTGGTCAACTAAAATCCAGACTCAAGATTGCATGTCTTGTGATGTGGCTATTGCCAATGTGTACATTGGGATATGGATTCTGAAACGATATATATTGTGCAAGTAACATTTACAATATGTTCACTTGATGTCCTTTTTTTTTTTTTAGCTGTCAACATGACGAGCACTTCAAGTACACACTTATATAGGAATATATGAAACAATCCTGCAGAGTCTCTTTACTAGTCGTGTGTGTGTGTATGTGTGTGTGTGTGTGTGTGTGTGTGTGTGAGAGAGAGAGTGTGTGTGAGAGAGTGTGAGAGAGTGTGAGTGAGTGAGAAACAGCAGATGTGATCCTCAGGAGGGTTTGTTAGCCTCAGGTGAGTTACGAGTGACAGCACAGACCTGCTCATCCTCACGCGTCTCTTTCATGTCCAACAGAAGCTGCTTCAGGAACTCCAAAAGCTGCTCCTGGAGGCTATACTATGTAGATTATGTACAAATATGCTCAGGCATTTCCCCGTAGCGGTGCTAGCGCTGACGCTTAGCCTGTGCGTGTGTGTGTGTGTGTGTTTTAAGAGATTATAAATGAGTGTAACACGGTTAGCTTGAGAGCCGTGTGTTTGAACAGGCTGATACTGGCCGCTTGTAATCGCCCACTGTTTGTTTTTGCGTCTGTGGGGCAACAGAGCTGCTCCATTGGACATTTTGAAGGTGTTTGTTTTGGTACAACAGAAGCTCATCCTCGCGCTTAGTTTTGTTTAATGTAAACATGAGCAGTGAAACAAACCACCTCAGGTGCTTTAAAGCACTTGACGTGTGTCTGTTTAGCATCAGCGGAGGATTAGACCTCGTTTGCCCTCGTTGGAAGCAGAGATTTGCGGAAATGAGATTTATCCAATTACAGGACAAACTAGTGATAAATCATTAATAGTGTGGCATAAAGCAAGATGTTTATTTTGTGCAGATTTTGATTGTAGGTAAATATTATAATATCGTTTAAGACTTGTCAAGTCAATGCAGGATTTTTAAAATCACTTTGGCAAGAAATACGGTTAAAAAATGCTTATAAAAATTTTTGTTTTAGCAAGGATACATAAATAGTAGAAGAATTACTTTAAAGCATTAAAGAGATTTATACAATATATATCATATATAATAATTTCTTGAAAACTTATAAAATAATTTTATGAACAGTAAAATTAATGAACTAATGATTGAAAAAAAAATATTTCGTGGGAAAAAATAATTAGTGAACACGTCACCATTTTTCTCAGAAAACATATTTCTAAAAGTGCAGTTTACTTGAAATTTTTACTAGGTGTTGTTAACAAACAAAGACATACATATATGAAAAGATAACTAATATAATTAGTTTACAAATAAAGTTATGTGTAATAAAATAAAATGACACAGGAAACTTGACACTTGAACAAATGGAGGTGTAGAAAGGCAGTGAAAGAGTAGACAGCAACTGAAATTTCTCAGTATTTCTTTAGCAACCCTCTGCCCTTCATCATTGTAAATTGGTAACATCTACATTAGCTGGATTATAAAGATGAAACCAGAGTGGACATTTCAGCAAGACAAAGCATCCAAAACACAGCCAGGAAAACTCTCATATGCTGTCAGAGAAAAAAAATCAAGCTGTAGAATGGCACGGCCAATCACCTGACTTGAATCCAATAAAAAATACAAAATAAATATCAGTTTATTGACTTTGAAAATATCAAGTCAACAACACATTTAGAAATACATTATGATAGATAGATAACCCCCCCCCCCCCCCCATTTATTTTTCCCCTAATTATTTAACACATTTCTAAACATAATAGTTTTAATATCTCCTTTCTAATAACTGATTTATTTTCTCTTTGCCATGATTACAGTAAATAATATTTGACTAGATATTTTCAAGACACTTCATTTAAAGGCTTAATTAGGTCAACTAGGCAGGTTAGGATAATTAGGCAATTTATTGTATAACGATGATTTGTTCGGTAGAGTATCTGAAAAATATATAGCTTAAAGGGGCTAATAATATTGACCTTAAAATGGTGTTTAAAAAATTTAAATCTGCTTTTATCCAGAAGAAAAGACTTTCTCCAGAAGAAAAATATATTATCAGACATACTATAAAAATTTTCCTGCTCTGTTAAACATAATTTGGGAAATATTTAAAAAAAGAAAAAAATTAATAATAATAATAGTTTTGACTTCAACTGTAGATATATCTATCTTTATAAATATCTTTAAAATATATAATTATTATCAATATTAAACACTTAATGTTATTTAATTTGAGTTTAATGTAAAAATATTTTTTATTGTTGAGTTAATAAATTTATATAATTTAAATTAATAAATGAGTTAATACATTAAACATCCTATAAATGACTTAATAAAATGTGATTGTTTAATGCAGCAAAATACAGCACATTTTCTATTAATTTTGTCCTTTTGCTTTCTAAATGCTCAGTGGAAATCAGAAGACTCATATTTTTTATTTAATTATTTTATTTATGGCTGTGGTTTTTAAATGTAATGTCACATTAAAGCTATCAGGGCCTGGAAATAGGAACTTGACTTGAGATTGAAGATGACTACTGGAGTGCAGTATTAGACCACGTACGCATCTCTACTTCATGCGCTAGACTCCGTTTTACACAGTTTAAAACGATTCACAGAGCTCATCTCTCAAATGCCAAACTTTCTAAAATATATCCCGATGTTTCAGATATTGGTAATAAATGTAAACTTTCACCATGTAATCTTAGTCATATGTTTGTGTTTTGTCTTAAGTTGCAAAAGTATTGGATTACATTCTTTAAAATTGTTTTAGATAGTTTTGGGTCAAGTTAGCTGTTTGCCCTTTGATCGTGATCTTTGGTGTTCCCTCTCAGTGTCAGCCTTCAAACCGGAGACACGATGACATTGAGGCATTTGCATGTCTTCTTGCTAGGTGCAGAATACTGTTGTCTTAGACCACCCCGCAACCCCCCTCTATTTCATTGTGGCTCAAAGATTTGTGTTCTTTTTTTAAAACTTAAGAGAATTCAATATAAAATTAGAGGTAGGGGAGAACAGTTTTATGAAAAATGACAACAATTTATTGCATTCTTTAATGATTTAAAAACCTTAAATGTGGATTGAGTGAAGGTATATGTGTTTGTAAGTATATATATATATATATATATATATATATATATATATATATATATATATATATATATATATATATATATATATATATATATATATATGTGGTTTGTGGTTGTTGTAAAATGTAAAATGCTATTATAAAGCATATAAATGCATGACAAAAATGTCAAGCGAATTGCTTAAAGAATTTCTTGGTCAAACATTTCTTTCAATGTGTTTGTAGGTTTGAAGACGTATCTGATCTCGGGGCGGAAGCTGGGCTCTCAGTGTGGATGTTCACAGCTCAGTTTGGGCCAAGAATTTGGTGAGACGTTAAGTCCATCCTCAAATACACACACTCCAGATCACACACACTGCGTCATTGCAGAACCACAATCGCATGGCAAGGTATGTCTTCTCAACACACACATGAGTAGTTTTTCTGTGACATAATGTGACAAACTGACATACTTATTTTGTGTCTCTGCAGGCTGGGTTTATGCCCTGTAGCATCTCCATAGACGTCGTTGACAATCCAACAACAGATGAGGCAACTCAAAATGGCTGCCAGGATGAACATCGAGCCAACAGCAGCAAGGTACATGATGAACCAAACTAACTGCTATGAACAACATGGTGTACTCCATTTCAACATGTACAACAGTGTACTCCATTTTAACCAAAGGTGCTACTTAGACTTGTGTGCAAAACTGTAATACCAAAAAGTAAAAAAGAACAAAATCATCACTCCCTGATAAACTGGAGCCAAATATCAAAAAGAAATGTAATTTGCTGCAGTAGAAGCCAATGTAGGCCGTTTTTTTAATATAATAATTTACATTTAAATTGCACCTCAGAAGACGAAATGCAATGAACGTGCGGTAGCTTTTGGAGACTTTTTTTAGGGAGTGCAGATGCTTAATTCAGTTCTGGAAGCAATAATACTGAACCACTGTGATGATGGACTTTAGCTGATAGATTTTAGAGTGACAAACAACATTTCATATGTTTTACAATGTGTTTGGTCCACTTGTTTGTCCAAAAATGCCACATCTTGGTGTTTCCATTAAGCATTATTTATGAGATATTCCAAAATGAACTTAAAAATAGGTGGATAGAAAGATAGCTATTAATAAGTTCGTTTTGTGTAAAATAAATACATAAATTATGCAGTTGAGGAATTCAGATGCAAAAACCTCTAAAAGCCATCTGAGGGTGCTTTCACACCTGTGGGTCTATTCTCTCGTTCCGAAACTAGGGGCCCTATCATACACCCGGCGCAATGTGGCGCAAGTCGCGGCGCAATAGTCTTTTGGTAGTTTCAGCTTGGCGCAAGAGTTGTTTTGAGGCATTGCGCTACACTGTTTAAATAGCAAATGCATTAGCGCTCAGATGTGCGCCTATAGGCGTGCTGGTCTAAAAAGGAAGGCGTTCTGAGGCGGACCGCTGGCGTGTTGCTATTTTGAGAAACTATAATAGATTTTTCATTAGACCAAAACAAACCCGGTCTAAACTCCGGCACAGATTTGCGCCTCGCTTACGCACTGCTTAATACGCACAAGAGAGCAATAGGCAAATATCTTTACATTTGAAAAAATGTAAATATTAAGGATATATATAGGATATAAAAAGAATAGATATAGGATATAAATATAAAGGATTAAAATATTTCTAAACATTATTTTCTAGCCTACATAAATATGAAAAATCCCTGCTTTTATGTCTTCTTCATCTCGGGAGGCTTTTTTAGTTCATTCATATCAATTTAATTTTGTATAATGTTATTATTATTAGCAATATTATTTATTATATCCATATTTTTATTTGTTTTATTAAAAACAAGCTTAGATTTGCCCACCTTTCAGGGTTTTGACCATATGGGGCACAGCATGTGTTTTAGGATATAACTCAGGTTTTTGAGCACACTTCGTTTTTATTGTTCATTTATTTAGAACTGAATTTAGATATAGTTTTGAAACAAATATTTGCAAACGAAATTAATTATTTATGGACTAATTGATGTCTGTGCGTAAAGGTTTTCCTATCCAAGAGCGAATGTGAAAGTATTTACTTTATCTCTCATTCTCACGCAGCAGATGCTCTGTTTAACAGTTTTCTGTAAAAAAAAAACAGTTAACTGTTTGCTAGTGAAATGCTCAGATTTTCCACTTAGACTTGCTTTACATCCTGTAAATAGCGAATGCGCTTATGACACGACGCAGCTGGCTCTTAAAGGGAATGGGAGATGAGAATCTAATTGGTTTATTCTCAAAACACACCTATAACTCATTAAGAAAATAAACTCAACCCTTTTAGACCATGTGCCATGGCGCAAAGCGGATTTTCCCGTCCTTAAATTAGCAAAAATGCGTTCTGACACGCCCTGAAAGCGTTTGCGCCCTGCGTTTTGCGCTCTGCGCATGGACCATCAAAATAGAGCCCCTAGGATTCAAATTGTTACAATGTTGCTTTTTTTTCTTGGTGCGGTTTGCTTTCATACAGCAAAGTTTCTAAACGGACCAAAAGAGCTAAAACAAGTCACGTGTGAGTAAACTCTCTTCACATTGGTCAGAGTTACACAGTTTATTTTGATTAGTCTCGCTCTGCTGTCATGTCCTTATTTTAATTCATGACGATGATCAATAAGACATTATAAGCGAAAAGCTGCGCTTTCATTTTGAATGGTGACATCCACAGACGTCGTCACCAAATATAAATCAGAGGTAAGACTTTCTCATACAACTGACTTATGCATTATAGGCTTTACATTATAGAGAGAAATAACAGATAAATCAATAGTGCTGTTTGTTTGGTCAATTTTCGACAAACGGATAAACAGGTCGCGGTAATAGTTTAGCATGGTTTCACTTTCGTATTTGACATGAAATGCACATTTACTGGAAGGAATGACATCCCGCTCTACTCGTAATTCTCTCTTCATATAGCCGTATATATGCCTATTACATATCCATAAAACACTGTGATACAGCCTGGTCTGGATAGTATTGCTTTCTCACTTCAATCGATCAGCTCCAGAGTTTGTTTCAATTGAGCCGAGACCACCTCATTCAGGCGATCTTGGACCGATTGTTTTGGCGCGGATCCTGGATTCACAAATGCCAAAATTGGAACAGTTTCCGGAATAAAAGTCTAGGTGTGAAAGCACCCTGAAATTTTCTTCTAAAATTAGCATTTTCATCAGGCTCCTGTGTGTGGGTTTAGTAATTTTGCTTTTATGGCAAAGAATATGTTTTTTTCATGGTCTTTTAAATAAAACAACTCAACATAAACGCAGGGCTCTGAGAAATAATGCTCATTTTTGATAGAACTGTCAGATGGAATTTAGACGCTGTGTTGGGCGCCTTCTTTTAAAAAGTAATTATTTATAGTTACTTTCACAAATAGTAACTGAGTTACATAATTATAAAAGTAATTGATAACCAGAGAAAGTAACTACTGTGTTACTTAAAAAAAAATCATGCTAATTCATGCTAAAACATGCTAATAACATGCCAGTTCATGCTAGAAACATGTTAACAACATGCTAATTCATGCTAGTTATATGCTAATTCATGTTGAAATCATGCTAACAACATGGTGAATCTTGCTAGAATCATGCTAATTACATGCTAATTTGTTAGAATTGTGTTTATTCATGTTAGAATCATGCTAATTCATGCTAGAATCATAACAACATGCCAATTCATGCTAGAATTATGCTAACAACAGTGCTTAATCATGCTAGTTGTATGATAATTCATGTTGAAATCATGTTAGAATCCTGCTAATTCATGCTAGACTCACGATAATAACATGCTAATTTGGTTGAATCATGTTTATTCATGCTAGAATCATGCTAATTCATGCTAGAATCATGCTAACAACATGTTTATTTGTGTTAGAATCATGTTAGTTCATGCTAGAATCGAGATAGCATGTTTAGTCATGCTAAAATAATGCTAGTTTCATGCTAGTATTATGCTGTTACCAACCACAGACACAAGGGGCAACTTTAAAGCTTTTTACTCACTTGTGTCAATCTTTAAAGTGGTTACATTGCTGACTGCAGGGGTCCTAAACATTATTTTAGCCAACCTGATACTTTTTTAAACTAAATAAACTACTTCCAACAGGCTTTCTTAAGCCACCATAAAGTTTGTCCTCAAACTTTAAAATCTAGTTAACCCAGTTAAGTCTTTAAATGTCACTTTAAGCTGAGAACTAGTATCTTGAAAAATATCTAGCAAAATATTGTGTACTGTCAGCATGGCAAAGATCAAATAAATCAGTTATTAGAAATGGGTTATTGAAACTATTATGTTTAGAAATGTGTTAAATTCCTATCTGCTAAACAGAAGTTGGGGATAAAAATAACTTTATATAAAAAAGGCAAAGTGTACAGCAATCATCTTGGATTAATTGAGCAGGCTAAACTCTTCGGCAAGATATTCCTGTTCACCTAAATCTCTAAAAGAAAGAGTCTTTTGAGGTTGAGTTCTGTTTCTCTGCACAGTTTCCCGCTGGTCGTAGTCCTAAAACCCTGAACGGGCTGTTGAGTCCTCTGTGTGAGGAGCGGGTGGGAGTCAGCCAGTCGTCTTTGTGTGACAAACTCCAGGAGAAAGACCGCAGCTGGGCCGGAAGTCTGGCTGCAGAAGGCAAGGACCACTCGGCAATCCTTCCGCTGCGCTCCAAAAACTTCCGGGAGAAAAGCGACGCACACTTTGTGGAGGTGATAAAGGAAGACAGGTGAGCGAGAGGAGATTCATTCAAACATTTTTTTTTTAATGTAATTCAGTGTTTCATTTACGTTCTTCTGCATTTTGTTTGTTAGTCTGATGAAGGATTACTTCTTCAAGCCACCCATTAACAAACTGAGTCTGAACTTCCTGGAAAAGTCTCTGGAGTCTGCTTACCGCACCAGCTATCATGAGCAGGTACAACTATTCAATTCAATTCATGTTTATTTCTATAGCGCATTTACCATGTAGATTGTGTCAAAGCAGCTTAAGTTCTAGTAGATTGAAACTGTGTCAGTACAGTTTCCAGAGCTGAAGTTCAGTTTAGTTCGGTTCAGTGTGGTTTAAATTTCACTGCTGAAAGCCCAAACACTAAAGAACAAATCCATCGATGCGCAGCTCCACAATTCCCAAACCAAGAAAGCCAGTGGTGACTGGGGTGAGGAACAAACTTTACCAATTGACCGAAGTGAAGGAAAAAAACTAGGGTTATTATATTTACTTTTAAATGACCATTATTTAATTATTATCTTTCACTATTATTGTTATTATTATTATTATTACTAACATTTAATATTTCAGTACTTCTAATAATAATGTACATCTACTGTAGGTGACTGGTATTAAAGATTAACACCCGTTAGGCTTATTAGGATTATTTTGCTTTATTTTGCTAAAACAACAGCATGGATGTACTTTATCCTGCTTATTAAACTGCTGCTCGCCACACAATGTAAAAATTTGTGTCGTAATAGGTTATTAAATCTTTAAGTAATCACAACGCTGACAGAAATTAAAATGACTGAGTGAAGCATAAACTAACCTAACCACAAAATGGCACCAAGGGTGGGGACACATGAGCAATGGCCGATTTGGGCGTGAGCAATATGGGTGAATCAGGGAGACAAAAAAAACATGTCTCAGTAAGCTTTGAGATACGATTTACTTGTATTAAAATTTATTAATTTAGAGTGATATTCTCAGAATAAAGACGTTAGGGGCCATTCGCATATGGCATCTTTTGCACGTGCAGGTTTGTTATTGTTATTGTCTGTTTGCAACCGAAACTACGCTAGTGAAAGCAAACTGATGCATGGGCACAGAAAACCATTCCTGCGTGCCTCCTGCTCCTCGTGTGAATTCCGGTTTTTTACATGCACGCCGATAAAATATGCGATGTGAAACCGGAGTAACAGACTTTTTAACACACGGAGTAACACACAGTGAGTTTTGCAAGCTGACAAAACTGAAGTTTATATAATATGATGATAATCTTATTTTGACTGAGCATGGCTATAAAGCATAAAGGAGGAATGTTGGAGGGATAACGTGGGAGTTAAGACTTAATAACGTTATTCTCGGCCATTAGTCAGGTGTAAGAGGAACAGATTATTCTATAAAACGTATAATGATTTTTTGTATGTTATAGAATTTTCATAATTAATATTCACCCAAAATATTTCTGGTCTTAGCATATCACTCCAGTTTTCCAGTTACATTTAGGATTGTTTTCTATTATTTATTAGAAAAATAATTGTATAATAATAATAATAATGTTATTATAATAATTGTATTTATAACAAATGTAAATATTTTTAATAATCTCAATTGTGGGTTTGTCCATATTTTACCCAAAGTTGGGTTAAAAAAAATAAACTTTTTTTTTTTTAAATGCACATGTTTAATGGTCCTGTTTTTTAACTAGATGTAACCTTGCAATTATTTATAAGCTTGGGAGGGAGTTTGAGAGGCATACAGTATATAGGGGGGTATGCTAAGGGTGTCGTTTAAGCTAAAACCGCCACTGCACATAAGCATATAAATATGAGTGTGAATGTATTCATTGACAAACATGATTCAAAGTAACCGGATTAGCGTATATTGTTAGTTTCAGAGGTTGTTATCTGGGAATAACATACCTTGGAATGTTGTTACTGACCAATCAGAATCAGGAATTGTGTAATTTATACAATAAAATCAGTGCAATTACCAAAATAAAGACTCTAATGAGCTAAAATCTGTAATAGTTTGTGAACATGAATTGTCTGAACAGGTTGTTTTTTGCAAATTGAAAATCATTTTCGTGTAGGCTGGATTTTAAACGAACAAGTTCTTTTGAGGCTCTTATTAAAACTGAGATTTTGGGCTTTTTGGCTTTAAGTCTAATGTATAGAATCAAAAATACACTCAAGTGTTTCATCAAAAATACACTCAAGTGTTTCTTTTAAGACACTCAATTTGTCTGTGAGTTTGTAGACTTAGATTCACTATTTTATTCATCTTTATTCTGAAAGTTTTTTATTGAGGGACATTGTCATCCATATTATGTCTGATGATATCCAAAATTTAATTCTACTTTCATTCATTCATTCATTTTCCTTCGCCTTAGTCCCTTTATAATGAATATTGGAAAACTTGTAATACAAAAAATATTCACCTGCAGCTTCTTGCCTTTAAAATCTGATCATCATATGAATAGGATCTCTCAGTGAGTAAATGAATCGCTTTAGTAAACCTGATTTCAAACGAACGACTCTTTTGAATCACTTCTATTCATTTAAAATGTCCATTCAACCTATTCTAGCGACTAAAATGCCCTGGAACTGTCAGGGTCAGTGATGTGTGGCCCTCTTGTGGTGTTTGAGAGTCACTGCTGCGGGTTTGATCTGCTGCGTTTCTCCATCAGGTGATGAATCATGTGCCAGTTCAGACGTTTGCGAGTCCAGTGTTCAGCTCTCTGCTGGACGTCCTGCTGTCGTGTACTGTGTTTCTGGCTCTGACCATGGCCTGTTTCCTCTACCCGCTGGTGTCCATGCAGACACCGCTGGCCGCCACACTGGGCCTGGCCATCACTGCTGCACTGCTGGAGCTCGTCTCGCTCCTTCTGTCCATTCGGTGAGTGGAAAATCATCAACATTTGGGGAGAGATTGATGTGGAGCTCAGACAGTTTATGAGAAGCAGCTTTCAGAAATCTGGGAGCTTTTCACAAATGACTTTGAATGTGTGCATATTGGGTTATTTTTGCATGTTACGTTGTTAAGCATGCTTTTTGTTTTACATTTCACCTATAAACAAATAAAAATATGCCACGTTAATAACAAGTAATAATAATTGTTGTTTGAATATATATAATAATAATTAATAATAAAAATAATAAATTAATAATTGATATATTGTTGTGCTAAAATGTAATGCACCAAAACTAAATTTACATATTAATTATTAGCATAAATAATGGTTTGGCTTTGGTATCATTATTGGTCAATTATTTTTCTAATAGCTAGTTTGTAATATTGTAATTGAATTAATAAAAATAATATAATTTATTTTAGTGCTAGGCAAAGAATAATAGCATCCAAAATAAAAGTTTGTTTTGACATTGTATTTGTGTGAGTTATATATATTTCTTATGGATATGGATGCACACACATACATAAAAACAAAACTATACAAAACAGTTTTGTTAAGCATGTATGAGCAATATCACAGTGCGATGTGGCTGTATAGAGTAGAAGGAACTATGACGTCACCTTGAAGGCTAATCGGCTGCTAGCATAAAACTCGATAAAATCGAGTGTTCAAACACTGTTCATTAAATTACACAATTTGTCCAGCTGGATAATCCTCACATCAGAATATCACTTTTAGCACTTTTTATATCTTAAATACAAACGCAAGAATTGAAAAGCTAACATTAGGCTATAAACGGACTCCAGTGCCTTCGGGGCGATCGCCTGTGACGTCAGCAACCCAGCCAACGACAACTTTTCATGCTTATTTTTAGAAATATGGTCCATACTCTGTCGGATTATTATATTACAATCCGCGCTAAATATTATAAACAAACCAAAACACAAAAACACATCTGTATATAGACCTGCGTGCCTTTTGGATAGTTTTTTTACATGGGAAATACATTTTGTTTTAGTTTATAGTTGTAAAGGTTTTAAAACTATGTATCAATGCGCCTACGTAGTATTATCCTTAGACATATTTAAATAAGTGTCTCGCACGTGTGCACACAGCCCTCTTACCTTAGTAACAGACGATAAAAATGAGATGTGAAGGACAAGTCTATATGCCTGCAAGCTCCATCATAGACACAGAACAACATTCAATACTCTTTTTTTTTTTTTTTTTTTGTCACGAAGTACAACGAAAAACAGCCCATATATTCACATCTGCTTTAAATTTTAAGGAGTGTAAATGTTGTAGTTATGATATAGTTAAATGTGTTCTGATGAAGATAAAAAACTAAAAATCAGTTGATCACATTAAAATCACATTTAACATATGTATTTCTTACACATTTACTGCATTCACACGTTTGCATTACTGAGTGAAGGAGAGAGACAGGCTGCATTGGTAAGCAGTGTCTTCATAATATTGTTTCATTAAAATAAATGATCAATGAATCTGTCTTGACGGCAGGGCTGGACTGGGGCAAAAAATCGGCCCTGGCATTTTGGGCCATAGCGGCCCACTAAATTCAATCAAAATGCTATCTATCTATGCACGTCCAATATTTTTATCAACTCATATTCTATAAAACACAAAAGCCATATATATGAAATAAATAAATAAATACAAACTTTAATCTTAATTTAATTTCTGTATACTGTCCATAAAGATATTTGTTGAGTTCTAAAAAATACACTATTCATTCATTTATTTTTCTTCGCATAAGTCCCTTATTTATCAGGGGTTGCCGCAGTGGAATGAACTGCCAACTATTCCAGCATGTTTTATGCAGCAGATGCCTTTCCAGCCACAACCCTCATTCACACACACTCATACACTACAGACAATTTAGCTTATTCAATACACTATTCACTCAGCCTATATTCAATAATAAACATAACAAAAACTGCCTGCTAATGCATAGGCAAATCTTCAAAGGGAACAGTGTACTTTATAACCTCATTCACCTCATCCTGCTTGCTGTTTCACTATCTAAACAATGAAAACACAATATAAGTCAAATTTGTTTCATTTTGATATTATGATTAACAGACACCAAACAGCCTCGTGTAGCTGCATATTTATATGACCATCATCTTCACTCTGCATATTTATAACAAAACAGGGCTTAAATATAACTGTCTCCTTTCATTTCCATTGAAAAGAATGAACTTTACCCTGTCTCTTTTGCAGAATATCAGTTTTAATAATCAATAATGGCCATTATAACAGTATAACGTACATTAAATTTAAACGATAAAGGTAAGCAATCAGTCAATGTGCAGAATCAGTGAATGTGGTTACATAAATTAATATATTAGCTTATCTTCGCACTCAGCCAAAACAGTTAACTGAGAACAAGTGATTCAAAAGACATAAGAATTGTTAGATAGAGACAACAAGATGAATATCACGTTTAACAACTATAGTGAGATCAGATCCAGCAGATGAACTGTCTGACATGCACTATACTCTCACCTGGGGTTTATGCTCACCTGCTGAACTACTGGCTGAAGGTCTTGGCAGAGAGTGTGTGGTCACGTGATTTGCGCTTTTAGCCGTGTACTAGAATGAACAGAGAACTTTTCAGAATCGCTAAATGAAACGCCGGTGTATTTCCCGCGATTTCTCTGCGCCTCCCTTGCGTTTCTTCTCTCTGACTCTCGACTATTTTGACAAATACACACAGACGACGCACACTCACACGGAGTCCAAAATAGGAGTTTGTAATTGGGCCAGCCCAATGTCAATCAAGAAAAGAGCGAATGGGCTGCAGAGTGTCACATGGGCAGAAAAAGGCAGAAATAAACGATAGGCTGCTAAGCCTTTTATGGGCCGATCAGATCATAAGACGATGATCAGCCCGGCCCAAAAAGTAGGGAAAGGGAAAGTGCACGGTTTGCCAGATGGCCAGTCCGCCCCTGCTTGACGGTCTCTACAAGTGAAGGTATTATCTACATGCAATATGAACTCCCAGTTAGAAAAATACTACAAACTATAAAATGCTATTAATGAACATACTTAAATAACAGACAAATGTCCAACATAAGCGAGCTGTGTTCCAGACCAGTTCAGCTCGATGATGTATAATGTATTAAAAGGTTTATACAACAGTTTGACTGCATAAATGTGTATATAAAAAAGAAAATTAAACAGGGAATCTCAAAAATCTATTTGTATGAGGAACTGTTTTCTTTCGCCATTCATTCACATGTGCAGCTGATGACCAGAACAGCAGAATCTGTTACTAATTCACAACCGTCACTTTAGAGCTAGTATTTGAATGTTTCTTTGGTGTGATGACAAAACAGAGGATTTTACTGACATTTAAAGATTATAAGGCTGAACGGCAAGAAATGCCATCAGTCTACAGAGATTTTCCAATATTTCTCTGTTACAATCGAGATATCACAATAATTAACCCCCAAAAAAGCCAAAGCAAATACTACCAGTTTCTGTGGTATAAATACAGCACTACAAAATACAAAAGAGAGAGATCGACTCAAAATGTCACTTATCTGATTTGTAATGATTTCTTGAGTTGTATTTTGAAACTTGTGTTGAGAAAATGCAGATTTTTCTCCCTCTTAGGACTTATTATGCGGTTTCTGTCGCCATCTTGTGGCGGAACTTCAACCATCACTTTCTTTGGTCTGCTCAAACAGGCTGATGGTGGATGATGTACTGAATCTCCAAAGTTATAAATATTTTAAAATAGGCTTTATCCTTATAAATAAACTGCATATTTGCAATCTAAATAATACATTCTCGACTAAAAAAACCTCCAAAGTTAGGGCTGTAACGATACACCAAACCCACGATTCGGTTCGTATCACGATTTTTGACCCACGATTCGATTCGTATCACGATTTTTTTATTTTATTTTTTTCGTGTGGGGTGAAAAAAAAAAGATTTTTAAAACTATTTTTAATTAAATAACATTTGAAAAATCTTTATAAACTAAACATCAAAGAACAATATTAACTATGCAAATTATTAACAATATAAATAGCCATATATAAAATAAATAAATAGCCAAAGCTATATCACTTCTGTTTTCTTTGTAACAAAATACTGTTGAAAAACCAAACTAAACTCCATTGTTTAGATGGTTCAAGCATGTTGAAAATTATTTTTCAATCAAGTTCTCTTGCATAGAAAAAGTAAATTAAATAGCTATGCTCATTTCGTTAATTTTGCTAACCGACAACCACCGCTCATTAATCGGTTATTAACGGTTAACTGGTCAGATTACTATTAATTTTATATTAAACAAATTGACGTGTCTATTTTGTGTATGACACATTAAATATTACATTTTAAAATACTGATTTATTTTTATATATTAATAGCGGAACAGAACAACAGAGCATCTTCACGCACCTGCAGTGTTTAGCACAGAAGAGCAGAATAATCTAAATAAAATGAATAAAATAAATAGGACTGCCCTAAATTATTTTCACTTAAATAATTAATTTATTTTACAAAACGAAAATACTGACTGATTCTTTTTAATAACCGGCATAGGCTTTTTTTCCAATCATATGTTTATTTCTTCCGTCAAATAAAAATCGCAGACTTCCTCTAATTGCTTGCTCCACGGAAAATATGCATTTATTTAATGCCCCGCTGTTATTATTATAATCACAAAACCTTTTACATTTTAATAGAAATCCTTATTTTAAAGATTATGTCCTGATATAGCCGGTTTCCTCTCTCTCCCTCGCAGTTCAAGTGCGCGCACTGCATGATGAAAAGACAACAACACGCGCGCATATGTAGACTTTTTGTAAACAGTTTGTTTAAATATGATATTGCATTAATCTGTGTACATGCTTTAAGCTGTAAAATAAAAAGTAAAGCCTATTTGTTGCGTTTATTACGCAGATCCAGGTCAACATAAGCGCTGGTTTAGTATCAACAGGTCTGTATCAAACAGCAATATTCTTCTTCCATTTTGCTTCTTTGGCAAATGTGTCTGTAGGCACGGGTTATACGTTATCATCCCGCAAATTAAGTATGCCTTGCAGTTAAACAAGTGGCCGAAAACAAGGCGCACCTCACTGCCTTTATGTTGACAAGGAAAAAAGAAGAGGCTCTGTCCTCTTATGAAATGACTGAATCAGCTGGGTATCAATTGTGCAAAAGTGTTGCTGTCTGTGTTGTTACAATTGTAATATTTAATACTATTGTGATATTAAAGATTTGTATATTCATACAGCTCTGGATAACTTAAAACAACGATTAGACCATCAGAGTGGTGTTAATGCGTCCTGAAGTAAAGCGAAACGGCTATAAACTCCAGCAAGATAGAGTGATTATATGCAGAGCCATATACCTTTATCTCTAAATAAAGTATAACTATAGAAACTGTGTTCATCTTAACTTAAAGCTTCGTCGTGTTTTCTGACCTCACGCACCTGTCAGTCAGCACTCCCAAATGTTCAAACAGAAAGCGCACAGCACGGTTACAGAAAAGTTTGGCTGTTACCTGACATCTGGTGAACGCCCATCCCTCTCTGCGCAGCCACATTAACGGTGTGAGCAAATCAACGTATATGCGCTGAAAATCCGGCCGCTTTGACAGCATTGGCAATGTTTCTGGCGTTGTCGGTTGTCAAGCGGGGTTAATTTGGTTTTGTTTTTGATATTCTTGACACATTCAGACGGCCCCTTACTAAGAGCTCCGTGCGAGCTCTCCCGGCTAAATATTGCGAGGGCTTAAACGGAGCAGTGCTTGTAATGTCGAACGAAAAAAAGTGTTAATTAGCTCAACTTTTGCAGGCACGCGTGACGTTATTGGAAAGGTATCACGGGACGGGTGTGTCGCGATTCTTCCTTATTACACCGCGACACAGGATCGTAGATCTGAGTGTCGCGATTTCGATTTTATATCGTGTATCGTTACAGCCCTATCCAAAGTACATTATTTTGTCTTACAGCAGTGATATTTGTAAAACTGTAGAGTGCCCTCTGCTTGTTGCTGTATGTAGGCGGAGTAATATGAAAGGGTAAAGGGTGAAGAGGCTGTACAAGTGCTGTTATTGTAGAATATCACACGGCTATCAGCCAATCAAATTCAAGAACCAGACAGAACTGTTGTGTACATAATGTCGTACAAACTCATAACACTTTTTTTTTCCAAAACAAACTTTTATTTTATCATGCGATTAGTTTAAGTCCAGCACCAGTTTATATATAAACTCTATAGTTGTTATATCTTATCATTTTAATAATGTTTATGCTAATTAAAATTATAATGCAAATGTTTATTTATATTTTATATCAAATATAAATGATATTTATTTTAATTAGACTAATTACTAAAATAATTATTTTGGGTTTTAACATTATTTAACTGTTAATGGAATCTGTGGGTGTGTTTGTGCATATATAATATAATATAATATAATATAATATAATATAATATAATATACAGTGAACATTATATTAATCACATTTGATTAAAGTGAATTTAAATAATATTGTAATCTTATTTATTATTAAGCTAATAATTACATTTGTATAGAAATTATTTGTGTGAATGATTCATTCATTTGATAAATGTTGCCTTTAATGCTCAGTTAATAATTGTTTTTATACTTAATGGTAATTCAGTATTTATTATAATAAAGCTAGTTTTACTTAAATCAGTGCATATGCACCTGTGTTGACCTCTGGCTCCCCGTCCTGCAGTATGATCTTCTGTCTGGATGATGTGCAGAACTGCAGTCGCATTCTGCTGAAGCTGGTTTCGGGTTGGGTGCCACGGCATGTGATCGGGGCAGTGCTCGTGTCACTTCCTGCTGTGTCAGTTTTCTCCCACCTAGCCTACAGTCTGCAGCTGCCAATCCAGGTAATTGATGATGTTCAGTTGAAGTCAGAATTATTAGCCCCCCTTTGATTTTTTTTTTCTTTTTTAAATATTTCTCAAATTATGTTTAACAGGTTCAGAAAATTTTTACAGTATGTCTGATCATATTTTTTCTTCTGGAGAAAGTCTTATTTGTTTAATTTCAGCTAGAATAAAAGCAGTTTTTAATTTTTTAAACACCATTTTAAGGACAAAATTATTAACCCCTTTTGGCTAATTTTTTTTAAATCATCTACAGAACAAATCATCATTATACAATAACTTGCCTAAACACCCTAACCTGCCTAGTTAACCTAGTTAACCTGTATAAGGATTTAAATGTCAGTTTAAACTCTATAAAAGTGTCTTAAAATATTTAGTCAAATATTATTTACTTTCATCATGACAAAGATAAAATAAAACAATTATGAGAGATGAATTATTAAAACTTTTATGACTTATATGTGTTGAAGAAATCTTCTCTCCGTTAAACAGAAATTGAGGAAAAAAATAAACAGGGGGGCTAAAAATTCTGACTTCAACTGTATATGAAGAACCTTTTTTTTTACCAGAAGTGTAAATTATCTAGAATAAATATTTTGAAAGGTGACATTGTACAAATATGTTTAGTTTATCTATATCATACTCATACTAAAGACCTGGTAACTACAAGAAGAGTTATGAACATTTAAGCTGAAAAGCATACCCTACTACGAAATTAAGCAGCAGACCATGTTTTATATGTCGCTGAACATGTACGCATGCCAAAGCCCTAGTTTGAAATTAGTTTAAATGGTGTTTTTTTCCCCTCTTCTGGCTCTGTAGGTGACCATGTTCCTGTGCTGCGCTCTCATTATTGCCATTATCCAGTACTGTACCTTCTGCCAGCTGAGTTTCTGGATGCGTTCGGCTCTGGCCACTGTTGTTGGTTTGTCTTTGCTCATTCTGCTCTACAGCGCCAGCATTAGGACCAGGTCAGACATCCTCCGCTTTTCTCATTGGTGTAAACTTGTAGTGTTTGAATTCATGACATGTAAACTGTGTTGTAGTTTTGTGTTTTGTTCTGACTGTTCATGATGATACTTGTCCACCGATGCTGAAGAAATGCGCCAAAAATAACACAGGTGTGTCTGGGTTTGTTCACTGTGAATGTTTTTAGCTCATGGTGAATAGAAGAACAACAATGAGAACAACAATGAGTGTAATTCTTTGCATTGTGGTCAATCCAATGACTGTAAAAAAAATATCGATGACGCAACAGCTTCTTTTCCTATTGAACGCTTTGGATGCAAACCGCCTGTTTACATGCACAAACTGTCGCAAAACACTGCTGAAACGCTTGTTTTGGAGCCTGGGCCAGTGGCGTTGTGAGAGGGGGGCTTTGGGAGCTTAAGCCCCTGATGTATTGGCAAAAGCCCCTGATCTTTTGGAATATGTTGCACTTAAAAAAAAAGGTTGTATAACATTTATTTTGTTATCGAAGTCCTTTAAATTAGCACATACATCACGCGCTCTGCTTAACGCAGCGTTTGTGTCATGTAATTAAATAGTCAGCTGTTCAGCAGTACCTGTTTCTACCGGCAGGTGAGAGTGGCACTGTTGTCAGTGTGAAAAAATCTCGTCATCATAATTCATTCATTATTTTGAGGAGCTGATGCTGATGAGGTAATAATACAACAGTTTCGCTAAACTGAATAGTTCTAACTACTGATGAAGCTTAATATTTGTTTTCACAGTATAAAATGTGTGTAATTTTGATGAAATAACATAACTGTAATCAATAAAATGTGCATCATATCAATGTAAATACATGCAAATTAGTCGGAAAAACGTAAATTGTACCAGCTTTCTGCATATTGTTACAACCTCTTTGATGTTAGTCTAGGGTAAAAGTAATAACATTTAAGAGGTGTGGTACCTTTACAAGATGATGGGTGAAAACAAAAGACACAATCAACAAAACTGCCAACAAAAGTGATTTAATGTACAAAAAAGTGAAATCAGAATAATGCCCAAATATATATACACTCAGAAAAATATTTACAATAATAAAGTAACAAATTAAACAAAGTATCAAACAAAATTAGGTCAACTCAAGAGTAAGGGGACGCCAGTGAAGCCAAATCAAAGAAATAAATATAACAAAACAATTCTAACTCATAAGCAAAACCCTTACCTCACTAGAACATGAAAAGAAAAAGAAAAGAAAAATCTTCAGCGCCGAGCGCCGTAAACTTACCTATTCTGAACTAAAAACAAAACAAATACATAAGTGGCATTCACTTTCTTACCTGGTGTTTTAAACAATGGATTGACTATGTGTATGTAAGATGGAAGTCGTACGACATCTTCCCTGTCCGCCTTACTCTGAGGACAAAGTCAACTCTCAATGATCTGTTTTAGGTTTGAGCAGGTAAGAGTTGTGCCAAAGTAACAAACAAACAATCGAATATAAATGTAAAGAAATCACAATCTCGTTCAAAAATGGGCAGAAAATATACTAAATAATTTTATCCAAGCGAAAGTTAAGCAAAATTAACGAATAACAAAATCATGTAGTCAAAAATACACAAAAACCGGATCAAAGGAAAAGCGCGCTGTCATCCGCTCTCCCTAGCGTCCTTATATGTGACAGCGCCACGTCACCCAATGATGAGTGACTGGTCTCCTGACCAATCAGATTCCGCTAAGGCGGACCTAAACGATATGACAGGTAGAGATGGGGAGAGAGAAAGAGAGGGAGAGAGAAAAAGAGAGAGAGAACGGGACGCAAAAATTCCACCAATATACGACAACCGTTACAATATGATATAGATATCTAGACATATTTATCTAGATATAATATAGCCAGGCACATCTGTTTCTGTAATAGTTAAATCACAGTGAGTTAATGCATCTTGCTTATTATTTTATGGCTTCTATTATAACATGCTACATCAGTTAGCACCGAATAATAAATCGACTTTATTCTTATGAAAAATAACTAAGATGGCTGCAAGAACACATATAAACCATTTATTGTGGCAGTCATGTAAATGATCAGTTAGAGCCTTTTTATGTTTATTCAGATCTTATTTTTATTCCCTTTATCCCTTTCGACCCTAGCAACGCCCCTGGCCTGGGCATACACAAAATGGACTACCAGATGGAGCCAGTAACATATAAACATTACATACATTTTTAGAAAGTATTTTATTTTTAATTAACAATTAACAGGACCAAAAATATACACATAATGGACAGCTGTTTGCCATGTGGGAAAAATCGTGTGGTTATATTAGCAAAAGATACAGCAATGTTGCTAAATATCAACAGGATATTTACATCTCCCAGCACTATATAAAATAATCCTTATCAATTTGTACAATAAACTCTGCAGTGTTGCGTTAAACTCACCTGTTTACTGTTTAATGGACAATTGCGTTAACTCAGCTGCTGTAACCTAGAGGAGAGAAGAAAATACTAATGAACCTAATTTTAAAGGGTGGAATTGATAACAGATTTTGGATAAATGTTTGTCCTTAGTTGCAGTATCACCTATCCAAACATGGAAACAGCACATACATAAACATTAGCTACACAAATTATATGATCAATTAGTCCTGACAGCATGTTTTTAGGTCATTTTAACTTACTGAACTAAGTTAATCATGTTCTATCTTAGTTTTATAAGTTATGCAAGCTGTTTTAAGTCAGTTTAACATTATATAAGTTCAATGAACAATTGACATTCAATTTCACAGTGTAGTAAAGTTTTCAAATAGCCTATTTCTAATTTTAAAATAAAAAGTTGCAATTAACTATAGTTTATTTTCTTTACATGGGCATTATGTTGTTTATTTATGTATTAAATAAAATGTTTCAAGTGTTAAATTAATGTTTATGTGCCTGACTTAACCTTAACAAACAAATCTGGAAATATGATCCACTTACATTGTATTTACAGAATTTTAACAAATTACAATTTGTAAACCAGTGTGAAAATCAGGCCACATCTAATTGTGAGATAATGTTTGACTAAGCCATTCACTTCACTGTGATTTCAGTTGTTGACATTGTTTTACTCAGTTAATATTAAATACATATATTATTATTATCATTATTTTCACAGACTGTTTTTTATTTTATATAGAAAACAGTAAAATTACAAAAAAAAATGACTCCAGCTAGATTTTCACAGACTGGGTCACTGTCATTACAATATCTGCTTCGGAAGAGACTTGGGGTATGAAGAGCTGTCTGACTGCTTTGATTTTTGCGAGCTCTGTCATTGCAGGAATGCTGCTCTCCATAGGCATGTTTTCCCACAGACTACCATGAGCCACAGAGAACGCTCTCCGACAAATCTTGCAGTTGGCTTAATAACAATTTCTAATACTCTGCAGCCAGATATCTGTTTTCTCCCTCTCTCTGTGGTACTTTTGCAGTCGCTTGCGTTTAAACTCTGAAACTTTAAGACACGGATCGTTACCTGGAGAAGCATCCATACTCTCTGTCAAGACCATAGGTCAATACTTGATCTGCTTAGAAGACCAGCCCTCTTCACTGGACAAAGACCAATCAAACTAACGATGACGTCAATTAGTACCCAATCAAAAGTAGGAAATGAGGCATATTCAGTAAATGCGTGTGGGATGATATGCATGAAAAGCTATACTTAAAAAAAATCATAAAAATATGGGACAAAACCTGATGATTCCGTATTTCAAGGGATGGGTGGCAACCCTAGAAGGTGGGTTTTATGACTTACTGTAGTCTGCCCTCAGGGGGCGATCTTACAAAGTGTCACTCAAAAGGAGGCGTGCGGCACACTTGGGTCAATGCCACAGGCCTCTACATATTGAATTGATAATGGCTGCTCTTCTCCGGTGGACATGTACATTGGCTGTCAGAATGAGACGGTTGCTTTAGAAAAATTGATTTCTGATTTATGACAACTGTTTTCTTTTGGCAGCGCCACTGATGCTTTTCCGAATTTTGGGTGAGTGTTTCTTTAACTGCTGTCAAACATATACTTGTGGAATGCCCCATTTTTTATCTGGAGAAACTTTAAATGAAGGCAATGCAGAGGCGCAGTAGTGCTGTCGCCTCACAGCAAGAAGATTGCTGGTTAGAGCCTCGGCTGGGTCAATTAGCGTTTCTGTGGGGAGTTTGCATGTTCTCCCTGCGTTCGCGTGGGTTTCTCCGGTTTCCCCTACAGTCCAAAGACATGCAGTACAGTTGAATTGGATAGGCTAAATTGTCCGTAGTGTTTGTCTGTAAATGAGTGCGTGTGAATGTTTCCCAGAGATATGTTGCGGCTGGAAGGGCAACCGCTCTGTAAAAACGTGCTGGATAAGTTGGTGGTTCATTCTGCTGTGGCGACCCCAGATTAATTAAAAGGGACTAAGAAAATGAATGAATGAATGAAACATTTTTAAATGTAAATCCTTCTGGGTGGCACGGTGGCTCAGTAGTTAGCCAGTTGGCATTTCTGTGTTAAGTTTGCATGTGGGTTTCCTCCGGGTGCTTCGGTTTTCCATACAGTCCAAAGACATGAGCTATAGGTGAATTGAATAAACTAAATTGGCCATAGTGTATGTGAGAGTGACATCCGCTGTGTAAAACGTATGCTGTATAAGTTGGCGGTTCATTCTGCTGTTGTGACCCCTGCTCAATAAAGTGACTAAGCCAAGGGAAAATGAATGAATCCTTCCAGAATTGTGCAATTTGTTATCCAAAGTAAACCTTATATATTTTTATTTACTATTATTTAGTATTATTTATTGATGTTGATGACTTTTTGTTGTATTATTTTTTACAAAAGTGATATTTATAAAATGTTGAATATAAAAACTTGCTCTGTATTTTTTTTTTGTCAAGACATAGCCCAGGGATGGGCAAACTCGGTCCTGGAGGGCCAGTGTCCTGCACAGTTTAGCTCCAACACTAATCAAACACACCTGAACAAGCTGATCAGTGTCTTCAAGATCACTTGAAATCTACAAGCAGGTGTGTTTGATTAGAGTTGGAACAAAACTCTGCAGGGACACCGGCCCTCAAGGATCAAGTTTGCCCATCAATAAACTCAAAAATCTAATCTAATCTTTAACTGCTGTCAAGAATACTATTAATAATGACAACTCTGGAGATTGATAATGTATGTGTGAGTGTGTTGATATAAAACTTATATATGGTGCAAAGGTAATTTACTTTAATGACATAAAATCTATTAGTATTATTTGAAATTCATACAAATTTATTAAACCCAATTAAAATAAAAAGTAGTGATTGTCTACCCACCCCTTTACACCTGATATCTATATATTCTTTTATATATATCCTCAGCTGAAAAGAAATAGAGGTTTAATGGGTTCAACACTGACCCTTTCTGATGGTCCAAGATAAACCTTTAGACACCTTAAAATTATTTCGCACAAACGGTTAATGACGAAAATCTCTTGTTAAAACCCTTATTTGTTTAAACTAATGGCCAGTGTTGTCAAAATATATACTTTGAATTGTTGGCCTGAGACTCTTTAGATTGCTAAATATTTTGGAGTTAAGTATTTCCCTATAAGTTGGCATGATGTGGAAATTCATCCATTCGGTTTTCTAAATGCATGTCTTTTATTTTACTCTTACTGCAAACAATTTATTCTTGTATGTTCTATTTTTTAAAATGTGTATGGCTTTCTAATGTTTTGCTTGGTAGTAATAATAATAATAACGATCGATTCAATTCAGATCTACTGTATGTCTCAATTTGGAAGGAAATATCTGTCAGAAATTCCATTTCATTGCAACTTTTAAAGGGCTCTACACACCAAAGATAATGTTTATAAAATGTATTGTGTTTATTACTACTTTAAATTCTGTGAGAATAAGCCCCTAATGCAGCTGTAACAATAACACATAAACAATATATCTGGAATTAAAAAAAAAAAAAACCTTTCCAGCAGATAATAATAAAATTTTTTTAAAAAAGCATTCAAAGCAAATCTGGATCCAAGAGTTGGACCAATCAAAGTGGCAGATAACAAAACAAAATAGCATGTTCACAATAAACAGAATATTATTGTGTGGAGTTTTGTTACAGTTCTTATTGTTGTGAACCGACCTTGATGTTGGAATACACTACACAACTTTTGAACATAAATCTGATCAGATTTTGACTCATTTGGCAACATGTACCAATCAAATAAGGATCACTCGCCAGATTTGAAAGTTGTTCTGCAAAACGAGCTTTTTTGATGAACTCGTATAACAAATATTTGAGTTCATCAAGTTTTTTAGTATGAGCTGGGGCTGTACAATAACAATAATTGTTTCAGCAGCAATATTGCAGCAAGCGCATCTGCAATAATCACATCGCAGGAGTTACAATGTTGAGTATGAATTATAGTTAACCAGGTGCTACAAAACTGGATTTTTAGACTCACCACTAAGATTAACCATAATAAAGTGAAGGTTTTTCGTTTGCTTGTGTTTTTAAGACAGGTCTCAAACTCAAATCTTGGAGGGAATGCACAGTTTTACTCTAGCTCTAATTAGACACACCTTCTACTATGACTACTCTTGAACACCTTGATTAGTTGGATCAGTTGTATTAGAATAAGGTTGGAGCAAAACTATGCAGACCTGCGGCCCTCCATGAATTGAGTTTGAGACCTATTCTTTGAGGCCTGTGACGAAGCATTTCAAGAGGGTTTAAAGCATTTGGGATAAGAAATTATGACTTTTGGAGGCGTAGAAAGGATTAATTTGCATTTAATTATTTATACAATGAAGATGATATAGTGTTCATTTACATTTATAAAAAAATATGTATTTTTTATTGTATCATGTCTAAATATCTGCATTTCAAACCTAAAACTAGATTATTTTGCTTACCACACTGGTGGGTTATTTAGCTTGTTTTATGGAAAATCTCATTTAAATTTGAAAAAAATCTCATTTAAAAAGTTTTTTCCCACTTTCAGAAATAATATTTTCAGATATTTGTACTAGAGACACGGAACCCCTAAGTAATTTACATTTTGATTATTCAATTTCTGCACCTAAAAATATTTTAGACTCCCTAGTAAAAGTCAAATAGAGAATTCAAACCATCTGGTGAAACTTTTTATAGCAATTAATTAGTTCATTCATTTGTTTTCTTTTAGGCTTAGTCCCTTTATTCATCAGAGGTCGCCACAGCGGAATGATTCAAAGTAACGCTTTGAGCTTGTGTTATTAGTTTGGTCATGGCTGACCATTCAGAATCGAGCATTGTGTAACGTGCACAATAAAATTAGTGCAATTATAAAATAATGATTCTGATGAGCTAAAATCAAGGCAATAGTTTGTGAACTATTTAATTGTCTGAGCAGGTTCTTTTTGTGAATCGAAAACTATTTCAGTCCAGTTTGAATCTTAAACAAACAAAATTTTGCATTTTGCATTGGCATTATGACTTTGTAAACCTACACCACTCAGTCAAATCTAAAATGTCTTTTTTCTTTCTCCAGGAATATGAGTAACCAGAGTGCACAAGTGGATCTGTTAGGCGAATCGAACTCTGCGCCCACAGCGCTTGACCTGCTCGTCCTAGAGACTGTGCTCTCCTTCTTCCTTCTGCTGCTGCTAGTTTGGTTCCTCAACCGGGAGTTCGAGGTCAGCTACCGTCTGCATTACCACGGGAATGTGGAAGCCGACAAGCATCGCATCAAGATTCAGACCATGCGAGATCAAGCAGACTGGCTGCTGCGTAATATCATCCCCATCCACGTCGCGGAGCAGCTGAAGGTGAACCAGAGCTACTCTAAAAATCACGACAACGTCGGAGTCATCTTCGCAAGTATCGTCAACTTCAGCGAGTTTTACGAAGAAAGCTACGAAGGTGGGAAAGAGTGCTACCGAGTACTCAATGAACTCATTGGAGACTTCGATGAACTGCTACGTCAGCCTGCATTCTCCAATGTTGAGAAGATTAAAACCATTGGCGCCACATACATGGCAGCGTCTGGATTAAATGGGCAGCAGTGCCAAGAGCAGCCCCACCCACACGCTCACCTATGCGCCCTCTTTGACTTTGCCCTTGAAATGATGCGTGTAGTGGACGATTTTAACAAAAACATGTTGGGTTTCAAGTTTAAGCTACGAATTGGCTTCAACCACGGACCCCTGACTGCTGGTGTCATCGGCACAACAAAGCTGCTCTATGATATTTGGGGCGACACGGTCAACATCGCCAGCCGCATGGACAGCACTGGAGTTGAGTGTCGCATACAGGTCAGCGAAGAGAGCCACTGTGTGCTTAGCAGAATGAACTACGCCTTTGATTATCGCGGCACTGTAAACGTGAAAGGGAAAGGGCAAATGAGGACTTACCTGTTTCCCCAAATGAACGAGGGTGGAATGGGGTCCACACAAAGCCTGGAACAAGGCCAGGTGGACAGTTTAGAGCCTAGCACACTTGCCAATACAACAACGCCAACACACGCTGCACCACTAATCCCTCCATCCAACTCTCCCAATGCTGCCTCTATCAGTGGCCACGGTGTGCCTCAGGGTCCTGTATTAGGCCCGTCTCAGATTACTAGGGATGCTTTTTCTGTCCCTGAGCTCAAAGAAAAGGATTACGACAGTCCTTATCAAGCACCATCGCTAAGTGGTACACAACCTTCCTCAATAGCACAACTGTACGCGCCGCTAGCCAGACCAGAGACACCTTTACAAGGAGAAGAAGATGAAGCAGATGAGCGTACAAAGCTCAGGGCAGTGGAGTGAATTAAACGTCCTCCTCACCTCGGCTTACCAGCAGTCCTTCCTCAAGAACAGTTCAAATCAACGTCTTTTTAAGGGGCTTTTCTGACAACAACTGTTCCAATGAGTAGCATTAGCCTGTATTGGGCAAAAGTGTTGACAATTGGAGAAATGGGTGCGCTGAGCATCTGCTGTGTGGATCACAGTGTAGCACAGAAGGGAACGAATGGGGTTCATATTTCTGATGTTCTCAAATGAGTTTTTTTGGTTTTGTTTATAAAGTGCCTTCAGTAATCTAACTCGAATGAACAAATCAAAGAGATGTTTAAACAAATATATCAGCGTGGCTTTTGGAAATATGTGGATGGCGGACGTAAAATTGTAAAGTGTTACACCTCTTATGCCATATTCACTTTATTTCCGTGTATACTTAAGACAAGGTCATTGATAAACTAGTTGCTATTGTATTATGGAGATTATAAAGAAACACAGCATATTAGTTTCACTTTCACTTTCAAATAAAACCAAGGAAAGACAAGGGAGGCTAGATAAACAATGGACGCTTCTATATACAAAGCCCACATTAATATCCAATATATCTGGCAGCAAACAATGTAGCTTTTATCAATGGGAGGTAAAAGCAGCTCGCGCACAATAGCAACCTGAACTCCTGAAACTAGTAAAACAGCACAATCAGCTTTGTTTAAACAATCAAGATGGCGGAAATCACACTGTGTGCTCTCGTTATCCACTTTATTAGAGGAAAATGAATGCATTTCAGAACATGTTTGGAGGTTTGGCCCTCTAACCTTAATTTCTGAGCACAATTATGACCTATGAGGGAATATTCAAATTTTTCAAGCAAGCATGGCACTTATATTAGTTGGATGAAGAATGAATTACTAAATTATCCACTTAATGAGGCCTTTGATGAAGCGTGAAATGATTTTGTAGCTGATTTGTTTATCAATGCATTGATTACTAATTGACTTCTTTCTGTGCCTCAACTTTTCCTATAAGTATCAGCCATTCTATGATCATGCCAGCAAAGCCCGAGTTGGAACCGCCATTGATTTGCTCTATCACCTTGCACTTATGATACCCGTTCACTCCATGGCCTTGAGGAAGATGTTTCACCATAGTCTCCGAGCAGCTTCAGCTGCGAATTTGGTATCAAACATCAATCCCTGCCTTTTTTGAGTGAGCAAATTCTGTTGGAATTTTGATAGCAGCCATAACTTAATTTTTTTTTTTTTACCCAGCATAGTAGTTGTTCCCAGATTGTGCCTGCTTTTCTTGCTGATTTTTTTGTCTCCGATGGGTTCAGAACACTAGAGAATAATCTGCAGTATATCTTCCGATGCGTCTTACATTTCAGTCAACAATCAAGCGAAGCCATTTTAGCTTCTCACACCAAGTTAGATCAGTATCATGCGTTAAGAATAAGCTGGGCTCTGAGATTTAAGGAAAAATCCCCCTCCTCATTTTGTTTACAGAGCAATCACTAGTTTTCCTTTTAAAAAGAATCCAGTGCCTTATGTTGCCTACTTTTTTTTTCATCATTCGTAATACCAGATTGCTTTCAAAATATCGGGACAGCTTTCACAATAGTATGTTATTGTATATTATTGTTTCCTTTTTGATGTGAATTATAATTCCAGTCTCTTTTTTTTAATGTACACTGTGTATCTTTAAATGGAACTTTTCGGGATGGAAAAGGGATTTTTGCTGTTAATTGTGCACTGCTTTCCAGCCATTCACCTTTTGAGTTATTGTATCACTCCATTGGCAAAAGGAGCTCAGTGTTGACAGTATTGAATTACTTGTGCATAATGTATGTTGTTTTGTATTAAATGCATTCATATTTATTGGGGCTGTGCATGGATCGACGCTCACCCACAGAGCCTAATATTAAAAAGGGCATATTTATGAAAGCGAGCCACTTAAAGAAGGGAACTGACACATGGGACACCTAGTTTCAACATAACAAGCATCTATTTTAGTCCTCGAGGCTCTGAAAAGTGCCTTTGGTTTAATTCTGCTAATTCTTTTATGATTTATTTTGAACGAACTAAAATGTGTGTAAGTTTATAGTTGATCGTTTTATATGTGCTTGCTCCAACTTTTTCCCACCACTGCCTTTTCTGTAGGTTTTCTGCATTTTAGTTTTGGAATTCTTAAAGTTTAATATGAATCAGTGTTTTTATTTTCTGGCCTTTCACTTCTTCATCATTTTATTTTGTAGATGGTTTAATCCTAAGTGCATAGGCCATATGTTTTAGTGCAAATCTAAAGTGCACATAACCGATTTGTTGTGGTGCTCAAGAGTGTTAAAGAAATGTGCCCTTAAATATGATTTCACATGCTTTTAATAACTGTGTAATAATTATTTAGGCTTTTTTTGTGTTGGGAATATGTGTATACCAAAGAGTTTAAATAGTGTGGGCAGAAACTGCGAGACTGAGCTGTGGAATGTGGACAAGATGTTGTTTTTTTTTCTCCCTTTTTTCTTCTTTTTCCTCAGCAGCACATGTTCCTCAATGTTCTTATGCACAAGAAACACAGCGGGTATTGATTTATTAGCCATTATATTCAGGCAAAAAAGCATAATCTGTATACATTTGCACAGTGCACTCACTTTGTATGTACATATCATTTATTGTTTTATTTTATTTTTATTTTTCAGAATTGATAATACAATGTGCATGTGCCAGATTTCAAGAGTAGAGAAACAAAGAAATGATTTCAGAAATGCTGTGTGTTTGTGTTTTGTGTGTAGATGGAATGTGTCGGAGATGGGAATATGCTCAGATTAATTCTACATGAAAGTAAGGCTGATGGAGAAACTTTAGGCGATGGAATATTTACAACGTCACTCTGGAATTATAAGCCGTATCTTACATTTCTCTCAATTGAGTTATTCATATATTCTGTGACAGCATATTTACAAATGGTAGAGAACAAAACTTGATATAAAAAAATAATTGTAAAGCTCAATCTGAATGCAAAACTTTGTCTTCCAAGGTGGTGAATATTTACCAATGTAATACAGGCCCGTTGCCAGATCTTTTTGCAATCATTCGCTGCTTTTTCTATTTAACTATGAGGCTTAAATTCTGCATGTAGGGACATTTTATGCACTTTTTTATGTGAGATGGTCATCATGATCACACATTTTGATGTTCAAAACACATTTGCTAAAGATTTAGAATAAAAAATATTTATATATTTTATTTTTAAAATACAAATTCATCACATCATATATCAATATGGGGGAAAGGAATCTGTTAAGGCATTCAATTAAAAACTACCTATTAAAGCAAGGTAAATTGAGTGTAATAGAAAAATAACAAACTGGCCAGCACATTCAACTTTTCTGTCAGAATTTGGCCACTTAAATAATAATAATGTAGAGCTTCCTGATTTTTTTCCCTAGCCTTTCTTGTAAATTGTACATTTAAAATTCATGGATAACCACAATAGCCTACTTAGTATTACAAATAACTTTTATACGCTTCAAAATTTACTTTTGGTGCTTTACACTTTTTTTATTGTTTTTTTTTTTTTTCAAGAATGAAATTCAAGATGTAGAATAAAAGTTACTTGTAAAAAGTATTTAACAAAAATACAATAAGTCAGTAGTGAAAGATGACTTCACTTGCGTCAGATTCATCTCAGTCATAAGACTTCTTCGAGGTGTTATTTTTACAATTTATGCTTACATAGCAGTCAAAATGGGGCAAATGAGCTCATGTATGAGACAAATTCTGGACCTTTGCTAGTGAGAACCACTCGAACCCCTCTCTGGCTATCGGCCTGCAATATGTACAAACTCAATTTTTCAATTAGTATATTGGTAAATTATAGTTTAGATTATTCTTTAGCATTCTTTAGCCTCATTTTCATTCCATTAAATACGATGTTACTCTGATTATATGCTTCAATAGGATGTTTGACAGTCATTTTATAGCTATAACTAGGGCCAGACAGAATCTGCTGACATTTTTTGGTATTTCAGCTGTATATTTTTTTTCGATAGTCTACAGAACAAACCATCATTATACTATAACTTGCCTAATTTTCCTAACCTGCCTAATTAACCTAGTTTAGCCTTTAAATTTCACTTTTAGCTGTATAGAATTGTCTTAAAAAGTATCTGGTAAAATATTTACTGTCATCATGGCAAAGATAAAATAAATCAATGATTAGAAATGAGTTATTAAAACTATTTTGTTTAGAAATGTGTTGAAAAAATATTTTCTTTGTTAAACAGAAATTGGTGAAAATAATAAACGGGGGGGGGGGGGGGGGGACTAATAATTCTGACTTCAACTGTATATGAAATAAAAAAAAATATATAATTTTTTTACAATGCAAATCCATTTAGATCCACTTATTGGGTAAACAAAGCAAGTCTACCATATTATAGCTCTACTAAAAGACAGAAAATAATACTTTACAAACTGTATTGTTAATAAATCATAAGAACATTTTTATATTAATCAATATTATTATTGAAATTAAATGAAAAAAATGAATAAGTATAAAATTGCACACATTCACACACACACACACACACACAAACTCAATAATGGGCTTAAAATCGGCGGAAATCTGTGGATTGCTGTGCGTGCAGATTCTGTGTGGGCCTAGCCATAACTCATTATTAGCAATTAATTACTTTTGTCGTATATTAGATGTTTTAATGTCGTGTAAGTTCGATGTGAGGTCAAAAAAAAATACATTTATATATTTATATATATACTTCAAAGCATACAAAAATATACTAATATGTTGTTTCCTATAACAGTTTAATTTATATATTTACAATTGATATAAAATTCTGTGGGCATCTTCTGCTTAAGACATATGCTGGACAAGTTGGTGGTTCATTCCGCTGTGGCAACCCCAGATTAATAAAGGGACTAAGCTGAAAAGAAAATGAATGAATTAATTCTGTTTCTGTTAGTGTATTTAACGTGACTTTAAATACATGTCAGAGAGCTTTTCAACCAGAGATGACCAAACTAGGGCCTGGGGACCAACGTTGGCCCATGGTGACCTTTGATTTGGCCCGCCATCTTATCTAAGAAGTAAGGGAGAGTGATGTTGATGGTTTTGAGATTGTCAATTCAAGTTTAATGTAACCTTTTTTATCCACTGTGTTATAAATGTGATTGTTTATGTTTTTTATTGCAATGAGTTATTTAAAAAGTTATACTGCATTAGTTAATACGATTTAAAATAATGTTTTCTATTTATTTTAAATATTATTAAATAAATCAGTAAATTATTCACGGCAACGTTAATGTAATATACAGTAGTTTGGTATATTTACCTCCAGGCCACGGCTCTCAATGATATTTGGCTTTTGGTTCTTCGTAGGATAAAGTTTGGGCATCCCTGTTTTCAAGCAGCTCATTCGTGGTCGTATACTGCCTCCAGTGGCCGCTCTGCGCGTTCACAACAGGTTTGACGTAGGGCGTGATTGCGCCGCGCTCTCCTCCTCCCCCTCGGCTCCGTCTATCTGGAAAAAGAAAAAAAAACTTTTTGTATCGAAGGAATCAACAGCCGCCATCTTGTCGCGGCTCGGAATCAGGATTTCGATAGAGCACTATTTTTTATTTTTGAACACGGAGCATTCAAATCGAGCTTTGACGACCCCGTTCAGCGGAAAATGACACCTTTATAACGGCGCGGAGGAATTTTTGGCGGAAAACCCTGGATTTAATCGGCGTGCGTCGGCCACAAAACCCTCGTATATCTGGTTTCCCCTTCAGAGCGGCGCTTGCGTCCGTATTTCGCTCCGAGCTGTTATTGTTTACCGGACGCTTTTGGAGGACAGGCAGCGCCGAGGAGACTATTTTGCAAAAATATCTCATTTTTATGCAACCGTGCATTTTCACAAGAAGCCAGAGGATTTTTGCACGGAAAAAATTGACGTCAGAAAATGGATCGCGTGCCGTTGCAAAATTAACGACGCTCGCGCGCGCAGACTCCTATGGTTATTTTATTTGGGATTTTGCGTTGAATTCGCGGAAAGGAGGCGTTTTCTCTCGGTAATATAACGATGATAATGTGGGTGTTGGGTGTTGGATTATCATGGGGTGAATGGTGGTGGCGACGCGGGGCGCTGTTGCTGCTTTTTTGAGAAAATCCTTCGCCAAGCCGCTCCACACTCCCCAAGTCTTTCAAAAGTAAGGTAATATCTGTTTTTCCGACGAAAGGATCCTTCACTTTGCATTTTTGACCCACAACACTCAGCCAGAAGCTCACTTGAATCGCAATGGCTGAAAATGTGCTCGACGTCGGCCCTCCCAATGCGAAGCGGGCGAAGCTGACAGCACCTGCTCCAGACGCACCAGGTAAAGTCCAGCAGGCCTGATCCCAAAACCTGCAAAATAAGATCATAGTAAATTCTCTCTAAACACTGTAACACACGCCATGTGCCTCGCAGCTGTCCGATGAGCCAAGAAACAGTTCAGTTAGTTGGTTTACTGCACCCCAAAATAAAGTTTCAGTCATCATTTGCTCACCCGCATGCTGTTCAAAACTAGTTTGAGACTAAAGGAGAAATTAACTTTAACATCACTTTATTTTTAACAGTGAGATTGTATTGCCACTCACATCATTCTTTATGAGATGTAACAGTTTTCCTTTACTCCTGTGTAGTGTTTGTAGCGTAGTTGCTAATACAGTTAGCATGTCAAGAGTAGCATTGCTTTGCATCCGAAGTTTAGACAATGACGTTTGCTTGACACGCACTTTGGAAAAGGTTGTGTCAAACTTGTGTGCATGTGAGTGTAGGTGAACTCCTCTAATGTCAGTTTTATAATGTATTGCATCATTCACGTCGTGAAAGCACATCTGACGTTATCCAGTAGAGCAGCACATGGAATCGAAAGTGCACGAAGTAAGGGGACAGATGCGTCAGAATGTCCCGGGACACTTGCTGATATTAAATGAAATTGGCGCTATGATATACAGCAGTAAAGGTGCATTTGGTGACTTTTGTTAGTGATTGGACTTTTTAAAAGGTTTTATCGTTTCATAGATTGCCCGGAGAGGCACTTATGATCTTAAGATTTCTATAGTTGGTTACAATTTTGAAAAGTATTTATTTTTTTATCTATTAAAACCAAAAATCACTTAAAGCAGAGATTTGTGTGGGTTTTGTAGATAAAAAAAATGTATTGAATATAGAGGGTCTACCTCTTACTATTGATTGACATGATCAGCTGACTTAAAGAGGGGTAGTTCACCAAAGAGAAGTAGTTGTTAAAAAGGTGTTTTTTTTAGGCACGACATGTTAAAACATTAGTAATGTTATATGTTTTTGCTGGATTATGTGCTTATCTCAAATGTTTTGAAGTATGTTCACATCCAGAGAAATGAGCAGTTTTAACTAGTGACACAGACCATGTGTCGTCATAATGAATCATTCATCCTCGATTGCTGGTTTTATTTAATAGAAAATGTAGTGGCAAGTTTCTTTAAAGAGGCTCTCTCAGTGGAAAAGAAGACAGTCTTACCCAATGTGTAGTAAACAAAGAATTTGTCTTTTACCAGAGTTCAGATGCCACTTAAGTTCCTTTTTCCCAGATGTCAGTGGGGTTTCTCTCTGGGCCCGGTGGTCGGTCCCTCAACCCTCAACGCGTGGGGCAGGGCTGTGACACGAAGTCCCAGGATGATTAGTCACTGTCCACGGGTTTCGAAAAAGTTCCTCCAAGACATCCCACTATTCTGACACCAAATTGTAATGCCAATTTTCTTTAATGAGGCTCTTTCAGTGGTCAAGAAGATAAATTCTTACCCAGAGTGTCTTTTAAAGTTTTAGGGCCTACTCACACTATGCCATCCGTACCGTGCCCAGGCCCGTTTCCCGGATCGTTTGAGAAGTGTGAGTGCGCTGAATCGGGCTCAAGCACGGTTTACTTGGCCGGCCCGTGCCCGGTTGGAAGAGGTGTGCCTGAGCCCGGTTCACTTGGGCTTAGGTGCGGTACGGTTGTGTGTGAGTGCAAAACGCGCCAAAGCCCGAAAATGAAAGCGAGATGTGACTTTTAAGGCACTGTTTCATATGGATTTATTAATAATTCTTACTGTTCAGTGAACGCAAACTACCGTAGTTTATTAAAGACGCAAACCCCTCACTGCACGACAGCTGCGCGCCTTCAACAGACCTCCTCATTCCTGCAGCACGATAGCTTTATGATTGTTTATGAGCGCCAAAAGTGGCGGATCTGTTCGGCAAAATATCTGACTGCGTGTCCCGCATCCCTAAAGACTGTTTGGCGAAATATTTGACGGCATATCAAACGACTGAAACGATATAACTAGAGAAATCTCCACTGTGCTGCTGGGTGAGAGCGCTTCTCACTGAACAGCGCAGCAGCGATGACGTAAGCGTGCTGAAGCCCGTTTGTGGTGTGAGCGCGGGCCGGGGGAGACGGGAGGGGGGACAAGCTTGCTTTGGCCCGGTTCGAGGCAACTGTACCTAGTGTGAGTACTAGGGGTTTTACAATTTCGATTTTTAGTCAAAATCGATCGAAATTTATGCTCAATTTCGATTATCGAATCAAAAAATAGAATCTCAGTCACGCCCCCATGTCACATCAGCTTGGCTTGCCAAGCGGGAAAAAAACAGGCTTGTTTAAGTGCTTGTTAAACTGCAGAAGCAGGAGACCCATCGACAGAACTTAAACCCTCTCCTCTTTCAATGAAATCGTCGGTGTGTAAGCATTTTGGATTTCCAGTGAGTTATGTTGACAACGTTCGTGTTGTCGACAAAAAAAAAACACAGTTTTGCAAGCTCTGCTATGTACGCATTACGTACAGTTCGTCCGATAGACAACACCATCGCGATCCTCCGCCCGCCCCCGTTGCAATTCCGCTCGCAAAAAGTACACACTCAGGCCCTGTTTACACTGTCTTTGTTTTAAATGGCATTTTAGAACAACAACGATTTGACATCCACAGTGGCGTGTAGCATTTCTGAGCAGCCCTCCTTCCTCTCTACCTCTGAAAATGCACATCATGTGACCACATAGACACAGACGCACACAGCCATGCGCTCGAGACAGCAGGTCCAGGCAGTCAGAGGACTGATTCAATCTTTCACTCACTTGTACTTAGTCATTTTAGCGAACACCTCAAATACTGTTGGCTGGTTCCTGTTGGTTGTGCGTCTTTTTTACTAACGCCATTATAACGACACAGATCACTGCCTATTCACGAGTCCCGCAGAAAAAGTGATTGACAGGTGGTAATTATGTGTGTAACTTGCCTTTATTCATTTACTGTATGATTTGTTTATGGGTAAAACAAAGACCATCCAGGTCAGGTAGTTTAAACGGAAGGCTACAAATAATTTATTGGTCATTAATTAATTAATTAATTATTCATAATCGAAAATCGGATCGAATTGTGCCTTTTGAATCGAAAATGTAACCGAATCGAGGAATTAGGGGTTCGTGACACCCTTAGTGAGTACGGCCTTATTCTTTGTAAAAAAAAAAAAAAAAGGTCTCACTTTCTGCAGAAACTGTTGTTGATGTATGATCGTGAGACCTTCTTTGCAAAGAATAAAACTTTAAAAGACACTTTGGGCAAGAATTTGTCTTCTTGACCACTGAGAAAGCCTCCTTAAAGAAAATTTCCACTACAGAAACATGGACACTCCAAAGATGCTTCGGTTTTTTGTCTGTTAAAACAGACAGATATCGAGTGGAATAACTAAGCGTTGGACTGTGGCATAATAAAAGTTCCGCTGCTTTCATGCCGCATCACACTGGTTTCTCATCAACAATTGCTTCATTCATCAATTGCTGTCATTTTACTTTGGCGGCTTTACTCTGCTTCATGCTACCCTAATAATAAATTCTGAATATTTCAGCTCTTCCATGAACATTGTTTCTGCAGGAGTCAAGTAGAATGAAATGAAGACCAAAACTCCAACAGTATCATCAAACTACGCCTTTGTTTGTTGTCAATATTCGGGCTGCTCGATTATCGGAAAAATCATAATCACGATTATTTTGGTCAATTTTAATCACGAGTGTTCAAAACAATTATCAGTTGAAATCAAAATTATTCACCCTTCTGTGAATTTTTTTATACATAAATATTTCCCAAATTATGTTTAACAGAGGAAAATGTTTTTCCACCAGTCATAAGTTTTACACTGATGTATATGTTTAATTTTGAATTTAAAACAATTTAACAGTTACAAAACTATAATTAAGGAACTATTTCATTGATAACTGGAAAGGAATATTTGAACTGATCAGTTTACAATATACTGATGCCCTGTTTCTCTATTGTAGGTGCCAGTATGGTTAAAAACACTATAGTATTTACTGTAAATTACTTTAGTATATTTTCATGTGGGTGTCTGACGTCTCAAAAAAGATCTGGTTGCGGATATCGCAGCCTCTGTAACTTTTCACCTTACACTGTTTTGTTAACACTTATTATTAATTATTTAGGATTTGAGTTTTCTCATTCTGATTCCAGTGCCTAATTATTAACTTATAATAATAATAATTAGTGTGATTAAATTTGTTAATACTATAAATATATTAAATATTCATAAGATCAAAATATTGTGTTCTTTGGTAGAGTGTGTTTGCATTGTGATGCTATTGTATTGTCATTCTGGCATTATATATTGAGTAGCAAAAAATGGCCTTAACATGATAATAATATCATTTATCGCAATGTATATTGTGTTGCAATATATCGTACAACAAAAAATAGATATCACGACAGGCCTATCAGGTGTGAGTTTAGATCTGTGTATGTCATCAGCAGCTGGAAACTGTATTTGTAAACATTTGAGTCAAACTCTGTTGATGGATAAGTATTGTAAACAACTTCGATGAAAACCTTAGGAGGAACATTTTCGCATGTCGAGATATTCATAATATGTGTGTGTGCTGGCGCTCAGCGGCTGCTTTACGTGTACACGCGTCAGAGCTTGAAGGTAAACAAATAGCAGTTTATCATAAGCATTTTATTGATTTATTTATTTATTTTTTGACACAGTTGGCATTAAGAATGAACATAGAAATGTATCTGACTAACATCTAGCAGCTAAATGTGTCTGGAAAAATATTCAAAGGCTTTTATTTTCATAAACAGCGTGGATGTGAATGCATCTGAAGGCCTACTCACACTATGCTATTCGAACCGTGCCCGGACCCGTTTCCCGGATCGTTTGAGAAGTGTGAGTGCGCTGAATCGGGCTCAGGCACGATTGGAAGAGGTGTGCCTGAACGAGGTTCACTGGGGCTTTGGCGCGGTACGCTTGTAGTGTGAGTGCAAAACACGCCAAAGCCCTAAACTGAAAGCGAGGTGTGACTTAAGGGACTGTTTCATATGGAATTATTAGTCATTCTTGGTGCTCCAATAATTGTTGGAAACCATACAACACATTACCCTTAAAAAAATAAACTAGTGGTGCAGCCACAAAGTATCTAACAAGGCTCGAAATGAACCTTTTTACTTGGTAGCACTGGTGCTCCTAGCATAAAAAATGTAGACGCACAAGCCAAAATTTATTATCACCCACCAAAATTTATGAGCACCATTACTATAAGTTTCATATTAACAGATTTATTTCATTTGAAGTCAACACAAACAAAACAGCATGCGCTCCCTGACCCTGCATGCACTGCTTGATGTGAATGAGATGAGATGAGTTAACAGTAATTACTGTGACGTGTTCTCACAGGTGGTGTCTGATATTGCACAGTTGATATTGACATATAACCTATTATTTGCATACGTCTTCCTAACAGAAATAAGTCTTTATTATGAGCTGCAATATTAGTTTATTCTTAGTGGATGCAAGCCCTTTTGCAGTTGCACGACTGACAGCATCGTGAATATTAAACGACTGATTAATAGTCAGTGCTTAAAATTTGTGGCAAATTACCTGCAAAGTTCATCCTTCTGACTTTATGGTGAATGGCTTTAGTCATTTTCATAGTTGACCTTCTAAGACTGAAAGTCTTTTATCCACTCTTCACAAAATCTGTGTTACATTCATTCTCTTGTATTAGGACCTTTACGTTTTCTCGGCTGTAACTCCCAATAATCTGAAGGCATTGACTAAGGGATTGACAGCTGACATAACCTAATCCATTCATATTTAGTTCAAGAGCTGTGGGCCAATAAGAAGAGCTTGAAGACGGGGCAAGCATTACAGTCTTTTTACTATAGCAAGTTGGCATGAAAACTGTTTTAAACTTTTCCTGAGTGCTGCATTTAGCGTTTTTAGTTGCAAAGATGCATTCTGTGTGTTTGTCTTCTAAATACGCACATGCGTTGAACATTTTGCAGTGGAAACTGGTCACACGGCAACAATTTTCTGCATTTGGACAGATGCTTCCAAATATAGTTTGTTGTCGCATAGATAAAATTTCAGCTACAAAAACGGTTGCAATTTCGAGCCCTGCTCTTAGGCTACGTTCGCACTGCGAGGCTTAGTGCTCAAATCAGATTGTTTCTCAGATCTGATTTTTTTGCATGGCTGTTCACACTGCTCTTATAAATGTGGCCAATATCAGATTTGCAGTGTGAACAGATCCTGGTCCTAAACTGACCCGCAAGCGCTAAAGTGCATTACGGAGAGCACACAATGTCTAATTATCCACACATGTGTGTTCTGCATGAGTAAGCACATTGTCAGATTATGCTTATATGATTATTACCCTTTTCACTAACAATCGTGCTGTAATTCATGTACTGTAAATGATTGTTTTGCTACAACTTCTGTGTATTTCGGCATTTGAGACCTAAAATAAGTCTCCTGTGATAAAAAAAAAAAAACACTGATCGTTTGTGATTTATGACAAGCGCTGTGCGTGGCGTTCTGATCACCGGTGTAGTGAACTCATCTAGGGTTAATAAGCAGCCGCAGACTGAGCTGTGAAGGCGGAGTTGGTTTATTGGTCCGTTTTTTCGGAGTTATTTAATTTTACTTCATTATAAACAGCAGACACGTGCAGAAGGGCGTTTTGGGTGCTCGAGCACCTGCCCTTTTTTCTCTCTGAGAGAAAGTTATCTTCCTCCTTTGCACACAGATCCCCCATCCGCAACACCCACGACGCTTTTCGGCTTCGCGATCAACCCGTGCCTTAATCATTATCCAGATTAGTTAACAAGCACCAGTTATGCCTTTAAAATCTTTTTCAACATGAACAACCAACTTTCTGTGGTTCTGTAATCGCCCTGTGTGCCATTCTGCTGAGCTCCTGAGGGGTAGATGATGTTTGCAGCACAGAATGACGACGCATGTCGCTCAAAGATTGTGTAAAAGTCACAAGAAATCCAACATGACCGTTCACACTGTGGTCGCATTGCAAAATATCAGATCTGTGTCTGATTTAAGACCACATATGAAAGTGGCACAGATCTGACCAGAAAAGATCAGATCTCATGCGGTTTGGGCTGTTCATACTGTCATCACCTGTGTCACATGAGGGGGGAAAAAAAACAGATTCGGGCCACATTTGCCTGCAGTGTGAACGTAGCCTTAGATTCTCAAATCTAGCTTGGGTTTCTAGTTTTTTAATGACTTGATTAACATCATACTTCTCTTACGAACACAAACAGATTATAAATGTGGGTTTATATATCATAGGTTTATGAAGAACCCAAATGAAGCTACCAGTAGGCCTGGCCATTCGTCATTATTTTGTTTGCGTGGCATCGCGCCAACCGGGGCATACCAAACAAGGGCATAGAGGCGGAGCATGAACGGAGCTACAGACGCATGCTGGCATTTTGCTTAGACGGGCTTACCTATGGGAAAAATGCTTAATACTTCATTAACTGCGACTCGTTTGTGTTCTGACCTCATGTGCTTGGTTGTCCACTATATTTATATAGTGTTTAGTCTTTAAAAACACTGTTGTAATACATTGAGCCACTAAACATTGTTCTTATGACTTTTTTTCTACAGGAGGAAAATGATAATTACTTCCAAATACTTCAAACATAGTCTGTGTTAGTAAATGCAAAGTTATTTATGAAATTCAGGCATAACACTGTATGACACGCTTCAGAGGACTGTTCTAGAGCTTACAGCTAATCAGTCTGTCAGATTTTGGAGTGCATTACAGATCTAAAGAAAATGTTAAATGATCTTGAATAAAACAAATACATTTTTAGATATGGTGTAAGTATATAAATTCACTCACCTGGGAAATGGAGGCCACGTGAATGGTTTGTGAGCACAATTAAGTGCACACAGCATGCTATATCATCTGATAATTGTAAGAATTAATTCCAAAATGCAGCTGACTGTGTAAAGCTACAAAAAACAAAACAAAAATATGATGTATATGCCGAGTTCAGCAGCTAATCAGCCAGAATAAGCTGGCAAGTGAGACCTAGCTGTCACTCAAGTGGCCACGCTCTTAATTATGCAGACTTAATATAATCTAATATAAAGGAAATGGATGATTTATAAAAAAAATTCACCCCCTTACAGTTGTCATGAAGGGTAATATTAGCTATAATAACCAAAATAGTTCTTTGTACCAGGCTGTAAATCCCTTTTTTTCTGCCATAAAGTTGGCCAATTTAACAGTGGGGTCAATAGAAATTTGCTCCATATGGAGCCAGGACTAGCGGAATTTCAATGAATTGCGGTTTCAGTTACTTCTGTATTGGCTTCATGAGCGGGAGGTTGCTGCTTGGTTATAACGCTAGTCAGGCTAGTCCACTGCTTGGTTTGTTTTTTATTGTTATGTTGTATTAGTAACCTTTACTTTGAATAGCCAGTTTTTAGCATCTTCAGCTTCCAGTAATAACCACAAAAAGGGCTTTTGTTACGATCGCCGTGTGCATGCTAATGATTTGCTTCATGCATGCAATATCTAGCACTCAAATGTGTTAAAAAGCTGTCGGTTGGCACATACAGGTTGCATGTTCAGCATCTTCTACACAAGTCAGCATGTAATGTGTTTGATTAACAATGTCTACGGGCAGCCTGTGTATTTGTATACTCCTGGTTTAATAGGAGTGAAGTCTCGTTGCACCTGTAGAGACCTGTTTCTCTGGCTTCTGTTCTTAATGCTTGTTGGACCATCCTACTCATCAGCATCCATCTTGCCTGTGTGCGTTCAGTACTGTTAAATGATGTGTGATGATTTTGACTGATGAAGTGTGTAATTAAGTGTTTTTTCACCGTCAGGTTGAATGTTTTCAGTTATATTTGCACTTGAGAGGTGCTAATGCGCTGTGACTACACCTGTGATGATGGTTTTCACAGGAAAGTCTTTTTTTTCACACTCTTGAAGGCAAAGCAAACTAATGTCATTTTAATAAAAGGTAAATACCTTGTCTGCAAATGTTCTTTGTGGCTAGTCTGGGAACTTTAACCTTAATTTTGGGTCATGATTTTTGCTTTATTGTCTGAAAGTCGTTAATCTTTAGCTAGGCGCAGTTGTCGTTTTTGTCAAAGAGACTTTTAGCCAAACTAAATAATAAATCTCGAGGTAAAATGCATTCTGGAAGATCTCATAGTGTGGTTACTCTTTTTGCTTTTGTTGTTTGTAGGGATGTGCGATTTATTTAAGAAAAATTCTGTATGCAGTAGCATGTCCGAAATTCAGTACGATATTTTAGGAAATCTAATAACGGGAATATGTTTGTGTTATTTCAGGGAAAAGAAAGCACCACTACAACTTCCAAAAAGTTAACAACAATGATTTACTGTTGCATAAAACAAAGCAGACATTTTAGCAATATAAACAAACAAAAGTAAATCACCACCACTATGTTGCACTGTGGTTTTATCAACCTGTAGACATCAAGAACAATAAGGAAAATAAAAATATGTGAAATAGTGCATTCACAGTCCTGTTGCTTTTTTTTCATAGCTTCATTGATTGGTCAATTTTCAGCATCAACTTTTAAACAGAAATGTCCACTCTGTTGGACGAGGCAGTGGCGCAGTAGGTTATACTGTCGCCTCACAGCAAGAAGGTCACTGGTTCGCTGGTTCGAACCTCGGCTCAGTTGGCGTTTCTGTGTGGAGTTTGCATGTTCTCCCTGCCTTCACGTGGGTTTCCTCCGGGTGCTCCGGTTTCCCTCACAGTCCAAAGACATGCGGTACAGGTGAATTGGGTAGGCAAAATTGTCCGTAGTGTATGAGTGTGTGTGTGTGTGTGAATATGTGTGTGTGGATGTTTCCCAGAGATGGGTTGCAGCTGGAAGGGCATCCGCTGCGTAAAAACTTGCTGGATAAGTTGGCGGTTCATTACGCTGTGGCGACCCCGGATTAATAAAGGGACTAAGCTGACAAGAAAATGAATGAATGAATGTCCACTCTGATTTGTTTTACTTTTGCTTTGTGATAGCCTAATATGCTGAAAAATCTTTCAGAGGATGTTAGGGCTGAGTGGTGTATCGAGTTCTGGGGATATATTGATATGATTCCCCAACACAATGTAGGATTATCCAATATTGTTCATATTGACTTGGTTTGAGGCTACACGTGCGCATTTTGTGTGAAACAGACCACTCCAAGATAGAATGCGAGCTCCACTTGCACAAATGTGCGCAAATGAATGATGCACTCCATGAGTCATAAAAAAATTTGTTCAAAATAAATGAATCGTTCAAGAGCAACCCATCATTGACATGACATGAAGGAACATGCAGTGCCGGTGTTTTATCGAAATCTGATTTCCCAGACAAATCTGACTCCTTCTCCGGTGCACGCACGTCACAACGTGCCTTCAGCTGTCACAGCGGTTTATCAGAAACCATTTATCGGTCATTTCTTTTGCAATTGACAGCAAGAACGAACGTAGAAGCCTTGTCAAATTAATAAGCAGCACCTGAATATGTTCACAAGAATTAAAAACGCCAAATGAGAAGTGTTTATACCCCATTTCGAAAGTGAAATCACCTCCAGTCACTGATTACAAGTTCAGTATTTAATACACGACAGTCTCTTCTTTACATTTACGTTATTACACATTAAGGTTTGCGTTCTGCTCTGTTAAAATGACTGTGTAGGTTTAAATGCTTAACCAGCATTTCATCATAGTTCTCTGAAACAATTTCGTTACTTCACATATCTATAGTCTATTCTTTTTCATCTCCTTATTTAGCCTAATATTTAGAAAAATAGGTTTAGTCACAACAAAAGAAAAGGAAAAGTGTAGGATTTTTTACATCGAGTGAAAGACTTCTCTTTAAATATCTTCGATATGTGCACTGTTTAAAAATTGTGCACAATACATACATGTTAATGTGTAACTAAAAAAACATATACAGGTCATTTAATTGTTTTTTATAAATCACACAACTGTGGTATACAGGATTACTTTTAACAACACTAATTGTGACCTAAAATACTGTGCTTCATATTTGCATTCAGTGTGGTTATTTTCTATCCTACAATACTTTTTCTTGTGTCACTATTTTACTGTGTTTCTTTTTTGCTCTGACAATGTAGCTGTGTTTTCTATAGTTCTGTGTTTAGTGTTAAGCAGCAAAAAAAAAACCTGTACTGTATTTATCAAAGATTTTCTTTGCAAAGGGTACCAAAAGGCAGAGCAATGCTGAACGCTATGGATTTACAAAGTAGTGTCACTCGCGCATACACAAACAGAAGAAAGAAAACAAAGCAGCTGCCATTTTTAAACATTACATCTTAATACTACATACTTATACTATGAGCCATGGCTGACCTGAACCATGGCCTGACCTGAACGAGGCCGTCTAAAAAGGACGTCTAAAAATGCAAGAGGTTTTACTTTGTTCGGGAAGCTCATGATCGCTCATGTGCGCATCTGTATTTGAAATAACGAACTTCTTGGGCTGATGATGGTAGCATGCGCATGATCATTGAAGTGCTTCTGACATCCAATCCTTTCATAAACGGACAAACACTACAGTGAAGTGTGGAAAAACAAAGGAGCAAATCATTCTTTCTCTAACCTTAAACATGAACAAACTGTCATGCTTAATTATTATCATCGCCTTTTGGACTATTATGAACTTGGAATGCCGGAATTACTTTCTAAGAAGAGTTTACATGTGCTGGTAAAGATTAAAGGTACAGATGAGAGGTTTGCTCTCACTGTGGGCTATTTTCCATAATGTTTTTGAATCCAAATAAGGCCTAAATGTATGTTTCGTGTAGTTTTTCTGTAATTGGTAACATATCGGAGACTGTAAGGGGCTGTATGTGTTCATTTTATGTTGCATTTATTTATTTATTTTATATAGTCGCAGGCGTTACAGTAGGCTATTTCGCACTTTGATCTGCAGTTATAATTCAACCATGTTCTTAAAGGTTATTAAAGAACATTTATACACAAGTATTTATTTATATAAAGTAGAGCTGCACAATTAATCATTAAAAGATTGCGATCTCGATTCGACCCCCTAGACAATTTTAATCCAGCATTTCTACGATTCTGCCAATCATATTTTCAAGTTCAGGAGAGAAGAAAAGGCAGCTGCACGAGTCTTTTCATTGTTTCACACACGTTGCTCAGTGACATTGACACCTCCAAATGATGTTGAATGAGTCATATAATGTATTTATAAGGTATAATTCACCTAAAAATGTCATTTTTGTCTTCATATAATGAAATCACACGTGACTTGAGCTGCTGACCGTTATCACAGAGGGCGCGTGCGCGCGCTTTACTTAAAGAGCCCATATTATGGGTTTTTGAAAATTCCCCTCCATGTAGTGTGTAACACAGCTCTAAGTGAAGTAAAGTATCCAGCTAAGGCTTAAATCTGTAAGAATACAGTGTTTAAAACTGTTGATTCATCTATAAAAGAGTCGACTCATAGTGCTTCAAACGAGTCGCCTTGATACCGACTCATTAGGTGTTTCGCCATGACGTACGAACGAAACAAAGTTTTTCACGTGCACGCGCAAACCCGGGAGATTTCAAACCTGAGGCCCCGCCCTCTGACGCAGTAACCCAGACACACACACACACACACCCACAAACACACGCACACAAACATGCCGGTCGATTGAAGTCACATTGCAGATGGATATATTGAGTCTCTACCCAAAGATGAAACCTCAGCATTATAACCAAGCAGTTGGAAACTACTGGATACTTCTGGAAGCTACATGCTACAAAGAATACTTCATCTGCGTTTGTTAAAGGAAGGATCAGTAACTTACTGATGGACATCAGGATGGGTTTCTTCCATTTCTCAAGTGTAAGTACGTGCGGTTAAAGTTGTTGCCTCGTTGACTCTAGCTTGCAAATGTATTTAGTTGTGATTTGTTACTTGTAACCGAGTGTACTGTATCAGGTTAACTGGCTATATTCTCTTATCGCGTGCAAAGTCACGTTAAAAACGCGACGCGTGCTGCTTTGTTTATGGAGCTCCGTGGTAACGTTAGAGGTGTGCATACCCGCGGCTGTCCCCGCGCCAGATTTCTGCGGCGCGGGAATAAATTTCCGAATAAATCGCCGGAGCGGTCGGTAACGGGTTTGATTTGGGACGGGAGCGGGCTGCCTGAGAAAGAGAAAGATGTGTCCGCTTGGTGCTTGTGTGTTAGTGCGCACGCGCGCGTATGAGAGAGAGAGAGAGAGAGAGAGAGAGAGAGAGAGAGAGAGAGAGAGAGAGAGAGAGAGAGAGAGAGAGCGAGAGAGAGCGAGCGAGAGCGAGAGCTTTATGCTTGGTGCTGTGTGTGTGTTTATACAGATTTTCGGTTTTGTTCTCCCCCGCTCTTTAGCGGGATCGGGCGCGGCGGGCAGAATACGGGGCGGGTTCTAAGGCTAAAACCTGGCGGGTGCGGGCGGAAGCGGGAGCGTTCTCGTCTGGAGGTGTGTGTGTGTGTTTGTGTGTGTGTGGCAGCTAAAATCCACGCCTACACTATCGAGCGTGTATGAACTGTGATTACTTTTTAAATTGCTGATTAGCTATTGGCCATTTCACTCTCTGACTGAAGGCAGTCGACCAATCGCGACAGACTGTCATCGGTCCAATCAGCGCAGATTAGCTTCGCGCTAAGGAGGGGTTTGGGAACAAATGAATCACTGAACGATTCATACAGGAGTCGCTGGGATAATTAGGTAAAAATAAATGCAGATTATAAGACCATGAAAGTGTTTTTTGACCTTGCATGCATATTAGACTGTTGTTGCAGACCCTTACAACCAAGATATGACCCTATTTCATGTATAATATGGGCTCTTTAATGATGGACGCGTGCATGTCTACTTTAGTGAACAGAACTTGCATATGTTGCGAGTAACAGTTAATACAGTTGTAAATAATATTCAGTTTGTGGGACAGAGTGATCGTTTGGGAGCCGCGCGCGAAGTATAAACAAGCACTTAGCAGTCAAAATGAAACCAAAAGTGTGCACTTCAGATCTTTGAGATTTCCCAGAGTGAGAATGATGTCGACTGAAACTTTGTCGTACACCATGCCCACCAAAAGTGTACCCTTTAGACTGAGAACGCAAGCCCGATAAAGGTGACCTGTACCGACCCGAACCGTACTAAACTGTGCATACATGTGGTAGAATTTTTATCACAAGAACTTTAAAGATTTTTTAAAATGTGTATAGGAGTCATAAGACCAGAAATTTCTCTGTCACAGATAAAGATTATCTGTACAGGAGGATGTGTTTTTAAGCTATACAATGCAAAAATGCTATAAATCTTAGTAAAGTCACTATAGTCACGTTTTAAGACTATATGTCATGATCTCATGATTTTGAATCATTTACTCTAGATGTGGGCTTTTAAAATATTTTATTGATATCAAAATTAAATCAAATAGACTGAAATTAAGAAATGTATCATGATATACATTTTGGCCATATACTCTAGTCATGCTCTCAATACAGTCAGTGTAATGTAAATGTCAATGTAAAGCATATCTCGGGTCTCTGTGTTCGGTCTTATTTTCAAATAGCCTAATGCATCAGGGTCGGGTTCGTGCAGCAAATGTACTGGTCTTTTTGGGTTTGGGTCAGAATTTTTTGACTCTCCGAAATGACCTGTAAATTTGCTGCACGAACCGGGATATGTTAGGTTATTTGAAAATAAGAACGAACACCTGCAGACCTGAGATTTGCTTTAAATAACGGACCCAAAACCAACCCAAACCTGGCTGGAAGACATCAGTCTGACTGCACCCGATTGCCACTTACTGACATCGAACTTCTATTAACGAGTATCCTATTAAACTTTTTGTCTGTTTGGCTGTTGATTGCTGTAAGAAGCCTTCTCTGACTGTGGTGGAGCATATGTGCGCATGACATTGCCACTCTGTTACCTTACTTACAGATTCTATAGTCAAAAGAGCTTTATTTATTTATTCATTCATTTATTCATTCTTATTAGTCCCAAAATCAGATATAACGGATGATCATCCACATTACTGTTTACATTACCCTTATTTTATCAAGGCAATGGCTGTTAGTATTAAAATGTCCACTGTTGAGAATGAAACCGAGCTCTGCTTCTCGTGGTTTAGGTAGTCTAATACTCACGCTTGTGTTTTAGCCACTTTATTTCCTAAACACGTGCAAAGTGCCGCCGACTGATCACTGGTGGATGAGGAGTTCTCCGAGCCCGATTGACTTGCCTATTACACACAGACGTGATATATTACATAATATATTGGGTCCCGACCAGACACAACTGAGCATTTTAAAATACAGACCCAAACACATGGGTCTTGTGAAGGCCCCTATCAAAGCCCTGAGCAGAACCATATCAGAGTTTTAGAAGCAGATTAGAAGAGTCCTATCATAGTTCAAGGACAAGCTATGCAATTCGCAATGCTTTTTTTTAAGTTTAGATTTTTTGTGCAGAATAATTTACAGGTAGGTTTAACTCCTACGTCAACTGTCAATATGATTATACAAATACTTTATGGTTATTGGTGAGTTTTCACTGCAAATTAACCCAAAGAAACGCTGCAAATACAGTTGGAATTTTGTTGAAATCTTGAAAAGAAATGTTGCATTGAATTTATTTTGGGCTGCAAAAATCTGAAAAATGTTGTTTTAATTTTCGTTTAATGTGGAGGGTGGAGTTGTTTTAATGTTTCCTGATGACGTTTAGATGTCTACTGTACATGCTGAACTGTCTATTGAACACAGTTAAAGTCTTTTAAATTAGTCTTTGTTTCTTTAGTTTTGTTTCTCTGTTTAGTAGTGCTATTTCTTTGTCTTATGCAAGCGTCCTCCTAAAGAATGTGATATGTCTTGGTTCACTAAACCTAAAACCAGCCTAATTCTATAGTTTCCTTTAGACTCGGGTGACAAGTGAAGAATCACCTAAAACACACAGCAACATCCCAAACATCAATAGTCCACACTACTGCTGTAACGGATCAAACATCTTACAGTTCAGATCACGTTATGGAGTTTTGAGTTTGAGGGCCATTTTTTTTGATCAGCCATAAAGAGCAGGAGACAAGATAATTTGCTTTCCATTTATTACAAAAACAGCACTGCAACTTTTTGGTTTTAATAAACAGAAGTTAGAATCTGCAATTTCAATAAAAATAAAATCAAAAATTATCTAGCCGTGTAAAAATAAATATTCAATACTGTGAAAAATGATCTTGCTGATAATGCTAAATATATTAATCTAAGGGTGCCTTCATGAATGTAGATCGATTAGTTTGTTCTGAAATAGAGATTAAAATGTTACAATTTGGTCTAAATGAACCAAAATAGTTTAAACAAGTCACGTGCAAGTAAACTTTTCTCACGTTGGTCAGAGTTCGGTATATTTTCCAGGATTCCGCTCAGCTGTCACACACACAGACGCAGCCACACACACTGAGCCACACGCTGTCATGCGCTCCTCTGAGCTCCAGGCAGAGAGCAGTGCATGTCGGAGAGTTTATGAAGGATGTACCACTGCATTGCATCTCATTATAGTTGTTTAAACGTGATATTCAGACATCCAAAGACAGCTAAAGGTGTTAAATTTAAAACAATCATGCGAGTTCATCATAATCTGTATTATTTGTGCATTCCTTATTGTTTCAACTATGGTAAATTGCAGCACAGAGCTTAATTTAGCAAGGGATGTTAAGAAGTCTATCTGCTGTGTGCTTTAGTGTACACAACCTTTATAATCAGAAGAGATGTATCAGGATGGGCAGTAGTCAATTAGCATTTTCTTCCGCTTTTTTAGCTGTAATATTTTTAGTGTGTATTATAAAAGTGTTTTATAACTAAATGAATCATTGGCAGTTCTGCTGTGGTCACACTACAGTTTCAGCATGCAAAATTTTGTCATACAGCGCTGCAAAAAGAGGCAGGATTAAACAAGATGATTAGACATTTAAAAAGCGAGTGATTGGTCCATATTTACAATTTCTGTATAGAGGTCATGTTTTGATCTCCGATTGGTCTTACGCAGTCACATAATGCGGTTTCGCAGATCAGTTCACAAAGGTTGAATTTTCCAACGAAGCGGCATGCGAAACTTTTCACCTAAGGTTGCATTTCCAGTCTGCCACATTCAATTGTGTATGAATGGAAGTCTATGGGGCAAAAAGTGCATTGTGACCGCAGCTTTAGGCCTATGAAGTCAATTAAACTACATCCTTATGGATAAAATTGTGAACTTGCTTAATTGTGTATGGTTTGTTTTAGCTTTGCATTGTGCTAAATAATGTAATAGTCTTGACAAACAGCAAAGCACTGTGGACAGATGTCTGTAAAAAAGGTTGACAATTTCTTTAAATTAGTTGAAGGTGGTCTATGAAGGGGGATTGTATCTAAGACAGGAAATTGTTAGCATGCTAGTATTCTGCAGTAAAACACAGCCTGCTCTTTATATGATATAATTTTAGTCTTAGATGTTAAAAGAATGAGCACTTTGAAATGAATAATATTGACCAAAACCGAGAATTCAGGACCAATTAAGACTATTGTGAATGAGCTATTCTGATAATATTAGGACTGCATGATTCTGGCGAATATTTATTTACCTTTTATTTATTTTTATTTTTTGCTTTAAATAAAGATCACAATTTTGTCATGATTTATTATTAATTTAAATGTATTATAATTAATAAATAAATATGTTGTGATTTAGTTTCTAAAGAAATGAGTTCAAAAGTCTTGCAAAGGGAAAATTGTTAGTGAAAAGTGTTTCAAACCAGAGCAGGGAATTGAAGAGAATGCTGTGTTTGTGAGCTTGGATGAAAGGAGGAAACAAGACACTTTTACAAGATGAGATTTGGCCCAATAAAAACTTTTTAGTGGTAAGCCATGTGACCAAACCAGCCCTGTGTTAACCTTCCAGCTCCGAGCCAAGAGTTCCTCTGTCTCTTTTCTATTTCACTGCTGTCTATCAGCCACAGCAGGTCTGGCCTTGTGAAAGCTGAAGCGGCCTGCTGCTCACAGCGACGCGTGCACACACTCTTTTGTGTGCAAACACTCCTGAAAGTGTTTGTCCTCAATATCTTCAAATCACAATTCATGCTTTGTTCTTCTGCTGTTACCATGATGTGAAAACACTGGGTTTATTCTCAATGGTCATTTGAACCTCTTTATGAACCTCTTTATGTCAATTCTTAAAAGGATTTTTTTTTAAATTAACAATTAAAGTTGTGCTGCGTCTCTGGCCAGACAACAAATCATTCCTCTAAGCCCTCACACCAATTAGATTTTCAACTCTTTGGTCAGACAGTGTGATGGGTATTTAGCACTGAGCTGTTTATTAGTAATGAAACAAAGTCTTTTGATTACTTTCACGTAAACAAATGTTAGTTTAACTATTAAATAATACATTATTTAAAAACTTAAACTTAACACTGTTTTAGATATAGCCATGTTTGACATTACCCACAACACCCAACCCAATGTCCTGTCCGGTTCAAAGTTTTTTAAATTATTTATTTTGTCCCATGACCAAAAGCTCTTCAATACTAAATCTTTTCTGTACACAGTTTTTAACATGCCAGTTATTGTGTTGATATTGCTAGTTGAGTTATTATAACATAAATATTTTTTATTTTGAGTTGTAATGATGCCAAGACAGCCAGTGCAAATAAAGCAGTTTCTCTAAACTTTTTCTTCACAACACTTGTTTCCAACATGCCAGTTCTGTTTTCTCAATGTTAATAACACAGGTTTTTATTGATGCAAACAAAGATTAGTAGTGATTCAATGTAAGGCTGCACAATATATTGTTTCAGCATCGATATCGCTATGTCTGCATTTGCAACAGTTACATCGCCGGATTTGCAATGTGGAGCCAGGGTTTTGGTTAACTAATAGCTATAGTTAAAAACACTTAATTTATGGTAACGTTTTGCTGGGGCTCCACAATGTTAGCATTTGCGTGCTTTCTTAAGGCCCATGATAACATTTTAAGACCGTTCAAGCATTTGGGCACAATAGATTTAAAATGTGTGCAACTTATAAGAAAGATTAGTTGTATATGTTTGTACGATAAAGAATATACAGTACTTTTTTACATTTGACTATTCAACTTGTGTAGCTGAATATGCTGCTAGACTCACAGAAGACTGTAAAGCACTGTTTACTTTTGGACCGTTTACACTGAGTGGTACATTTCGGTTTAATGTCAAAAGGTACTAAAAAGCGAAGCGTAACCTACCATTTTTTTGGGTACCCTTTCGCTATTAGTTGACAGAGAAACGTCACTAGCACATGCACAAGCCAGGTGAAATGAAAACAAATGAAGCACCGCAGCCATGAATGACCCGAGCTCAAAGAAACTTTGTCGTTGTCTAGATGAACAGCCACAAAACCAAAAAGAAGAGCAGAATCTACTCTGTTGTTGTTTACAAGGCCGTCTAAAGCGCAAGTGGTTTCACTTTCTCAAGAGAGCTCGCGTGTGCATCTGTATTTGAAATGACAAACTTCTTGAGCTGATGATAATAACGTGTGCATGATCATTGAAGTGCTTCTGACACCCTTTTGGACAAACATAAGAGAGACTCGTGAAAAAACAAAGGAGAAGCCGGAAAAAAAAACGAAGGAGCAAATGATCGTTTCAGCAAACTTTTGGCAGTGGATATGCAGACCTGAAAAAATGTGACTCGTATCGTTCCACTTTGTAGAAATGGGCCATGTACTTGTATCTTTACTCTACTGCAACTTGTTCCTGGAGGTCCGGAGTCCTGCAGATTTTAGCTCCAATCCTAATCAAACACACCAAAACAAGCTAATCAAGGTGTTAGAAACACCCAAACCGGTGTGTTGAGGCAAGTTGGAGCTAAACCCTGCAGGGACACCGGCCCCCCAGGGCTGAGATAATTCCATTCAACTCATCTGGTAAAATTAAACACAATATCCCAAAGTGTATCGCAGAAATATAAAATATTGCAATTTTTTTCCCAATATCGTGCAGTCCTAGTCCAATGTGTAGTGATATGTTTCTTGTCCACTACGCAGCATTAGATTGAGTAAATTATATGATTAATACTGGGATTTCTCTGAATCTGACACTTCTGAAAACACTGACAACGACGCATAGCCAAGCTGAAAGTCTCACTTCCTCCAGATCTATTGGCATTCTCACCATCTATGTGAAATCCCAGGAGAAACGCACCTGTCCCAGCTCAGACGGCCTGCTGTCTTCCAGACACGGAGAAACGACAGCTGTGGTCTGCTGCTGCGCGGGGAGACTATTTATAGCCCACCGCCGGAGCCACTATAACGAGCTTCAGCGCGATTAAGGAGGTACAAATTTGGATCCCCCGTTGGGACCCGAGACTCTAAGGTGCTTCCGAACCCAAATGTTGCTTTGCATTTTGGCTCTGCTCCAAGCACAGAGAGGGCGGGACATTAGCACCAGACGACTGAGTGTGTACGCAAGCACGAGTCTGGCTCCGTGATGTGGGTCATTAAACAGCTAGCAAAAGAAAAGGGATGATCCCCGCTCCTGCCTCCCGCATGTTTAGCACCTGCTGTGTCTGGCAGCGTGTGTGTCTGTGTTTACTCTCAAACCGGTGTGACCTCGGTGATACCCATGCTGCATCTCAATCAGAGGCGTTCAGCGACTGCAGAGTGTGGTGTGTGTGTGGAAACACAGCTCACTGTGAGCAAGAATTCAGGGTTGCCAAAATATAAGCTACCTGGGATTTTAGCATGCAGCATATAGTGATTGCTGTGTTTTGTATACTACTTTATTTGAAATTCATTTGTTTTGTTGCATTTTAGTCATAATGTACATTATTAGCAGCATATCATTGATTAGTTTTAAGGTTTCAAATGTTGCCATTTTCTTTTTTTCTTTTATAAATTTTAAGTTGCACATGAACCATGCCAGATATGACGTGGTCTCCATGAATGTCCAAATATTCATGAAAATAAGAATATATGCACAAATAATCTGAAAATTGCCGGTGTTTTCCCAATGTGCTATATACACAGCTAGTGTTTTTCAGCCAACGATGAACTTTCAGTGAAAGCTTTGTGACCATTTTCAATTTTATAAGGTTCCTTTTACAGCATCGATGTTGTAAGTATGGATGCACGATATATCGGTGGCCATAACGTTATCAGCCAATAAATGCTATTTTTAAGGTTATCGTTATTGGTCCAATGTAAAAACTAGGCCGATCTCTTTAAGCCAATAAATTACGTAATTGTACAGAACTGCCTGCCTCAACTTGTTCAGACTTGTCCAATGCACTATAATGGAGCTTTCCTTACATTGTTTATACCAGGGATCCCCAAACTTTTTTATGATAGGGCCACATAATTTTTCCTTTTTTAATGGGGGGCTGGGTCACCTTACAGTATAAATGAAAATTACATGGTTCGGATTGACTACTAGTATTATTATGATTTTAACTGTATGTATACCTTCTAATGCTAGAATAGTTGATTATTTTGTTATGCACCACACAGACAACTTATAATTTATTTTCAAGCGATATATTAATGAACTTAATTACCATTATAATGACTTTTTACATTCAGTGCTAATCAAATTCAAACATTTAATTGCATATTAGTGTGAACTTTGGGCTTGCTTCTGACTGGTGAGAAGTCCAATGTCAGGTTCCATTCCTGTCACAGCCAGTCTCAAAGACTGATGCAAATGTTCATCAGTGAGTCTTGATCTCGTTGGTGTTTTCATCAGTTTCATGCATGAAAAGGTTTGCTCACAAATATACTTGCTGCCAAAAAGTGTGGTCATCTTTATTGCATGCCTTTTGATGTTTGGGTATGTCTCGTTGGGGAGGGCAGCATAGAATTCAGTGAGAACGTTGGGCTTGAATGCGTCTTTCAGAACATCACAGTTCTGTAACTCAGCCAACTCAAACTGATACAAGGGCAGGGCTTCGTTAATGTCAGCAGCGAATGGGTTCTGAAATAGGCGGATTTCTTTAGCGTAGACGTGTAGCTCACGGAATCGCACGTCAAACTCCGCCTTCAGCATTTCCAGCGCTTCCACGCACTTTTCAACTGGGAATGGAGCCACTGGTTTCTCCGCTGAAAAACTTTGGGTTACTGGGAGATGAGTAAAGTCTTGTTTTTGCACTTGTCCCACAAGCAGTGCTAGTTTCACCTCAAATGCTTTTATGTGGGAATACATGTCACATATTAGTTTCCCTTTGCCTTGGAGCTGCAAGTTGAGGCTGTTCAACATTTCTGTCACATCTGTTGAAAGGCGAGGTCCCATTTCAATTCTGCGTCAATCAGTTCTGGGACAGTTTTACCCTTTGTCAGAAAGAAGCCGTTAATTTCGGGTAGCAGCTTTAAAAACGCCTCAACTCTGCCACGGCTTAACCATCGGACTTCAGTGTGGTAAACCACATCTCCGTGAGTAGATTCTAGCTCCGCAAGAAAGGTTTGGAACTGCCGGTGTTTAAGTCCGTTTGCTCTGATAAAGTTTATACATGACACCACCACCTTCATGACCGATTCCCACTTTAAAACTTTGCAGCAGAGTGCTTGCTGGTGAATCAGGCAGTGCACTTGTAACGGTTGGGTGAGACCTCTTCTTCCATTTCTCTGTTCATGCGTCCTATAAGTCCCCTTGACGTGCCAACCATACTAGGTGCCCCATCAGTAGTGATGCTGACCAGCTTAGACCAGTCTAGACCCAGCTCTTCCATCGTTTGGCACGCTTTACCAAAAATATCCTCTCCTGTCGTTGTGCCTTTTAGACTTTGTAGGGCTGCCAGCTCCTCGGACAGTTCAAAGTTTGAGTTAACTCCGCAAAGAAAAATTAGCAGCTGTGCCGTGTCCTGCACGTCATTGCTCTCATCAAGAGCTAAAGCAAAATAAATAAATTCTTTCACTTTCTCCTGCAGCTGGGCATATACATTATTCCCCATTTCTTCAATTCGTCTGGTTATTGTACTTGCTGACAGACTCACCGCATTTAAGACTACTTTTTTATCGGGACACACCTCCTCCACAACAGCATTCATACATTTTCTGATGAACTCTCCATTACTGAACGGCCTACCGCTGGTTGCAATAAGTTTAGCTACCTGAAAGCTAGCTCGAACGGCTGACTGATTCAACTGAGTTTGGCGCACAAATGCACTCTGCTGAGCTGATTGTACACCTTTTAGCTTCAACACTTTGTCTGCTCTCATTTGGCCTTGCAAGCTTGCATACTTCTCTCCGTGGCGGGTTTCATAGTGTCGGCGCAGATTGTATTCTTTGAACACAGACACGGTTTCTTGACAGATGAGACAAACAGCCACTTCTTTGCACTAAACAAAAAAAATAATCACTTGTCCACTTTTGATTAAATACCCTGCACTCTGAATCAACCTTTCTCTTTCCCAACCGTTTGGCCATTTTGCTGTCGCTTTGAGTTTTCCTGCTTGCTCATCACCTGATCGATCTCAACGAAACATTTTTGAACGTACCATTCTATTGGTAGGAGAACCTATTAAATCATTAGGCTACATTAATAACTAAGGGATTATTTTTAGTTTGAAAGCCAATTTTTTTTATCAAATATAAACATGATATTAGTAAAGCATTAGTAAAGTAAAGCATAGATTAAAATAAAAAATTCAAAATATGTCTCTGGCAATATTCAAGGGCTGGACCAAACGTGGGGCAGGCCGCATTCGGCCCGCGGGCCGTAGTTTGGGGACCCCTGGTTTATACCTTCAAAGTATGTCCTTTGTGTGGTATTGCTAGGCGTTAATAACTCAGTAAGTAACCATGTTCTTCATCATTGTAGATATGTTCAATTGAGTGTCATTGTGTATTTTGCTTTAAATCGCATAAAACATTACCTGTGTAAACATAATAGAAGTGGTACACGCATGCTTAACAACTCGTTGGGTTGTTTGTAATCTAATATGATTATTTGTTATTAACGCATTGCTGGCCATGTGTTGTTGATGTAAGACTATTCAGTTTGATCGGCATATTTATAATGGTTCTAAAGAGAGCTCGTGATGGGTATTACTATGCACACACGAACACATAGTGAGCCGTCAGAGCCTTCACAGCAGCAGCGGGGATAGATGCTCCAGACACTGAATCCAGCATAAGGGGTTCTTAACCATTCATCACATTCTGTCTTTTATATTATGCTGTGTTTGTCATAAAGTCATCTGTGCTCAATGGTCAGTTGTTGCTCAGGTGTTCTATCGACCATTTTCCCTGCAATTGAGAACAAGAACAAAGCTGAAAGACAGAAGTCATCTGTATTTAGCTTTGGCATTCTATAAAATCATAAATATAGGTCTATATAATCACCTTGCAATTTGCTTTGAGTAGACTATTCAGTTCATAAGATCAGTTCAAACTTTTCTAAAGTTTTTAAAATAAAATTAGTTGTTTACTGTATAAAAATATAACTTTATATAGAAATATTTATATATATATATTGGCTATAGTATATTGGCTTTCAAATCTTAAGAGTTATCGATATCGGCCAAAAAATCCATAACGGTGCATCCTTAGTTGTTGTAATTTAATTAAAATACAATCAGTTAAATAGACTTAAGTGTAAAAAGACACAAAAGATCATTTAAATGCAGGCAGCATCATTAATTTCCATATTTTAAAGAAATTGCGCGGAAAAATAATTTAATTTTACCTTCTTGTTTTGGTCTGATACCCACTTTATATTGTATCTCATCCTTATCAATTTTGTATGGGATGACCAGAAGCCGGAACAATGTATGGTTGCTCAAAACAGTCCAAATGCTATCATACATAAAAGTTACTCTGGAAAGTTTACAAAACAATACATTTATCAATATACCTTCAGATGAGAAAGTGACCAACGACAAAATTCTGTCCCAAAACTGGGATATGGGGAAAAAATGACAGTAATTTGCTAGTAGATATTAAAGATATTTTATAATTATTATACTTGTTTATCTGAAAAAACATTGCTAAAGTCGGTGATCATTTTAGAATTAAGTTCTTCTTTGAAAATGTGCGTTTTGTGTTATTATGTCTGTTTTTATTTTATTTATTTTTTTTTTTTGCAGCTTTACTCGCTGCCAGTTTACCCGATTATATTTTAGCACCCCAGGTTGCCTTGATGGTAAATAATGAAATAATACAATAATGAAATAATGACAGAAAACAGGCTGAAGGAGCAGCACTACTGACACAAACTGGTCAATAATTTAACCACTGTGACTCTTTATAATCATAAATCGCTGGTTATAGATTATTGCTTGTTTCTAGTTTGTATAAATAGATACATTTTTTTTTGTGATCTAGTGTTTTTATTCAGTTTCCTCTTGCTGGTGAGGTTTTACTGACTAGTTAAGAGTGTGATAAAGCAGCTATTGTTGATACCTCAACCATGAAGGTGCTCAAAAGTGTTCTTGATGTATTAAGATGCATTTTTGTCAAGCCAGTCACAATTGAAAAACATTAAATACAGGTGGAAAAAAGGTTTTCAAGAGTTAATTTGAGCGATGTTGTGCACTTTTGTCCACTTCTGAAGGTTGAAAGTACTTTCAATTAGAGTTACAACTAACAACTATGTTTATATGTATAAATCATTCGACTAATTGATCGTTTGAGTAATCTAAGTTATTAAATGTCTTATATTTATAATCAAGAAATTGAGAAATTGCACCTGTTGATCTGTTTTCAGACACATATTGTAATATTCACATAAAGTAAAAGTCAATCATTAAGGTAAATCTGTCAATATATCTCCATCTTGATGGTAAATGCAGTGAATTTCATTTCAATAATAAAGACTTGATAAATGTATATGGCAGTGGTAGCCTCGGAAATGAGATGCAGATTTAGATTTATCAAAATCTACACAAGGTGGTTTTTAATTGGCAAATAATCGAAGAATTTCAAACATAAACAATAATTATAAGGCTTGAATGTTAGGCGTGCTTCCTTTTTGTTTTTTCATCAGTCTGGCAACCTTGAGTCATTGTTGGAAGGGTCAGGAAAAAAAAACCCCTCTCCAATATTTTGAATTTGGACTTCCATACTTTGTTTAGCGACTAGTTCCTGCATACTGCACCTTTAAGTGGCAAATTTTAAACATGTGAGGATGCTGTATTGTCATTTCACCAAACTAATGTTGTATTTTAATACATACTTCATATACTTTTGTGTACACATACTAGGGTTGCACAATATATTGTTTCTTTTAAAAAAAATCCCGAATTATGTTTAACAGAACAAGGAATTTTTCACAGCATGTCGGATAATATTTTTTTTTTTTCTGGAGAAAGTTTACTTTGTTTTGTTTTGGCTAGATTAAAAGCAGTTTTAAAAAAATTTTTTAATCCATTTTAAGGTCAAAATTTTTAGCCCCTTTAAGCTAAATATTTTCGATAGTCTACAGGACAAACCATCATTATACAATTATTTTCCTAATTACCCTAACCTACCTAATTAACTTTAGGCCTATTTATTGGCAAGGGCCTCATGATGATACATATCACGATTCATGGGTCACGATACAATATATCACGATATATTGTCATACAATAAATATTGTGATATATTGCAATTGTTTGTATAAGTATGTTTGTCATGTTATATTGACAACTTGATAGAGTCAGCAGATGGATCCATTTCAATTCATTAGAACTGCACAGTGTGATTGAACAGAGAACTCACTGAAATGTATTATGCATATTGTTATTAAACACAGAACTAAAATGTATATGCCACCAAGTCACATATAAATGAAATAAACAATTTATAAAACTAAAGCAAGTGAAAAAAATTAAAATGCATCAAGTAAACATAAAACTGGAACACAGTGCTCTAATATGCAGTAAATCAGAGCTTGAATTTGCGACAGTTTGCATATGCGCCCAAAGTTTTATGTGTGCAACCTCAAAATGTAATTGCGAGCATTTGTGCTAGTGCATAAAACTGTTGTTGTAAGATCAGTTTTCACAGCAAAATGTTCAGCACATGCACGGACTTAGGAGGCATTCACGCATTAAGCATCTTTGCATCTAAAAACACCTAACGCAGCGCTCAGGAATGGTTTAAACCTGGGGTCCGTTCTTCGTACGTGGATTACTCAGTTAGCTGGATTTGGATGTCAAGCCAGTGGGACGGCGTTTTCAGGTAACAGTGATTGCCACTGAATCTACACATTCGTGCGACTGACAGCATCATCAACATTTTGGTGTAAAAACTGGTCGCACATAGGTAAATTGATGGAATGCGCGAGACATTTTACATGCAACATTCCGGCCAGCTGTGATGCTACGGTCATGTTAGAGTCGTTGTCTGTTACAATGACGGGTCTTTCCATTTTATGTCCCATTCCTCCTATGCAGTTTTTAGTAACTCTGCAATGTTAGTTGAGGCAGACGGAAGCTTGTTATTGATGTTATCCGGTGTAGTTTGCCTTGAATCAAGCGGTTTTGGTTGAGGTCGCAGTGCCGCTAATTCATCTGCGTGGTGGCTTGTTAAGTAACGCAAGTTTGTAATGTTTCCTGAATATTTTAAGATAAATTTGCAAAGCTTGTAAATGGCATTTTTTGTCTAATTCAGTACTCTGGTATAGTGTTAAAACCAAAGTGCAGCCACACGTCAGCTCTAAAAGCTGGAGGCGCCTTCATATTTTCCACCATGCTCACTCTTGCTTATCGTACTTTTTAGCGTTTTGTTGATAGAGTTAGCGACATCTGCTGGAGCAGAGGAGGAGGTTGTTTGGCACAACTTGCATCGAAACGTTAGGTTGGACTATCGTGAAAGAAATTATTGCAATAGATAGATATATCGATATTTTTGCACAGCCCTAATTAACTTAGTTAAGCCTTTAAATGTCACTTTAAGCTGTATAGAAGTGTCTTAAAATATCTTGTCAAATATTATTTACTGTCATCGTGGGAAAGATCAAATAAATCAGTAATTAGAGATGAGTTATTAAAACTATTATGTTTAGAAATGTGTTGAAAAAAAATCTTCTCCATTAAACTGGAGGAAAAAATTAAATAGGGGGGGCTAATAATTCTGACTTCAACTGTATATCGCAATGTGCTCGTTTGCAATAGTCACATCGCAAGATTAGCAATGTTGAGCTGGAATCATAGTTGACCAAGATGCACAGAACATAATTTGTGGAGTTAAGCCGTAATAGTCAAAGTTGATCATTTGCTTGTGTTTTTAAGGCTTGTCGAGGGTTTAAAACATTTGTGCACAAGAAATAATGTTGTTTGAGGTGTAACAAAGATTTAGTTTATTTAACTATTAATACATCATCAATTATCATTTTTGTCTTGTTTCTAGTCCAAATATCTACTTTCAAAGCAAAAACTAGGTTTTACGCACCCCATTGGCAGGTAATGTTGCTTGGTTTAAGGAAAAACTCGAGAACGAGACAGCAAAGTAAGAAAACCTTTTTTTTTTTTTTTTGCTTCATGATTATTTAATTTATAATAGACCATCTTGTGAAACTGTATTTATATCGCAATATTTATTGAAGAAAAATCAAATATTGGGATATCAGATTTTTCCAGTATTGTGCAGCCCTAATACATCAATACTTTTTTTTTGGTGAACACAAGAATCAGAAATATATCACACAGTTGTGCAACATTCTCTGCATTGCATACTTTATTCTGCCTGCCATTTTATCAAATTGGCATTCAACATTGCATACATTTAAGTAGGTTCTTATTTTTAATACATATTTGCTTTATGACCAATAAAATAGATTGTTGGATAGTAAAGTGTCCATCTGCATGCTATTTCTTATGCACTACTTCAAGTGAGCCCTCTAGGAAGAAACAAAGTAAATTTTCAATTATCAAATGCATTAATGTATTGCGCTCTTGCACCTGAATCAGTCGTGACATTGTCTTTTGCATTATCAATGTTACAATATTAATTTTCCCTTGCGCTGGTGGTATTTGCTTTGCTAAATAAGCTAACAGCTGTCGTCAATTATGGAGGTGCTGCAAGAAGTCTTCATCCAGCTGTTCAGCTGCGTCACACACACTCCTGTCTGTGTGTTTGTGTGTGAGTGAAGTGTCGGTGGTTCATTAGCAGGTTTTAATGGATGAGGTGGATTTATTAGGGCTATTAGCAGACTCGGTTGTAGATCAAGCCTCGTGCAGGCATATTGATTAGGACTGCTATTCCCTCTGCTGTTTTTCTTCACAACATAAACCTGCTAAAATAATATTTGCATGGTGTGACAACCACAGCTTCCATTTGCCTTTTAATATGTGAGATTTATTAGAGTTTTTTGCTATGGTACCATTTTGCTATGGTATGGACCTTTTGTATTTTAAAACAGATTTTGGCAGTTTATTTTTATTGTTGAACATTGCATTATTATTTTTCATTAAACTTTTAGCATGTGTAATAGTCTGTAAAGCATGCTTTTTTTATTAACAATTTGTTTCATAGGGATGTCAGTCTTTCAGGTAAATGAGCAACTCCAGTCTCTAAGCAAACCACCGTGGAAGTTTTATTAGATATATAAAAGTATTTGCGGTTTAGTATATCATCGGTCTTTAGCAGATGCACTTCTGCTGTGTGTCTGTTTTTCTGCTGTGTGGTCATAACAAAAATTCTGAGCAGACGGAAATTTCTTCTGTTTCTGGGATTTTTTGTTTTGTTTTCAAATTCAGGAAAGTTAACACATGATTCTGGTTAAAATTAGAATCACAATTATTTTTGCTTAATCAAGATCACAATTTTCTCATGATCATTGACTATCATTATTAATTCTCAAACATGGCCAGGGCCGGCCCTTTACATTTGGGGGCCCTAAGCAGAATGATTTTAGGGCCATACCTTGCTCTAAATAGTGGAATATTGCCATTGCAAACCAACCCACAATGATTTTATTAAATGCAATCAATGAAACATAAAAGTAAAAAGTGAAGTGAAGTGAAAAATTGATCTTTAATTAAGGGACCAGTGATTACAACATTCCATCCTTCTGGTGTGTTTAAAACATATTTTATTAATGTGGCAAACAGATTCTATTAAAGATTCAAGGTTGAAGGTTGTTTTTTATATACATTTTTAAAGTAAAAACCCTGCAATGAAGACAGTAGAGCTGCACGATTCTGGCTAAAATGAGAATTGCAAATACTTTTTTTTTCTTAAAATAAAGATCACGATTCTCTCACGATTCTGTAGATGTAAAATAAAGCTTAATATGAGATTTGTTTTTTCTCAAACATATGGTAAAACAACAATATTAATATTATGTGTAGGTCTACTGGTTTCTATAAATAATTCTATTCTACTTAATAATTCTGATGTTGAATTATGTTTGAGATAAAGGCCCAGGGCTCGAAATTAACTTTTTTACTTGGTAGCACCGGTGCTCCCAACTTCAAATATTTAGGAGCACCAAAAAAAATTTAGGAGCACCCACCAAAAATGAATGAGCACCGCTGCAAATAGTATTTATTGTATTTTAAAACAACATCAATAGGACTAACAAAAACCAGAAACCACTATCTAACTAATGCTGTGATGACTTGATATTTGTGTGCAATAATTCCAAATTGAATGTCTAATAATTATAGAATAATTATGATAATGAAAATGACAATAATAGTAACAATGAACTGCCTTGAACGTGCATGAATATCTGCTATAAAAAGTCTGTTACTTTATGAAAAATAAATGTATAGTTTGCATCAAACAAAAATGAAGCATTGCAGTAAGAAATATTTATTTTGTACTGCTGTTTTATATGAATGTCAATTTAATAAATAAGTTTTCTGCTACAAAACGAATAAAAGATTATAATAAATAATTCAATTCAATGCTGAAAGCTGCAAAGCAGTCATCAGTAAACAAACTAAAAAATAATATACACCTCAAAAAAGAATAGACGAAAAAAAAAGTAAGTAAAGTCTCACTTCTATCACTCTTTAAAAGTTTTGGTTTCAGTTTGTGTCAATTTAAAGGTTCAGTCTGAGCTGATCTTAATTTTTCTGTGTTAGTGGAAAGCAGGCGATTCAGCCGACCCAATTTATGAGCAGGTTGAGCAGGATTCTTGCTGTGACCACCGGCGCAAAACCGCTGTTTGTAATGATGAGCCGCAGTTTCAGTGTACACTTAGTAAAGGCGAGCTTCTTTGGCCATGATTTGTACAGATATTAGATTTTAGACATTTGCGCTGATTACGCAGTGAATGCAACGCATGGAGATTCGGGCGCCTTCTCCAAGAAGCGCGTACTCGATTGATCTCAGCTGGCAGATATCCATCACGTGTCATGATCGCTTTCATCTGCGCCCTCAACTTTAGGTGGGGTTTGCAAACCTGCATGCTTTAAGTTTTCATTCTTCAGCCGTTTATATTTCCCGTGGTCATTAAAGCTCCTTCCCTGTCATTTGACAGCGGAATACCTTGAGTGATTAACAGCTAATATGAACCAATATAGCGGCAGGGAAGAGCGATTCAGCACGTTTTTACAAAAAATCAAAACAGGTCGCACTACAACCATTATCTGCAGTCGCACTAATGCGCCAAAATATATTATTAGGTCGCATAGATTAATTTTCGGGCGCATATGCGACCAAAATGGTCGCAGTTTCGAGCCCTGAGGCCTATGCTTGCAATCTGTCATTGAGAACATTATTAGACCATTTAATTCACTGGTAAAATCAACATTATATAGGCTGGAGTAGTTATACTGACACTATAAACATCTTCATGCACAGCTGCGTGTTCGCTATGAAAGAAAAAACACATCAAATGCTTATCGCAGTCATAACTGTAAAATGCGATATGATTATTTAAATGATGTGCTCGTTTTCCGTTTCAATTTCACTGCTAAGTGCTGTTCATACTTAGCACGCGGCTCTCAAACTCTGTGCCACAAACTGAATATCATTTACAACTTCATTACGTGTTACTCACAGCATATGCGGATTCTGTTTAAGTAGGGCGCGCGCCCGCATTGTCAGCAGGTCACGTCACGTGTGATTTCCTGGCCACAAAAACATCATTATTTGAAGAGAAAAATGACATTTTTGGGTGAATTATACCTTATAAATACAGTATGTGACTCTTTTAACATCATTTGGAGGTGTCCATGTCACTGAGCAACGTTTGTAAAACAATGAAAATATACTTTCTGAACTCATTTAAAAAAAATAAGCAAATAATGTAACATACATATGTCTATATATATATATGTGTGTATATATATAAATATATATATATATATGTGTGTGTATTATTTATATATATATATATATATATATATATATATATATATATATATATATATATATATATATATATATTTCTTACATTTGAGATGCAGGGTTCAGAGTAGGGCTGGGGTTTTTTTTCAGATTAATTCGAATTTACGTTTTAAAAAGATTTTATTTTATATTAAATATAGGTATCGCAATTTATTCATATATATATATATATATATATATATATATATATATATATATATATATATATATATATATATATATATATATATATATATATTAGATGCATTATAATTGCACCAATGCGCTTTGCTCCACTATCTGTATTACTCTTCCTGACTGCCTATCTGGGTTTCAATCATAGTAGTGATGAAAGTACCCGCCTCTATGACTTCATTTAGCGGACCTAGTTGAAACCCAGACAGGCAGTCAGGCAGCATAAAACAGAGAGTGGTGCAAAGCACATTAAATGATCAGTATTTAAAAGGGAGGAAAAAAGAAAAATAGAATATTTTATTTTATTTTAGACACATATCTGGTATTTGCTCATGCTATACGTCCACAACTTCACGCATTGGGTTAAATTAGACTTTACAGTATCCATGTTCAGTCCTTCCACTGTGTCTAAGGCAGCAGCATTATAACCTGTCATTCAATCAGAAGAAGAAAGTCAAAGCCGAGCTGACAGCCAATCTTTCCTTGGCTTAGCTAAACTTGCAAAAAATACCTCTGTATTTCTGCAACTGCAATATTTACACACATTTTTTTTTTTTTTTAAATCTTCCGCAATGATATACAACTCATGAATTTGTTTTACATTTTTTTTACAGCTTTTTGACCATTTTATGTACGGCATGGCCATTAAAAATACAATGTTCCTTAACCAGATGATTTTTAAAGTTACTTATAAAGAGAATGTTACTTCAGTCTTGTTGTTGTAATGTTTTAACTTGACTAGTTACACACACAAATTCAAATTCAATTTAAATCGTGAATCGGCCAAACTTTGTGGAAAAACCTAGAATTGTTTTTTTTGCCATATCACCCAGCCCTAGTTCAGAGCCTATATTACACTATTAATAATTCAATTAGGACATAACTTTTGTAAACATGTCTCAGGAAAAATATTACCAGTGTGCAACATATGTCAATGGAAGGCGCTTCAGTAATGCTTTTCAGTAAAATGCGTTTTAGACAGTTCTGTAAGACCAGGACAAAATGTAATATTTCATATAAGTAGACAACGTTTACTAATCTGTAATTGCCTATTTTTAATAAATGTGCTACTAGATTGTCTTTAACATCATCATTAGCACTTAAAAGTGATGCTAATCAATTTCCAAAATAAGTCAGGTAAACAATGGCAGGTAATGAAGCAAAGGCCATGGCTGTGTCCGTGCACGGGCTCGCATTCTTGTGGCGACCAGTCGGTCTCGCAGGTTTCCTTGGAAGAACAAACTCGAAACGCATATGAGAAATGAGATGCTGCAAGCTTCCTGTTGATCACATAACTTTTACACAAAAACAGTTTTAACTTTAATAAAGTTATGATTTTATTTAATTTTTTTTGTGAAAATGTAAAAATATTTAGGTACTAAAGCACTGTCAATGAAGATAATTTGTAAAATGCAAATAAAAATTATTTCAGTTCAATTTTCATTTATAGAGAGGGCTGGCTATAAACATGGTAAAACAGCAATAATAAAAGTAGGCCTATGTGAGAGTCTACTGTTTGTTAAAATGCTAAGCCATGTATAGACCTAGAACGGTGGACTTGAATAAGCTTTAAATTTGTCCTGGTGCACAGTAACATGATTACATCAGAATACAACTATTCATAATTCTAAAGTTGAATTATTATGTTTGAGACAAATGCTTGTCATTGACAACATTATTAGACTTTTTTTTTTTTTTTTACTGGTAAAATAAGAGTAGAGTAGTTATACTTACACTGTAAACATTTATTCTTGTGCACGACAGATAAAATTCTCTATGCACCTACCTCATACACAGATCATCTGATCTTTGTGGCTTTCAACTGATTCAGCGTCACTGTATCAACGCTTAAATTTTAGCGGGAAATGGACTTTAAGCTTCAGTACGGAGATTGCAGTATCGTGACAACACTAAATGCTAATTTCTAGTTGCTGCCATTTTAAAATACGAAAGCAGGGCTGCGGTGGGAAGAAACCTGGAAGTGTAGGATCAACACTGTAAACATTGCAACAACATGCTGTGTACTACAAACCTCGAGCTGTTGCAGTCATTTCAAAGTGCAGATATGGTGTAAACCTTACATTTTAATATTAATTTCAGTTTAATTTAAACAATTAAAAGCATGTTAGACAACAACACAATCTCTTTGAGCAATATGCCCAAGTGTCCTCCTAGGCTTCAGTTCATGGCACCAGGTAAACACTGTGGGGAAGCTTCGCTGCTTCAGCCTATGTAACCCAGTGAGTGATAAAACACTTTAGTCCTCTGTAGCACACCCTGTGTTGTCTGTAATTGTGTTGCCCCGGTACTGAAGTTTTCTAAACATCCATTCCCCACTAACATTTAAGCGCAGCTGAGCACGTTCATAAACAGCGCTGATTTCCAGAGTATTCACCAGTCCACCGCTCTTTACAGATTGCAAACACAGATAGAAGGACTTTGGACGTGAAGATCAGTCGTTTCATCAGCGGATCCCTCACCTGTGTTTGGACTGGGTAATCATCTGTGAGGTGCGGTAAACTGATGACCTTCACGGCCAATTGCAATTTGTGTCACTTTCTCTGCGCTGATAAGATAAACAGACACGTACACAACATTCCTGTGAGACATAGGTACTTCCGGGTTTTTTTTTTTCACTTCAGCCTCGATTTCATGGTTTTAAATGGCAGCCGTGTGAAATCAGTCTATTGCAGAAGATTGTATTCTAAGGTCTTTCCCTCAAGTATTGTGTAGCCACAGTAGTTTAAAACGTTTCTGAGAAGATATTAAACTCTTCCCCCTCTTTTTTTCCTCAGAGTTGGGTTCACTTTCCTGGGATGACCTGGAGAACGATCTTCCAGATGAGCTGATTCCTAACGGAGACCTGGGGCTGATGTCCTTGCCCTCAAACGGCGGGGCTGCAGGTACGGGCGCTCACGGCCCTATGGTCCCCGACGCCGCTGCCAAGCACAAGCAACTCTCGGAACTCCTGCGGCCGGGAAGCAGCGCTGGCATGAACTCTGTCAGCCCGCAGCCTAGCGGCATCGGACCTCAGCTTGGTGGGCTCGGAAAGAGTCCCCTAGGCCAAGGCTCCCCTTCCCACCCTTCCCAAACACAAAAACCAGGGGGCACTCCTGGGACGCAGGGCAATAACGCCGGATCAGCTGGCATGGGATTTAACCAGGGTATGCTGAACAGCGGCATGATGGGACAGAACGCTGGTGCTCAAGGAGGTCAGGTCATCAATGGAGCTCTTGGGACTGTAGGCCGCGGTCGAGGCGTGCAGGGAATGTACCAGGGTGCTGCCATGCAGGTTGCATCTTCTGTTGGAGCGGGAGGAGGAGTGGGGGCGGCGGCACCTGGAGGAGCAGGAAGTGTCCTAGCTGAAACGCTCACACAAGGGGCACAGCAGATGGGCATCAATGCTCAGCAGGCCAAGGTGAGACTGCCAGCTTTCTTTGCTGTGGTTTGGGTCATTGTGGGAGTTTAGTTGTTTTGAGATTTAAAATGATATGATTCAATGTTGTAGTTATTATGTTGGCAACAGCAAGGTTTTTAACGTGTTCTAGTTTGGAAGTCGTATTTAACCCTTTAGGTATGTTCAGACAATGGAAAGATGTCAGTGTAGCTTACTTTTGCTACATTAAAGTTGTCAATTTCTGAAGTAAATGTAAGTTTAAATATGCATGTTTGTTCATTGCATTTTATTGTCAATGAAAAAAATACGTCATGGTTTATTATTACTGGTGTTCATGTGCATAAACTTGTCATTAAGATTGTTTTTGACATTACTTGAATGCACTCTTTAATCAAATGGAGCACAAGGAACACGATAATAAATGGAGTAGATTTTTTAAATGGGTAGTAAAGGATTTCAGCATAGAATCTCAAAAATCCTGCAACTTTACTTCAAGTCTTTTCATTTGATTTCCAGAAAGTTCTGACAGGCATAAAGCTGCTGACTGCAGATCTCAAGTCTGTCTGAACCTTTTGTTTGAGCGCATGTAATTTAATCTATTTAATCAAATTGCATTGGTGCTATGGTGATGAGCAGCTACACCGTCCATTTTGGTTTTCTGTGAATCATCCAAAAGTATCAAGTTATGGCTCTTTAAAAAAATTCTGCATTATGCATTTTTTACTTTAACAGTACATACATTATAGTCTTAATTTTTTATAAGTCTTTGTTAAACTAAACTACATTACAAACTGGATTTACAGCAAAGTAGTTTTATAAAAACAATGAATAACAAATAGATGCATTAAATATTAAAACTGCTTCTCTTCACAAAATGGCAATGTTTTTACAAAGATCTATTTAAAATATGGGCATAATTCCTATACTTTCATGAACAGCTAAGTTTAATCAAGAATTTAATAAAACTTACCACATTTAATTGTTTCTTTTAACAAAGTGCCAATACTAATAACGCCAAGTACTAATTCTATTTCTACTAATAATAAAAATGCTTTTGCTCAGATTTTTGACTGAGATCAAAACAACATTAAAATCATAACAAACTCTTTTTTTTTTTTGACAAGAAAAAACAGTCGCAGCTTCCGGTTCATGTGGACTTTAACCTTAATGATGCCTACTTTAGGCCACATTAGGCTTATACAGGATGCGCTGGTGCTTTATCTGAAACACCTAGGTGCTGTCCCCAACAAAGCAAGTAAATCAACAGGCTTTCACTTGCTCGTTGCTGCTTTTTCGGTTCTGTTCAAGCTGGAAATGACAAGGTTGCACGATATATCGTTTCAGCATCAGTATTGTGACACGCACATAGCAGGAGATGCAATGTTGGCCGCACAACAGTTGACAATGTATAAGATGTGTGAAGCCATTGCAGAGTATAACCATAACAGTGAAATATGGTCATTTGCATGTGTTTTAAAGGCATTTTAAGCAAGTTTAAAGCATGTGGCCACAAAAAAGTACATTTGTGATGTTATAGAATAATTTTATTGAATTAATATGATGAAGACAATACAGTTTCTGTACCTAAATACTGTTGGACTCTCTGGAAAACCATAAAGCAACTGTCGCCTAGATATGAGGAGGAGAGGAAATTCACACTCTTGTTGTTAAAGTTACTGGTGACTCGAAGCATGGATGGTTCAAGCAGCAGCTCCAGCTCTAGCGATGAAGAAATGATTATTGTTCACAAGAGCAATAAGCAGCCCCGGGTTCATATCGCCTCTGGGCATCTTCTTCAATGTGCGCTCACATTGACAGTTTTGTGCTTAAGCGTCTCTAAATGCTGTTTATTGTAACTTCAGCAGCTCTGTGCACATGAACAGAAGTGCTGATCTGATTGGTGGAGAAGGTTTTGACGTGGAGCGTCAAAACAAAAAAAACAAGCATGACGCGTTTTTTTTTTTTTTTTTTTTTAATGATGCTTTTGCGCCTGGCAATTTGTGTGTTGGTGTGCACAATCGCATTGATGCCATTTATATAATCACGAGGCGTTAAACGTTGACATAAAACGCAAGCAAAAAGCTGATGATAATTGATGTTTTCAAATACAATAAATCCGTTAATATACAAGCTGCAGTGGTGCTCACTAATTTTTTAAGTTAATTTTTGAATTTCAAGTTCTGCATTAGACAAATACTGTTTTTTTTTATTCTTTTTTTTCTTTCTTTTTTTTCTTTCTTTTTTTGTTTTTGGTGACGCAGTGCCACAACAGGTAGTGCTGTGGCCTCACAGCAAGAAGGTCATTGGTTCGAGCCTCAGCTCAGTTGGCGTTTCTGTGTGGATTTTGCATGTTCTCCCTGCGTTTGTGCCGGTTTCCTCTGGGTGCTCTGGTTTCCCCCACAGTTCAAAGACATTTGGTACAGGTGAATTGGGTAGGCTAAATTGTCCGTAGTGTATGAGTGTGTGCGTGAATGAGTGTGTGGATGTTTCCCAGAGATGGATTGCGGCTGCAAGGGCATTCGCTGTGTAAAAAAAAATGCTGCATAAGTTGGCGGTTCATTCCGCTGTGGCGACCCCGATTAATGAAGGGATTAAGCCGACAAGAAAATGAATGAATGAATGTCAAAAACATTCACTTATTTTTAAGCACAAAGAGAGAAATTTACTATTGTTTGTTTTTTTATATTATTTTGTGCTGTATTAATTAGTTACTGAGCGGCAATAAATAACACTGTAAAATAAAAGTTTTCAGCTAATTTTCCAAACTAGTGGGGTTTGAAATTAACAAATGCATAATAATCGTGGTAACCGATCTTCCGATTTCTCAGACTATAATCTTGCAACCAAAATTTATAATCGTTGCATCCCTATTTTCAAGTAGAGCGATTCAAGCCATATGGTGAAATTGTATTCATATCGCATTATACAGTATATAAATAGATATTTTTCAGTAATGTGCAGTTTTCACACAGCAGTCTTATTCATTCATAAGGTCTAGAGCAACTCTCAAACAGAACATAATCTACACAGATTTGACTATGTAATGTGTGATGTAACGACCATCGACAGAGTGTAGCATTTAAAAAAAGGTTATCAACAATTATAACACAGCTGTCTGAAATACTTGATTCTGGTTGGTCAATCATAACTTTCCAAGGCATCTTATTCTGTAAACCAGTGGTCAATATTCCTGGACGGCTGCAGCTCTGCAGATTTTAGTCCCAACCACCCTAAACTCACATCTGCTTAATAATCTCAAGTAATCTTGAACACCTTCATTAGTTGGATTAGGTTTGGAGAAAAAACTGCACAGCTGCGGCCCTCCAGGAATCCAGTTTGAGAAATATGTTTTAAACTTACATAAACTTAAATGGAAACTGAATTATAAAAATAGATTCTAGTTTACTCTATTAATACATTATGTAATTCAATTATTAATTTTATTATTACTAACATCTAAAATAAAACTCAATAATGCATCTCTTTTCTTCTAAAACATGTTATTACATGTTAAGAATAACTTTACCGCCAACGAATGCTCATTTAACATTTATCAAGAACAACAATTTAACAATTGCATCCAGATGGGTAGCAAATCCCTACCTCACTTTCAATTATGACAGCTATACTTACTGAAATCTGTTTTATATCTTTTTTTAGAGCTCTGTTATTCTGGTGTAATCTAACTGGTGTGTAAATCAGGCTGGACGTCCAGTTTTATCTGCCAGCGTAGCAGCAGACGGACTCCCATTATCACTCTTTATCTGGAGCCGCCGCGCTTTGCTGAATCATTGTTTGATTGCATGACTCATTCCTGCACTTGTGCTTTTCATTAAGCTTAAATGCTCGCGTTATGAGAGCGTTTGCGTGCCAGAATGCTCTTAAACTCTGCCATTTTGTTTGAAGGCCTGCGATAACGGCAGCTGCAGAATTGCGCTCTGGGAAGGCAAATGAAAAGCTCTCCACGTAAAGTGCCAAGTTACATGCGTGCACATCTCTTCTGTGCTCTATGCAAATTTGTTGAATAAAACATGTCTATTTGTGATGGATGGGTTATTGACTGATGGTCTCTAAAAGCAGCACTCTGTTAGCAGGTGTGTGCATTTGTATTACAAATTCAAACCGCTCTGTGCAAATGGCTAGTAATTTATTGGGGATTAGAGTGAAAATTCCCATTGTTTTGCATTATTTGCCATCACAGGAAAAACAGTAAAAGGTTTCACAAGAACCAAACCTTGATTAGGTATGGGACGATAACCGTGTTCAAGGTATACCATGGTTTAAAAACCGTCAAAATTTTCTGCTATACTGTTCCTTATTTTTATTAACATTTTTTTTTTTTTTTTTTTGTAGACAACATTTCCAGTGGAAAAGATTTCTAAAGATGTCGTTTTAAATTGTAAAAAGAAATCAGGGTTTTGTTCTTACACTGACATTAAAAAATATATTTTAGAGCAGTTATCTTAATACTGTGACAACATGAAACTGTGATATTTTTATCCAAGGTTATCATACCGTCAGTATCTTATACTGGCCCATGCCTAACCCCATTTTGGTTGTTCTTGTAAGCAGTGTGTTGTAGCTTTTTGCGAATGGTCTGCATTAACGTAACATTTTAAACTGTATATTTTTGCCAGTAAAACAAATAACTTCGCTTCAAGCAAAGCTGGAGCAGAACAGTTGTGGGTCAGAGCAGCACCACAACATTTCATTCCTGACTGAATATCAGCGCTTCACAGACCTTTTAATAAAGACTTGATAAGTTTCTAAATGATGCAGAAGTTTTTGAATAAATATTTGTAGCACGCGTTCAATGAATCAGTCCATTAAGACCTTTTGGTGGTTTCAGTATCATATATTTATTTATCATGACAAGCCTGTACCAGCTCAAAAACGCTAAACAAAAATATTGTTTGACCCTTGTATGCTGTTGGGGATGGTGATTTTAAGTCTTGAAGGTACAGTAGGTCATTAGCCCCTTTCACAGTGATACCAGTAAATATCTGGAAAATTTCCGGAACGATTTTACTGGTAAATTCAAAAAAGCGCTGTTCACACAGGCGAGGACGTTACAGAATTTTTCCGGAAAAGAGCGTTCACACATCCATCGCGAAATGCTTGTAAATTCTGACATCATTAACCAGAAATGACCTCTAAACGGCTGCGCTTGTGTTTGTAAACATTTGACTACATAACAAACTCTTTGGATGGATCAGTATTGAGTACAACTCCAATGAAAACATATAGAGGAAGGAACACTTTCACATGTCGAGATGTTCATGATATGTGTGTGTGCTGGCGCTATGGGCCCTCACGGGCACACTCAAAGCTTGAAGGTAAACAAACAACGGATTATCATAAACATTTTATCGATAATTATTTACACAGTTAGCATTAAGACGGAACATAGAAACTGTATCTAGCCAACATCTAGCAGCTAAAGGTGTCTGGAAAAATATTCAAAGACTTTTATTCTCATAAACCTCGCGCATGTGAATGCGTCTGACTGTTCTGATTGGCTAAAGCAGGTGTCTCACGTCAGCACGGTCTAGACGTCGACGCACTCTTTCCGGCAATCTTCCTTCTGCATTCACACAGCGCAGCATTCCGGCAAATTACCGGTAATGTTACAACTTCTCTTTCCGAAAAATAGCCAGAACGAATTTACCGGTATTTTCAAAAAGAGCCTGTTCACACATACAAACTTTCCGGAAAATTGCCGGTAAATTTCCGGAAAGGTCTGTATGTGTGAAAGGGGCTATTGTCTTCAGAAGCATTTTTTGTTGTGCTAGTTGAAAGTCTTCACAGTCTAATAGCAATGATTACAGTAAATGATCTAAATATATGTATATGTATTTTTAGATTTTGGATAAGGCATAAAACAAAAAAATGTTCATACAATTAAATAGAGTCGGACCGACATCTCTCATAATTCCGATAAGTAGCCCAATCTGACTGTCAGCAAATGCAGATTTGAACAACTGCGCAGCCGTTTGTATGCAACTGTGCCGACCGCCATGCTTTCACGAGAGAGAGCACGCGCGTGTGCGCGATTGGTTAAAAACATGCTGAATCAAAACTTTTCAAAAATCCTAATCAATAATGGAGTTACCTTTGCACGCTGGAGAAAGGATGAAACAATGTCTTAAGGATTTCGCTTAGACAGGTAATGTTGTGTTTTAAAACTGTTTTAGCATGACGCAAAGCTGATGTAACGTTAGATGTTGTTGTTACAAAAGGGTTAAATCTTCACAGAAGTGTTGTTCAGCCACTAAAATCTTCCGGTGAAAGATTGATAAGACTATTTTCAGTTTCATAAGGGACCTTTTACAGCATCGATGATGTACATTTTAATTAGTTTAACAATAAAACACAATACCGCTATTCCGCTTGGTCTCTCCCTATATTGTTTACCATGCAACTCTAAATATTCACTCTGAAATAGTGTGTCAGTTTGGCTTGCATGCTGCCGGACAAGCACTAGTTGTTTTTAACACATGAAAAAAGGGTTCTTTTGCGTTGCTTGTATTTTAGGAGGCGTGGATCTAGACGGCAGGGGAGGACTGTGATTCAGAGATTTATGATAAGCTGTTAGCATTGTGGAAGATCACCTACTGCCCCTTTAATTTGCCCACAATTTTCTCTGTGTTTCAGGAAATGGAAGGATTTCTGGTGACAAATTCTATTCTGATTCTATTTTATTTTTTTATTCAAAAAAATCAAGAAAAATTGCTCCATAAAACTCCATATCTTAGCCAGAAACATTTTGTTCAGGCATGTTGCTGCCAACTGATGATAAACAATAAAAATTACACATTTTACTTCTTCCCAACTGGAAAAAATAGCAACAATCAAGAATACATGATTAAATGGTGTCATGGCTTTGCAATCTAAAAATGCCATTATGATAGAAGCCAATGGGTCAAAAACAGCCAGCGACATAATGAAAGAGTAGTCAATTTGAACAGCACATAAGGTTAATTTTCATTATCAAATAAAATATTTGTCAGTATCACACACACTTAGTTACAACTTTCTTATCATGTGGATGAACAGGGTTGGTTGAGTGTGGGGGAATCCTGACTGTCTGCGCTGTAAATCTGCTGGAGGGAGAATCCTGGCTGCTGAGAGAGAGAGCGTGATAATGTGTGTGTATAAGTGTGTATGTGTGTGTCTGTGTGTGAGTGTGGATGAGTAAGCACAAAGAGCAGTGTGAGAAGTGTGCTGCTGGTGTGCATGAATGAGTGAGCGGAGGGTTGAGGAGGACCGGCGTGTGTGTATGTGCCACTCAGCTGGCCTCTTTTATCTGGTCTGCTGGAGCCGTGTCAACAGTGGAGAGTGGATGAGTGGCCGGCGCACTGCAGGAGATCAGCTCAGAGAAACACAGGACAGAAGCCCTGCTCTGCTCAACACTCGGATCATATTAAATAGGCTTGGGGCGATGGTCTGTGTTGTGTTACTGGTGTTAAACGGCAACACCTGTTCTGTCACTTGCCCACCGCTTCACCATCACCACTCAATTTAGATTTTTATTTAGTAATAAAATTTGTGTAGTTCATACTTGGGCTGCTCAATATGTTGTTTCAACATCTCTGTCACAATGTGTGAATCTGCATTGTCAATTTAGAATTTTAATTAATACTGAGAATTATAATTAATACCACCAGGGCTTTACATTAACACCCGCCAAATGCGGGTAGATTTCGGCAGTGGCGGGTAAGACAGACACTCCCACTAGCCACTTTGGCTGGTTGAAAATAATTTTCCCAGATAATAATTCATAGACTGAACAAAAAGGGAGGAACGGGCACCTACCTACAGTCTTTCTGCTTTCAAGAGCTCCAGATTTGACTTATTGTAAGCAGCGCCAGTTGCTTTCGGTTTAACCATTCTTTGAAAAGATAATTTATGGGTCTATCATTAACCATGCGTCTATGATCATCCTTACATTATCACAAAGTATGTTTTTTACCTGCTTTCTTTTGCATTAATATGGTTTAATTATATATTTTTTTACAATAACATTGCTTTAATGGGAGAATAACGCCCCAATTTATGTGTAGTTTAACTGGTGATCTGGAACCCTTAGCCAAGACACATGACTGTGCATATGTTTTGTTAAATAAAAAGTATAGTATTCAGCTATATTTTGCTTGTTTTGACACATTTAAAATTTGTGGCAAAGAAATAATTAACTGTTTATTTATGGTGTGGTCCGAGATAAATTGGGTAAATCCTTCCATTTTGGGCTCTGAAAATTGTGAAAACTAATTGTAATATATGAAACCCTGACCCATTTGCTCATGATTATTGAGCAAGCTCATACACGACACACAAAAAGGGAAATGAATGAGGAGACATGTAGAGATAACTCTAACTAAATCAAAATCAAATAATTTTCGCATGTCAAAGTCATATTTATGTGTATAAAATATATTGTCCCAACAATAAAACTGTGGCTAGTGAAAATGGCGAGTGGCTAGTAACATTGGAAAACTACTAGCCACAGTGGCTGGTGGTCAAAAAAGTTAATGTTAAGCCCTGAATACCACAGTTCAGATCACATGATTTGTGGAATCATTGCAGTTTATTATAATATAATAGTGTGAAAGCTTTTTGTTTGGATGGGTTTTTAAGTCCTGTGACAGTATGACTTTAAGCGTGAATTTCTTAAGTTTGCTTCTTAAAAGGTTAATGTATTTGTTCATACAATGTGACTAAATAGTGTTGGCATAGATTTGATTATTAAATTGCTGTGCCTCATGACTACGAAAGCCAGAAAGGGCTGTTCATTTCATTTTTATCGTTGTTATATATTTTCATCTCTGCTTTATTGTATTTTGTATATTTGTTTTAAAATGTTGAATATTTTATGCAGATGCGCTCAGTCATTTTGTGAAATTTAAATTTTATTGCAACAAAACACTACCTGACAAAAGTCGTGTTATCGATTCCAGTTGCAAGACCAACAAAAAATAACTTGACTAATAGTTGATCATTAAATAAAAGCGGCAGAAAGTAGATTTTTCTTATGAATGAGCTGTTGAACTTCATCCCAATCATCACAAATACTGCAGAAGACCTATTGGAACCCGCATGGACTGAAATTAGTCAAGTACGGTGAAAAGAAAAATCTTGGCTTAGGGTTACATTCAATATAGAGCTGTGCGAGAAATCTGCTTTGAGTCATTCCAGAGATGTATGGATGCAGTCTTCCAAGCTCATTGGAGTCAGACACAATATTAATTCTGTTTCTACTACACCATGACTTTATATTCTCTATTGTACATTATTTCTGTTTAAGTGTCAAGACTTGTCTAAGCAAAGCCAGACCTCACTGTGCTAATTAAATAATTAAAAATCAAGGCATGATCTTATTTTATTCTGGTAAAATAAACATACTCTAGAAGCCTTTTGCCTTTCATATTAACCACTTCTGACACCAAATAATCAACTAGAAGTCAAGTTATTATGTGTTGCTCCTAAAACTTGCATTGGCGACGAGACTTTTGTCAGGAAGTGGATTAGGCATGGGCCGGTATTGGATTCTGACTGTATGATAAACTTGGATAAAAATATCACTATAGTTTCATGGTAGTTTCACAATATTGTGATTACTGCGCTAAAATATATTCTTTTCAAATGTCTGGGTAAAAAACAAAATCTTTTTACCCTCTGCAAACAATATATTCTATTTTTTTAAAAAAAGATTTATGATTCTTTGGAGCAGTAAACACGTCAGGCTGTATAATTCAAATGAATCATTCAATTTAAAACAGCATCTTTGGATGTTTTTTTTCTGCTGGAGATACTGCTCTAAAGAACTTTAAAAAAAGTAAATAAAAAATCTTACACGTACCTTCGGGACTGTATTACAGACAATTTTGGCCTTTTTAAAACCTTTACTTTTCTAAACCGCGGTATACCAAAACGGTTGTCGTCCCATGCCTAGTATATATTGAAATATCACAATGTCAGTTTATTCCAATATTGTGCAGCACTAGTTCCTACTTAGAATTACAAATATTTTACAAACATTTTTCTTTCGTTGCTGTGACCTTCTGTTTACCATTTATTCACAAAATATTGTGACGGAGTGCTAGGACATTCTCATGTTACAATTTTGTTTTGTGTCACTATAATGCTACAATTCATTTGTGTCACATCTTCTGTGTGCTCATGTGATCTAGTATGTTGTTTTCTTTGCTTTATAGATGGGCATGGCAGGTGGCAACAGTCCATTTGGGCAGTACCAGGCTGGAGGTCAACAACTGGGCACGAACGCACAGAATAAAGGCGCCCTTCCCAACAGCCTCCCCCCATTTCCAACTGACCTAAAGGGGGCGACTGTCACCAGCGTGCCAAACATGGTGAGTTTCCCCATCACAATAGCAAACTGATCAAAACCAACAGATGAAGAAGTTGATTCAACGACACTGTTGTTCTCTCGCCCACAGCCCCAGCAGCAGCAGGTGTCGGTGGGTATGGTGGCGGGTCAGGGCGTATCGACGGGTCCCACGGCTGACCCGGAGAAGCGTAAACTGATCCAGCAGCAGCTGGTTCTGCTGCTTCATGCCCACAAGTGCCAGCGGCGCGAGCAGGCCAACGGAGATGTGCGAGCATGTGCTCTGCCACACTGCAGGACCATGAAGAACGTCCTCAACCACATGACGCACTGCCAGGCTGGCAAGTCCTGCCAAGGTGAGTCCACATGCAGTGCCCACCACTGGACAGATAACAGAAGGCTTTTCCACATGAGCTTTAATCCAGGTTTAGCATAAGTGATATAGTTTCTACTTTAAACTCAACATGAGAAGTGAAAGAGATTCAGAGGTAGTCAAAAAAAAAATTATTGCTTAAGGGGGCAAATAATATTGACATTAAAATGGTTATAAAAGAATGAGAAACTGATTTTATTCTAGCCAAAATAAACCAAATAAGAGAAGAAAAAATATTATAGGAAATACTGTAAAAACGTCCTTGCTCGGTTACACATAATTTGAAAAAAAAAAAGCGCCAATCATTTTGACTTCAGCTGTACATATTGCCAATATATTTATATAAAAAAATGAAAACAGGTTTTTTTTTTTTTTTGGGAATATGCTTTATTTTGCCTTGTAGGACAATGTAAATTCTTGGCTCTTTTGGTTTCTTCAGTTACTTGAATTTTTTTTGTGTCTTGTGTATTTTGTGTGTAGGAGTGCAGTAGTTATCTGTGTAAAACTGCTGTCTGTGCTCTTGTTTAGTCTCAGCACAAGCAGTAATGAGATGCTTTGCTCCTGATGTGGTGTTTTGAGCATTATGTGTGTCTTTGCTCTACCTAGACAGAGCTTTACTGCTAATGAATGTGCTTTGCTATTTGCATGACTTGCATGATATTTGAATGACTTTCTATTTTAAAAATAGTTACCCCATTGAGGTTTTTTATGGTCAAAGCGTTGGATGAATAAATAATTTAAGATAAATTCCAAAAATGTATATATTTTTGTAAGTACAATTTTATATTTTTTTTACTTTGCAATTCGACAAAATATAAACTTTGCAAGAAATAGTCACAATTTGGAGGAAAGAAATTATGTTGCAAGATAAATCAAATAATCAGTTTTGAGAGAAAGGAGTAAAATCTGTAGTATAATTTAATAAAAATAATGATTGACCTCGGATCAGATTCACAAATTTGCATACATTTTAATGAGACATTTATAGAAGGAAAAGAAATAATAATATTATTTTGCCTGTTCAGCAGAACCCACGATGGAACAAACAATACATTTGCTTCAAAATATAATATAAATGAAAGGTATTATGAGGACAATTAATATTTTATAAAATAAAAAAAGTCACCATTTTCCCATATAATCCAGACATGCAGCATTGGGAACAATTTGCTTCTTGGAATATTTACAAATCAAGTCATCAATTAAATTAAAATTACTTAACAACTAATCAATCAATCTACTAGGGCTGCTCGATTATGGGAAAAAAATCATAATCACGATTATTTTGGTCATAATGGTAATCAACTGATAATCGTTTTAAATAATCGTGTAAAAGTAAAAATGATTCGCCCTTCTGTGAATTTTTTTATATATATATAAATATTGCCCAAATTATGTTTAACGGAGAAATTTTTGACAGTATTTCCTATAATATTTTTTTCTTCTGGAGGAAGTCTTATTTGTTTTATTTCGGCTAGAATAAAAGCAGGTTTAAATATTTTGAAACCTATTTTAAAAGCTCAATATTATTAGCCCCCTTAAGCAATATCTATTTTTGATTGTATGCAGAAGAAACTACCGTTATACAATGACTTGCCTAATTACACTAATTAAGCCTTTGAATGTCACTTTAAGCTGAATACTAGTATCTTGAAAAATATCATGAAATCAGTTATTAGAAATGAGTTATTAAGTCTGTTATGTTTAAACTGTGCTTTAAGCATCTTCACTGTAAGAAAATAAACTAGCTACAAAAGTCCTTCAGTCAAGAGCAGTGAGGGATTTTCTCCATTTGTTTTTTAGACTAATATCAAAAGCATTTGGCAGCAGGAATATTGCGCGCTGTCACTTTAAGAATAGTGCGGCTCTAATATGGTTTCTCTTTCACATGTCTTTTAATTCTCAATTTGTTTTTTTATTACACAAATGAGGGTTAATATGAATAATCACTAAACACCAAAAATGCGCTTTGACGCAAATGTGCATGTATTTGACCATTAAAGCGCTCGCATTAGGATGCCCTTAGATGTGTGTGCTCTGCTCGTCTCCGAGCCTGTCCGAGGCTAAGTGCGGCACGCACACACCCAAAAGCATGTGCTCTTTCACACTTTAAAAAATATGAAAGATTGGAATGTACATCGATGAATGATGCGCATGCTGTGCTGCAAAAGTTACATTACAGTACATGCTTTTAGTCATTTTCATGTGGAACTGAGCTTTGCAGAGCAACAAATTTGGTCAACTGGAGAGGGGTTTATCTCAATTAGTGGTTCTTCATAAATCATTAGAAGTCAAAATCGGATTTTCGATTAATTGCACAGTCCTACAATCTACACCTTTTCCCTCAAATCAGAGAGTTTATTAATGTATCTTCCTCCAAAAAAATTACTCTTCCCTATATACAAAGTGATATCAGATAACACATTAGTTCTACCATCCACTAAATGGAAACCAAATTTTATTCATTACTCCCAATGCTGCTTTCTGGACTTTATAAACTGAAAAGAAAGCTGTTTTTTTGAGGAGAAAAAAAACCTGTTATAATAAAGTTATAATAGACACAGTTACGAAAAAAAAAAACAATTGCAAAATTGTCTATGAACTTGCATTAAAGAGAAAAAGTGAATCTATTTGTTAAACTGATGTTTTTTCATCATATAGAGCAGTGTTTCTCAACCATGTTTCTGGGGGACCACCAGCTTTGCACATTTCCATGTCTCCTTAACCAAACACCTGATTCACATCATCAGCTCCTTAGCAGAGACCTGTAATAAGCGTGACAGACAGGTTTGTAAAAGTAAAGGTTTTAAAATGCTACAATTGGAATTGAAATTATTTAGCCTGACATGTTTACTGTCATAAAACATTTGTTTCTTATATATTGTGTTCAATTGCAAAAAAGATGTAGATTATTTTTAATTTAGACATTTAAAAAAAAACTTATTTTAGAGCAGTAATTACAATACTGCAAAACCGTGATCTGTTTATTCGAGGTTATCATACCCTCTTAAAATCTTATGCCTTGTGATATCCGACTTAACATTTTTTCGTATGCATTTTTGAAGTAAGTAAATTTCGCTCCCCACACCTTTCAGTTAACACCGGCAGCATTTCATTGACGCACTCAGGGAATTTCCCAAACTTCTTTTCCAGCATATAACAGGCCATTTAGAGTGAAAATGTGGCTCTTTCGGCTATAATGCAGCATTAAGGAGTTGGCAGACGGCAGGAGAGGCTTGCGGCGACCCGATGCCGTCCGGCTGTTTGCTCTCAGTGCTTCAGTTGTTGTTGGATGAAGAGCACAGGGCTTCATTTCAACTCAAACACGAGCCAGTGCCAACCATGCCCTCTGCTCTGCCAGCTCATTTCCTGTTGTTCGCTGGCCGCCGCGACACCCGTATCTCGCTCTCTTTTGGACTCTAGGAAGAAAAGGCATTAAAGTTGTCTAGCGATCCTTTTTGAGAGCTTGATGTCTTGTCAGAATGCATCATCCAAACCAGAAGCGACATCATAAATCACTCCAGTGAGTATTCATAACCTTGTTAATACCAGAAACGAGGTCTATGACAATCTGACTGCTTCAGTGGCAATGTTCATGTAATATAAATATTAGGTGAGTAAAGGGCACAGTTCTTTAGATTAATCATTCTGCACGTTTTGAGCTGTTTAAAAATGTTCTCAACAGCCACTCAGATTTTAGCGGGCAGAGCCGGATTATCCAATGGGCATTATGGGCACCCAGGGGATACAATTTCGGAGTATCTGTTTAGGCTAAGTGCAAATAGCGCACCTCGTTTTAATAAGCTATTTGCACTATTTTCTCCCATCAGTGTCTGATCGACATAGACAACATAACTAAACAGTGTATATAACAACAGTGTGAGTGGCGTAAAGCTCACAGAAAACTGTTATAGCGCGATCGCTCACCAACCCAGTTCGACTTTACCATCTGCTGAACTTATTTTTTTTCCTCCTCATTACATATCAGATTGGAAGTATATTTTCTAATTAGGAAATATTTTTTTAAATAAAGTAACTGTGATGGTCACAAGTTCATTGTGGGTATTTAATAATGTTTAGCCTATTTTCATATGTGTATAAACTAAATCTAAATAGTTATTTTAAATATTTTATAAATAGTTATTTCCACCTGCTGTTAAATGTTAGCGACATCTTAATAGAATATATTTGTATTAACAATGTTAGCTGCCCTAATCTGGGCCTGTTAGCGCGAAAATTGATATTTTTAAATTTTCATTACTGATCGGTACTGAATTTGATATAGAGGTAATTTATAGTAGTAATAAATTAATTAACTAATTGCTTGTGCTTGTGAAATACATGCGTCTGGCAGCATATCGAAATACTGCAGATATTACCACATTATTGCTGCTTTATATGCTATTTTATTAATGAATTTTCATGTCGCAAGTTGAACTTGTTGAATAGTTGAGTTGAATTATTCCTGAATTTATTCTCATCTTTATAAGCAGATGAGCAACTCATACGAGTTTGCATGATTCTGTGCAGGGCATCGTTGTTGGACCCTTTCCATCTGACAATAACTTAACTTGTGTGCAAAATTATACAAATGTAGCTTTTTTCTCTCCATAATAAGTAAGTTGAGAACGCAGAAGACACGCATAAGAGATGTCATTTGATCAAGTGTCTGGATTTACTGATGTTTGGGATTGTCAGCCTGTTTTGTGAGGTATCTTTGCAGATTCTCATTAGCAATAGACTTTTAACCACGTTTCATAATGTTTTATCGAAAGCTGTATCTTAAAATACATATGAAAAACAATGCATTGAAGGTTATTATTATTAATGAAAACGAACAAACATTGAAAAAAAACATTTAACTAAAAAAAACATTTTCGTTAACTGAAATAAAAAAAAAAGATCTAACTGAAACTGTATTTTGTATTTAAAAACTAACTGAAACTAACTAAAATTGTAGCAAAAATGTCCTTTGTTTTCGTCTTTGTAAATGTATTTAATACATATTGTTAGCCTTTTAGAAGTAAATCTATCTTTTCTGCGCTGCCCTGTGTTTGACCCGTATGGTACCTCAGAGGCTGTAATCCCACTGTCATTGGCCAGATCATGCCGGTCCTCTTCCAGTCATCCCTGCCGTTGCTCCCGAGACAAAACGATGTCTGGACATGACAGCAGCATAGTGACAACATTAAATTTGACCCGAGCAGACACTTAAAAGTATTCATTTAACACATAAGTGTTCAGTAATGTTTTTTTTTTTATTATTGTATTAGTGGTCGAGATTGCGAACAAATCATTCTTTTTAATCAGATCTTTTAAGTGAACCGGTTGAACTAATTTACCAAATCGAACTGAATCATTTAAAATGATTTGTTTTGAGTATCGTTAAACACTTTTCCAACTTAATTTTTACATGCCTGATACCCCCTCTGAAGGCTGATTTATTGAAGAGTTCAGGAAAAGCAAAAAAGCAGCGAAGAAACTCGACACAGAGGAACATTTACACCTCACTGCCAACTAACGTTTCGGAAGTGTTAATGCAGACCAACAGAGACGGCGTGCAGAAGTATAAATACACAGCCACGCGCGTTGCATGCGCCGTGGGTTACGCCGGTCACTTGACACAGAAGTATAAATCAGGCTTAACTCTAAATAAACCATTATATACTGAGTTATTCAGTTATTGGAACAGTGCACTGAGATCAGATTTGAAAAGTGGTGAACCCATAATACTGCGCATGTGTGAGTCAGTGAAATGAAACCCAAACTGTACATGACAGCCTGCTGTAACTGAACTAAACTTGAATCACTGCAGCGTGGATAAACCGAGGGCTTAAATGAGAAGATTTGGCTAAACGTAAGTTTATTTCATAATAGAAAATCATAATGAAATTTAAATAAGTGAATTATGCTTCAGTTGGGTTGCAAAACCTAATGTAAGAAACTTTTCAGATCATGCTGATGTTTTAATTGACTGAATTATGATTGTTGACTACATAGTTTTGATATGTTGAGTCCAAAAAAAAAAGGTCTGGTTCACGTTGAAGATCTGAACTTCCCAGCACTACTGTGCATTTAACCACAGAAGCAGCCTTGCACACATTTTAATTAAGGCTGCTATCTTGTGGGCTGTTGTATTTGAATTTTACAATGGATAGATGGTAATGGTAGATGGTAGTGTTCTTGTGTCCAAAAAAATTGTGGTTAATCTGTGGTTCAGTTTTTATTATACAATATTTATTCCGAGGATTTTGAATCTTCCTTCTAACTAGGGCTGGGCGATATAGCAAAAAAAAAAATAATCTAGGTTTTTTATAAAGTTTGACCGATTCACGATTTCTATTTTTTTTTATATTATTATTATTATTTTTTATTGTGTTACTAGTTTTTTTTTATTGTGTTACTATTCACGAGTTAAATAGCGTTGATGAAGATTTGAATAAAATATGAAATATTTGTGTAAATATTGCACTTCCAGGAATACAGAGGTATTTTTGCTAGTTTTGTTGAGCCTAGGAAAGATTGGCTTTCAGCTCCGCTTTGACTTTGTATCTTTTTAAGAAAAAGGCAGCAGTATTAAAACCTGTCATTCAATCAGAAGACAGTGGAAGAAAAAGGACTGAACATGGAAACTGTAAAGCCTAATTTAACCCAATGTGTGAAGTTGTGGACGTATAGTAGGAGCAAATACAAGCACCAGATGCGTCTAATATAAAATAATATATTAAATCTATTTTTCTTTTTTTCCCCTTTTAAATACCGATCATTTGATGCACTTTGCTCCACTCTCTATTATGCTGGCTGATCTGTCTGGTTTTCAACTAGGTCCGCTAAATGACGTCATGGGATACTTTCATTTTCACTGCTACAGTCCCTCACCTCTACTCGTGTTCAAACCAAAAGATCGGTGCGGTTTTTCACATGGCAGGCTTTTACGTCCTTCATACATGTTGAGATCGAGTTTATCGACTTGATGAGGGAATATGTCTTGACAATCCACACAGTTGTGCAACAAGTAAAATCCTACATGACTTAACGCTTTAACAGGCAGTCAAGCAGGTCGCACACCAGAAGTGCCGCGACTCGGCGCGAACATGAAAGTTTAAACTATCACACACCAAACGCGCACATTCACATGATATTTAACGTGAAACTAATCAGATGGTGTGGTGCGGCGCGGCGCCGAGAGGCGCTTCTGGTGTGCTTCCTGCTTCATACAGAGAGTGAACCCAAGCGCATTGGTGCCATTATAATGTATTAAATATATATATATTTTTTAATCTCGATTTCTCGATTTCATTCAAAATTAAATCGTCTTAAAACGTAAATTCGAATGAATCGAAAAAATCGCCCAGCCCTATTTCTAACAAATATCCTAATTTACAAAAAACCAACAATCAAAAAATTAAAACTAATACTAAAGACTAGTAGAAATAAATCTAGTAAATCTACCTCTTAAGCTAATTAAAACTAACTGAATTTGAAAAAGTCTAAACTAAATAAAAACTAATAAAAAATCCAAAACTGTTATAACCTTGCAGTGTATGGAGGATGGCCCCTCCCCCTACTAAACACTGCAACACCATCTATTTTGCCTGTTGTTGTTTTTTTTTTATTATTACTCACTTCCTGTGAAGGCAGATGGGATTGTTTTCTCCGTGTTCAGTGAAATCAGTGCATGTGTATGTGTGTGCGTGTGTGTTGCTGATGGATCCATGAAGAGCTGTTCTCCCAACAGACCTTTTTGTTCCTGGTTTTACAGCTTTTGGACGCTTGTTTTTTATTATTTTTATTTTTTTTGTGCTCAGTCTTTGTTGTGTGTGTGTGTCTTTGCAGTGGCTCACTGTGCTTCATCGAGGCAGATCATCTCGCACTGGAAGAACTGCACCAGACATGACTGTCCTGTCTGCCTGCCCCTGAAGAACGCCAGCGAAAACGCTAATAAACACAACCAGCAACGTGAGTCTTTCCTCCCACAAGCATCCTCCTCTGTTGTCTTAGTTTGTTAGTTAACACTTTATTTGTCCCTTAGGTGCAATTCAATTTGTGTGCATACAAGGAGCATATAGTACAATTCATAAATACACATACATATACAGCAGGGAAATTAGGTATTGAACATGTCGTGTTTTTTCTTGGGAATAATATTTCTGAAGGAGCTGTGGACATGGAATTGAACCAGATTTTGGTAAAGACCCAAACAATACTAACATTAAAAATTAAAACAAAACAATCTGAAAAATGAGTGATGTGTAATAACAATGAAATGACACAATGAGAAAGTACTGAACAACTGAAATATTAAATACTAAGGGTGTCACGATTTTGATTTTAAATCGAAATTGATCGAAATTTATGCTCAATTTGGATTATCGAATCAAAAAATAGAATCATCGATGCTGCCACGCCCCCAATGTCACATCAGCTTGGCTTGCCAAGCGGGAAAAACAGGCTTGTTGAAGTGCTTGTTAAACTGTGCAGACGCAGGAGAACCGTCGACAGGGCTTAAACTTTCAGGGCTCGACAGTAAGGACTGCCCGATGGCCCAGGGCCAGCATGCGAGACGCTCGGGTCAGTGTACAGTGCTGCCTTGTTGCGTACCAGATCGAGCCAGAGCTGTGTGCTACGACTGTCTGTCAATTGTGTGCAAATACAATCTTACGGTGCTTTCACACATAGACGTTTGTTTTGGAATCGGTCTCGTTTCCTCCATTAGCGTGGTTTGTTTGGCATATATCCAGCAGTTGCGCTCGCATCCGCGCCAAATCAATCAGTCCGAGATCGCCTGAATGAGACTCTCTGTCCTATTGAGCAGATCGATTGTAGCGAGAAAACAAAACAATGCAACAAACTAACGACCCAGGCTATATCACAGTGTATTATGATTTTGTAATAGCCATATATACAACTTTATGAAGAGAGAATGATGAGCAGGGCGAGATGTCATTCTTACCGGTAAATGCGAAAGTGAAAGCATGCTGAAATATTACCAAGAGCTGTTTATCCAGCCTGATCTCGGTTTATCCGTTAGGAAAATTGACCGAAGTTACTATCTGATCATTTTTTTCATGTTTTAATCTTATAATATGTTGTGTTAGGCCAGTTGTTTTGTTCTTTCTTTCGAGCTGTCAGTGCGGAAATGATCAACATTGATCTGCTTCGCGATCTGATGCAGTCTCGGCTCATCTGCTATATATAACATGTCTCTCTATAATTTAAGCCTAAAATGCAGAATTCTAGCCAACGTTTCTTTAATAGATTGATTAATTCCATAGATAGATTTTTGGTAATTATGTGTGTAACTTACCTTTATTCATTTACTGTATGAGTTGGTTATGGGTAAAACAAAGACCATGCAGGTCAGGTAGTTTAAACGGTAGGCTACAAATAATTAATTCGTTATTAATTAATTAATTGTTCATAATCGAAAATTGAATCAAATCATAACTTAAGAATCGAAAATGTAATCGAATCGAGGATTTAAAGTATCGTGACACCCTTATTAAATACTTTTATATAAAAGGCTTTTTGGTAATGGCAGCTTTAAGATGCCTCTCATATGGAGAATGAAATCACATGTATTGCTCAGGTGTGAATTATTTTTTTTTTTTCACAGACTTTAACAGAGTGAAAGAGTAAAAATTTAGATGGTTCTGTGGGCCTCGTCTATTCAATCTGATCTTTAATTTGTATTGTCTATTGGATTCAAGTCAGAAGATTGGCTGGGCCATTCTACAGCTTGATTTTCTTTCTCTGAAAGCATTTGAGAGTTTCCTTGGCTGTGATTTGGGTCATTGATTTGCTGAAATGTCCAACCTGGTTTCATCTTCATCATCCTGCTAATGAAGATGTTGTACTAAAGCAGCTAATATTAATTTATACTGACAAAGGGCAGAGCATTGTTGAATAACTACTAAGAGATTTCAGCTGCTGTCTGGGCTTTCACTGCCTTTCTACAGCTCCCTTTCACTTATTTCATTTTATCATTCATAACTTAATTTGTAAACTACTTGGGTTTGTTTTCTTTGCATATATGGATGTCTTTGTTACCAACATCCGGGGAAAATTTCAAGTCAACAACACCTTTAGAAATATGTTTTCAGAGAAAAATGGTGACGTGTTCAATACTTATTTTCCCTGCTCTATTTATTCACATACATCTCACATTTGAGTTTGTGTATGTTTCTGTCCTACTTTTCTATCTAATCATAAACACGATGTTGAATCATGCTAGAGACATGCTATCACCACACAAAAATATATAAGCTTGCTACGTGACAAAAGATAAATGCTAAACCATGTTGGAAATGTTAAGAATGTCCATAAACGCTGTGCTAGCAGTATGTGCTATCATGTTTAAAGCATGCCAGCAACGTTAAGACATTTTTCCATTATTAAAGGCGCAATTTTGCATCATGTTTCATTAAAAGCAGTGTTATATATTTTGCTGACATCTGTACTTGCTTTATCCAATAGATCCAAGATTTTATGAGGACGCTTAACCTGACCTCAGATCAGATTGACAAATTTGTAGACATTTTAATGAGACATTTGTGAATGGAAAATGAATAATAATTATTATTAGTTTAACAGAGCCCAGGATTGAACAAACAATGCATGAGCCTTCAAAATGTATAAATGAACGCGTATTATGAGAACACTTAATATTTAATGAAATCAGTCCATTTATAGGTTATACTTTCAATTTAAAGTTTGAAATGTGTTTGAAAAAGTCAATTGTAATGCCCTTTGCTTGATTTTTCTTGCTTCTCTAGCATGTGCTTTTCCTCGTTTATCCTATCACTAGTGAAACCATGGTGGAAACACAGCTCAGTTTTTATCAATCCATCCATGCATCCATTCATTCATTCACGCATCCATCCATGCATAGGATTTAATTAAATGTTAAACTATGGTAGGCGTTCTCAAGCAGCTTTGTCTACAGACCCAGTTGAGTATCTGCATGTGTGTGTGTTTGCTCAGAGTGTGTGTAGGGGAGGTTCTGGAGAGACGAGGCAAACGCTGCGGAGCAGTGACTCATTAAAATCTCACAGTTACAGCTCCAGCAAACCTGCAAACTGCCTCTCGCTCTGCCAAGCGTCTCTCATCATGACTGCGAGTGTGCTAAAGTGTTTGTTTTTGCACTCTGGGATTTACATGCTGGAGAGTGGCCACTGAGATATTTCTTCTCATGCAAATGGCGTCTCGGGCCCCCTTGACTTCCCCTGGTTTTTCCATGTTTTATAGATGAATAGTGTGTTTTTTTTCCCAGACTGCAGCATTATTTGTTTTTTCATTTCTGTGTTGATGGACAGATTCTGCCAAATGTTGTAGCCAGAGTCAGGCTACTTTTACGCTAGTGTGTTTTCACTTTAAAATAACACAACTTTTGCTATAGTTACGCATCTTATCCACAATACTCCAGAGTTTTTGACCCTCAAAAGGGAGACTTAGGCAAATGCTGAATGTTCTGTTTTCGTTGTTGTCTTTCAGTGCAGTAGATGGGCCAAAACATAGACTAAAGGCTGGTTTATAATTCTGCATCGTGTAATCGCTGTGACCCATGGCACATGCTTTATGCATAGTCGTGCACTTATACTTCTGCATGCTGTTTGTGTTGCTCTGCAGAGACGTTAGCTGGGGGTTTTATATTCCTCTGTTTCGAGTTTCTTCACTGGTGTTTTGTTTTTTTCTGAACGCTACCGTAATGTACAAGTAGCTAAAACTCACTTATTCAGAGGCAGGAAACTGCGGATGTGCAAGAACTTTAATCATATGTTAAACAGAAAACAAAAGTTTCCATCTGGAGCTCCTTCACGGGACTCCACACTTGTAAACACTCGCTCCATCACAGCTCTCGGCCCCATCAACACTTGACACCATTACCAAGCTGACCAATCACTGAGCTTGTGCCATGTAGTTACATTTTTTTGAGAAATGTGCATTAGCAAGGGCTATGCATATGTGCTAAGTCTTAGTTATAAATCAGTTTTAATTGGGTGGTCTTAATCATCACATATCTTGTAATTTAAAATCCCAGCCTGCAGTCAAACAAACATATTTTATTATTTGTATAAAAGTTTGAATAGTCAGTCAGTGTTGGTTGCATTGCCAAATAATGATGCTTTATATGGATACTGCAATACGAATAGAGAAAACATCAATGTTTTTTATTAAATTTGCAAAAAAAAATAATAGCATTCCTTCTGAATGGAAATTTTTTTATTAGCCTAGTATACTCGATCTATGTAGTTCATAATGAATGCCATTATAACTTGCAATTGTCTTTAACAATTGTCTTTTTTTTTTTTCTCTCAATTCTTTATACAGCTAACATTTAATTAGAAGAATTTGTTACAAACTTGCCTTTTTGCTCTCTCAATGCAATTCATGAGTTGTTTAGTAGAATATTATTAAAGTAGTTTTATTTAATAATTTTATATGGACTACAATTTTTGAACTGTTGTTTTAAAACTGCTATAGTGTGGATGGAGATTCTTTCTGAAATGTGGTGAAAGCGGCAGTATGGATGAGGATTGTTTTAATTTTAAAAAGCTGTGTTAAAGCACACCTATGATGCAAAATCAACTTTTGTAAGCTTTTTGAGTAGAACTGTGTGTAGGTATAAAGTGTCCACTGTCATATTAGAGTGATATAAACACAGTTAGTCAATTTTTTAATTTTCTAATGTTAAAATGGGATCCAAATCCTAGTAAATTTGATGTAGGAATGTGGTTTACCTCGCCCACCGAATTGATTGACATGCGCATATTAACATATCTATGTAAAAACACACACACAAACATGTTCACAGGACAGGATTTGCAAAGAAACTGGTATTCAAAAGGCTGTTCCAATTCTCTGTGATCGGCTGCACCTCAAGAATGAGCATAAGTTTGTAATAAAGTTTGGACAGTAAAATTACCATGTAATTCATAATTGCATGTGTGTGTGTGTGTGTACTACAAACTTTGTAACAAATTTTTGTGACTTATCATTTCAGAAAGGCTTGAATAAACGCCCCCACAAATACAGCAAATAAACTTACTTGGTATTTTTGACTAATGAGCTGGTTTTTGGCTTTATCCGTGTCTATCAATGTCACTGACTACTGTCAATCTGACGTAGTGCATGAGAAGCAAACACTTGTGGAAATGGTGGTAAGGAAAAACCAGCTCATTTGCATTTAAACGCACAGGCTACAAAAACAGCTACACTTTACTCTGCATTATTTATTAAATGATCTGATGAGTGTTTTGAGCTGGAACTTTAGACATTCTGGAGACACCAAATACTTATTTTACGTCTTAAAACAGGGGTAAAATAGGAGCCCTTTTGAAACGAGAATAAAATACAAATAGCTTTATAGAGTTATATGCATGCGTCCTCTTCTAACATCTCTTTTTTGCATTACAGCAATGCTGAGTCCCCCAAACGCTAGTCTACAAACCCCCATTGGGTCTGTCGGCACGGGGCAGCAGACTGCGCCCGCTCTGCCCAGCTCCACACCCATCGACCCAAGCTCCATGCGGCGGGCGTATGCTGCCCTCGGCCTCCCCTACAGCAATCAGAACCCCACACAGACCCAGTCCCCCACGCAGACACAGGGCCCCGGACAGACAACGGCACAGACACCACACCAGCAGCCAATGAGATCCATCAATGCACTTGGTAAGCATGCATTTGTATTGCTATTAATAATAAAGAATCAGTGTTGGTAGTAATGGGTATTTAGACATACAGTTGAAGTCAATTATTAACCCCCCTGAATTATTAACCTCCATGTTTATTTTTTCCCCCAATTTCTGTTTAATGGAGAGTTTCCTTCAACATATTTCTAAATATAGTAGTTTAATTTCTAATAATTGATTTATTTTATCTTTGTCATGATGACAGTAAATAATATTTGACTAGATATTTTTTCAAGAGTCTTCTATACAGTTTAAAGTGACATTTAAAGGCTTAACTAGGTTAGTTAGGTTAACTAGGCAGGTTAGGGTAATTAGGCAAGTTATTGTATAACAATGGTTTGTTCTGTTGATGGTTTGACTATCGAAAAAAATATAGCTTTAAGGAGATAATTTTGACCATAAAATGATTTTTAAAAAAATTTAAAACACATTTTATTCTAGCTGAAATAAAACAAATAAGACTTTCTTCAGAAGAAAAAATATTATCAGACATACTATGAAAATCCTTGCTATGTTAAACATAGTTTGGGATATATTTAAAAAATATAAAGTTGGCTAATAATTCTCACTTTAACAGTACATGTACACACATGGATTTTTATTTGTAATCTGTAGTGTTTATGCATTGGAGATTTTGTTTGAATATTTAATACATAAAGCTAATGTAGTAATAATATAGATGATAATAAATATTTTGTAATATAAAGGAGAGATAAATGGGCCAATTGAAAAGATTATTAACATATCATATTTTTAAATAAGATATTTTTTTAAGATTTATGTATTAATTAATTTTACAACATGTTTCAATTATAAGATAAATGTTTAATTGTAAATACTTATTTAAATTGCGTGCATGCGTGCGTGCGTGCCTGCCTGCCTGCCTGCCTGCGTGCGTGCGTGTATGTGTGTGTGTAATGTATAAATAAAAACGGTTGTTGTTATATTGATATTACCATTCATACGTACATTTACATTAAATACATACATTTAGAAATAGTTTAAATGTAAATAGTTAATAGTTCAAATAGTATAAAAGCATTTGACAGATTTTTTGTTGTTGTTTTTACTACAAGTAAATGATTATCTTGGAGGAAAAGATTTCATTTTCACTATTATGGAGTATAAGTAAAAAATTTGTTAATAAAATACTTTGTTTGTTTTTATTATTAGATATAATTAGTATAAATAAAGTCTGCAAATATTACAAAAATGCAGTACTCGGCATAATTGAGTACATGCCATTTAGAAAAATGTATATTTTTGTCCATTTCTCAGTAAATCTAGCCAATATAGTTTAGTGCATTTGAATAAAACAGATTTATTAAACAGATATATTAACTGAAATAATATTTTAGTCACCAAAATAAAAATAAATTTAAATACAAGTGAAGTATTGCATCAACAAAATACCAAAAATGTATCAAATTTGTTGATTCTTTAACACATTTTTGACCATTATCGAAAGTTTTTTGTTGTTGTTGTTGTTGTTGTTGTTAGCTTTGCCTTCAGTACTGACTAATCTAATGTACATGCACAAATATAATACTGTAAAGCATCTTGAAAAAAAAAAACATTTAATGGAGAGATCTGTGAGGAGTAAACTCGTATATGCTGAGTACTGTATAAGCTAAAATAATATATATTAAATGTTATACATTACAGACATTAACAGAATAACATGTTATTCAATTTATAATATATTATTATTTTGGTCCAGGAGGAGGTCAGTTGAACCCAATCGGCGTACCGACATCCGAACAGGCTAAGCTGCTCCCAGATGGCACCATGCCATCAACCCTTAACAAGTATGACATGAAAACACAAGCCGAATCTCACCATCAAGCTCAGAATTTATGATTTTTCTGACAGAGTCTCTTCTGTTTCTCCTCGCGCAGTCCGGTGATGCCAGACGGCTCTACAGTAGGCAATCTGAGTAACCTGCCCACTGCGGCCCCTCTGTCAGCCACCGGTGTGAGGAAAGCCTGGCATGAGCACGTCACTCAGGACCTCCGGAACCACCTTGTACACAAACTGTCAGTAATCACTGCTCTTAATGTACACACACACAGTTGCAAATAAAAATATTCATCATACATTCATTAGTATGAGGGTTGAGTCACTTTAAATAAAGCAGTCCTGCTCTCTGCGTGTGTTTAGGGTTCAGGCCATCTTCCCCACACCAGACCCTGCTGCCCTGAAGGACCGACGAATGGAGAACTTGGTGGCGTACGCACGAAAAGTGGAAGGGGACATGTACGAGTCCGCCAACAGCAGGGTTAGCCAGAAAGATAATATCTCATCCTAAAAGCCAATGAAGTGTATATTCTGAAATTCTGCATTGTTTTACAAATGTCTGTGTTTTTCTAAAGGACGAGTACTATCACTTTCTGGCGGAGAAGATCTATAAGATCCAGAAAGAGCTGGAGGAGAAGAGAAGGTCACGGTTGCAGAAGCAGATCATCAACCAGACGTCTATGACTGCAACAGGACAGCAGCCATCAGCCCTCAACCAGCCTAATGTCATGGGACCGCGGCCACAGAGTGAGTCTCTTAAAAACACACACACACACACACACCAGTGCACACTAGTTGCTGATTTGAATCTCTTTTAATCTAATGCTTCTTTTTCAGATGGACCCGTGCCTATGCCCAATGTGCCAAATCAGATCCTGAATCGCATGCAGGTGTCTCAAGGTATGTTACTAGTTCCAATAGACCATTTTCACAGTTTTTCAGCAGCAGAAGTCATCATAGTTGGGTAAACTTAGAGCACAGCAATGGGAGAGTACAACATGTATATTTTATAATCCTATTTGCTAAAATAATAAAGAAAAAACAAAAAAATTGTGACCAAGTCTTTCAGAAAAGGAAAAAAATAGGGTGAGACTGATAACGGCAGCCAGAAGAGAGAACAACGTCAAATTTACTGTCCCACTCATAGACACTACGTTAAAAACGCCTTGCATCGCATATGCAGTCATTTGATTTAAAGATGATATAATGCAAACATAAATATGTGCACATGTACATACTTTTTTAGAATTAAAAAAAAAAAGATTTTTTTAAATATCCACTCTCTTGAGGTGGTTTTGGACTTGAGGGTTAATGCAAATAATGGAAGATGGAAATGCATTTGCAGAATAAAATCTGACCTAATAAACATTACACCCATGTGACTGAATCTCTATTATGCTTGCCTTGTTTACTCTTAGTTGCTAGGTTACCAATACCGCAGTCGGCTGTTTTTCTTTACTTTTTTGTGTGAACTTTGAAAATATTTGCTTCACATTAGGATGTAAAATCAGCTTATGTGCTTATTAAGGCCCTGATATATTTATAAAAAACTTTTTATTCATTTGGTTATTTTAAAAGATGTTCAAAATGCCGCTACAATAATATACTGCTAGCAAATGTCCTAATGCTGCCCACAATTCTTAAAATTAGATTTAGGGCGTGTCTCCACCGAAGTATTGTTGCACAACTGAAAACTTTCAATAACGCTCAGCTGTTAACCCTTCTCTTACTGTTCTTTTTAAAAATGTAAAAAAAAAAAACATGGGTCAGAAAATCATGATGTTCATTTTAAGCAAAAAAGGTGATACTTAGCTTATCCATTGTCTTGCAGCTTTATTTTATCTTGTGCTTGTCGAAGGTTATAAACAGAGGTCAGAGCGAGCTTCAAGTGGTGGGACTTGAGCTCCAAGTGCAGTGTATAAACTTTGAGTTTTCATTTATATAATGTCTTCTACAGGACACAGAGTACAGCCTGTTGTGTTTTATTAACAACTGCTACACCCATATCAATTTTAAACCCTGGTCATCCAGCCTATTTGCAGTGTAGTCCTTCAACACTTGGAAGTCTCCGGGCTGCAGGGAAAAGTACTTGTGTAATGGACTTTCCCGGTAGTTGTTTTTAATGACGGATGGACTGAACAGTGAAAATCAACCAAAAAGTGTTTCATGTCCACACCCACTTATTACATCATTACCACAGACCAACAGCATTTCAAAAATGTTCCAAACTTTTTTGGAAAGTTTGCTGTGGCGAGTTGTATTGAACACCTAAAAAACAATTTGGTCTGAAAAGAAGTTACAAATTCATTCCTTGATTTAGCTTGTACGTTGGATTCTTTTAGTTGCAAATGTCAGTGAAATGTTCACACAGCTTCTAGGTTATTTTTCTACTCTAAACAAACATTTCTGCATTATATTTATTATTTTTGATGTTTTTTTTTCCAACAGGGATGAATCCATTTAGTGCAATGTCCAATGTGCCGATGTCTCAGGCTCCCATGGGAACACGTGCCGCCTCTCCGATCAACCATCAACAGATCAACATGAACCAAGTCCCAACAGTCAGTCTTTACTTGTGCTCTTTATGATTTTATTCTTTGCTAAGCATGTTATTGTCAAATTTTCCTGTTACAATAATTATAAGATATTAAGTTAGTAAAAAATGTTACTTGACTAAACAGTACTAAATGGGACTAAAGTATTTGTAGATGGGACTAAATTCCTTCATGGTAGATATACATGTTCAAAATAAACACATTTTTCAGACAAGTTAACTTTTATAATTAAATAAGTTTTTATAATGCATTACCATCAACAGGGAGCAAAACTATTGCTAATATCTATTGCCTACAGAACTTGTGACATTCAATGTTTGTTTTAAAAAAGAGACATCAATTTTAAGTTCCATTAAAGAATAGTCACAAATGTTGATCTTAAAGCTTTGTTAAACATTAATTATGAAGTTTATATCACCTAAAGTTAATAAATACTTTATAACGAAGTTTCACTGTCTGGTTGCTTTAATTACCTGTTATTTTAGCAAGCCTCAAAGTAAAGTGTTAACAAACAAAAAGCCCATAAAGAGTCAATTAATCAGTTTTTATAGGAATGTCGTAGGCCAGATTAACATAACAATCTCCTCATATGAGCGTTTTACCTTGCCTGTCACTTTTTCACAGATGAACATGTCTCCAACACGAATTGCTCCAACGCAAGGTATGCTAGGAGCTCACGGAGGGAACATGGTCACGCAAACGCCCAACCAGACGCAGTTCATGACTCAACCACCGTTTCCTGCTACCACCAACACCATGAACGTCAACATGGGCCAGCCCAACTCGCAGACACCAGTTTCGCAGGTGCGTCATTGCACTCATATTCACCAGTGACGTCGTTAGGCACAATAGCTTCCCCTCTGAACATGTTTTGTCCCTGCTTGTGTGCCCCCTTCCCCAGCAGCAGCCGAACGCTAACCTCCCCCTGAATGCACTTGGCCCCTTGGGCCCTGCGCTAGGCTGCCCCACGCCCCCTCAGGCTCCACTGCGCGCCACACCGCCCCCCAACACCACCGCCGCCAGCACCACTAACCTGCCAGCAGCACTGCAGCCCTCCACACCCACCCCCGCCCCTGCCCAGGCCACCCCACCGCACATGCAGACCCAGGCTGAGCTGCCCATCCCTGGCCAGCAGCACCCTGGAACACCGGTGAGATCCGTCCTCCAGTGCCTGTTACAGGATATAGTGAGCATCCTGGAGCAAGATTTACTAAACAAAGTGAATTTGAGAGTTTCACCGGGTGTTAACATGCCTTCAGATGCATGTTTTATGTCCAGGGCTCATATACAGGATATATTATTGTTATACTCTAAATACTGTATTTATTAGATATGGGTTTGAGTAAAATATCAACATGTATTCTGTAAAGATGTTAACATTACTTTCAATTTGTGAGTTGTTTTGCAGGAAATTATAATTTCTTTGTGGTTGAAACTGTAGTTATTTCCCCAGATATTGATTTCATAATTCTAGGTGTTGTTTTATGTAAGCAGTAATATAAACACACCTAAATAAAATTGTGGCAGCTTTACAAAATGCTCTAAATGACAACCTTTTTGTTTCAAATTGGTAAGAAATTAGCATGCAAGATTCGGCAAGTTCGAGTTAAATGGGCTGCATTGCAGAATTAGATTAGATTCAACTTTATTATCATTACACACGTACAATTACAAGGCAACAAAATGCAGTTTAGATCTAGCCAGGTGTGCAATAGCAGCAAGTGCTGGATGTAGGTAAAAATTATACGTGCAGTTGTTGAAAACTGTGTAGTATTTACAGATGGATGTACCATGAACATAATATACAAGTCTTATATACTACAATGAGATAATTACAAATAGATGAACATACTGTACAGGTTGCTATTAATAATCGGGTATATGCAAATAGATACGAACATAATACGTTGGCTGTTACTTGCTATAAACAGGAATAACAAAAAGCTTCCTAGTAGGCATGGGCCTGTATAAGTTTGTGACGGTATAATAAACAGACAAAAATATCACTGTCTTTACGGTATCAAGTTATTTTGATTTACAGCTTTACTTTTGATTTACTTGGTAAAAAAACAAAAAAAAAAATTTCCCCATTGAACACAATAAACAGTATTTCATTTTACATTTTTCAATTTACAATTCACATTTATAATTTTTTGGAACAGTAAACAAGCTAAATAATTAAAATAAATCATTGACTTTTGCTAGCTTCATTAGCTTAAAAAACACAGATTTATTTACAATACATAAAAATACATTTAAAAAAAACCTTTACAGATACCTTAGGAACGGTATACCAGAAAAAATTTGCGGTTTTAAAACTTTGTTTTTCAAACCACCGTAAACCTTGAAACCGGTTTTCGTCCCATGCCTAATACGTAGATATGTATATCATGCATTAACAAATTGACTGTGCTCAGCATATACGAGTACACCCCTCACAAATATCTCTTTTAAATTCATATTTTTAATAGGAAGCTATACAATATTATATTTGTACATGTACATTAGATTAGCCAGTACTGAAGCCAAATCTGGTGCTTATCTAACTAAATAACTTATAATAATGGTTCAAAAAGTAATAAACCCAAGTTTATATGTTGTAGAAAAATATGAATTACAAATTTTAAAAAAGAGGGAAAAATGAAGAGAAACAAAAAAAAATTAAACATTTTGTTGAAATTTTGTAGGTTGTAATTTAATTTTGCAATACTTTTCTTGAATTTAATTGTATTATCTTTGCATTTCTAAATATGTTTGGTGACTAAAATATTATTTTAATAAATATATCTGTTTAAAAAATCTTTTGTTTAAATGCAGCAAAAACATTGCCTATATTGACTAAGGAATGGTTAAAAATGTTCATTTTCAAAATGGGGTGTACTCAATTATGCTGAACACTGTGTATGTGTACTGGATATGTACATTTACATATGGAAATGTGTAGTGTAGTGATTATGTCCTATATTAAGTGTGCAATATTAAATAGTGCAGAAAACCAGGCAAAAATAGAAGCAGCCATTCCAAATGGGGAGGCGGGGCATAGAAACACTGTGATGTAATAGAGGCCTATTTTAAAACTTGTTGTTTTTGCTAATTGGCTTTAATATAAGCTGTTTTTAGAAAAATGAGAGTTTTCAGTTCTAAAATTTAACTTGTGTTTTTTTCTGTAGTACAATGTCTTCTATGTCAAAAGATTAAGGGAATTCAGACTTTTCAGTTCATGACCGCTTAAATATGCATGAACAGACTGAATGCATTGATTAAAATAGTGTTAAAGGTTTCAATGAGCTTTTGCTTGCTTTTGTCACTTGCATTTTTGTATTGGTGTAGTAGTTTGCTAATCTGAACATCCTATCAGATTTATCCTATTTTATTAGTTGGTTTCAGTTAAACTAGTTTAGCATGCTCTGCAGGCTACAAGGCAACCACTGGGGTCTTACTAGCATTGAACTGACTTCTTTTAGCTTAATGTTTAAAGTGAGCTGTCCTTTATTTATTTATTACAATTTTTGAAGCACATCTTTGACCTCAGAATTTGGAACAAAGCTGCACTGTAAAAATTAAATAAAATGGTGCCGTCTGCCTAAAATGGCAGTAATCATTCAGAAATAATACCATTATAAAGACAATAAATCTAATACTGTCTCTTTCAGACTGGTGAAAACCGTGTACCCACGCCAGCATCAGCAGCCAGCACTGAGCTGCACTCCCAGCATGCTGTGCCTGACGTACCACCCAATGACACTAAAACAGAAGAGCAGGATTACGACATGGCCGTCAAAACAGAGCCCAGCACGGAGGTGCGTTTTTATGTTTTCAGTATTCACATAATAATAAATATTTCTCAAGCGCAAAATCAGCATTAGAATAACTTCTGAGGGTTATTGTGACACTGAAGACAGGAGTAACAATGCTGAAAAATAAGTGGTGCCTTTAAAAACATCCTCATTTACTCTCCGTCCACTTGTTGAATCCTTCTGTTGAACAAAAGATGATATTTTGAAGAATGTTGAAACCTGGTAGCCATTGACTTTCGTAGTATTTTTTGATTCTACTATTGATACCAATGGCCACCAGTTTCCAACATTTCTAAAAATATCTTCTTTCATGTTTAATAGAAAAGTCAAACATAAAGATTTGAAAAAAAACTTGAGGGGGAATTATTAGTGGATACACTTTTGCCTCCTATTGAAAAAATACAATTGAATCTGATGATTGTATTGTGCACTGTCAGACAGAGGAAGACACAGGCTCACTGCTAGTTAAAAAGGAGGAGCAGGAGGGCTCGGAGGCCAAGCAGGAGCCAATGGAGACAGAGGACAAGAAGACTGACTTAAAGACGGAGACCAAAGAGGAGGATGAAAGCAAGACAAACGGCACAGCGTCCTCTTCACCGTCACAGTCTCGCAGGAAAAGTAGGAGCTCATATTGCTGTTTGTTTTCTACATATGTGCTCTTCAATTCTCTGTTCTCATAATCTGGATTTTCTTCATATCTTTTAATAATCACCTATTATGTTTTCCTTAGTCTTTAAGCCAGAAGAGTTGCGACAGGCTTTGATGCCCACCTTGGAGTCTCTGTACAGGCAGGATCCAGAGTCTCTGCCTTTCCGGCAGCCTGTGGACCCCATACTTCTAGGCATCCCTGTGAGTCTTTCATACACCTCATTTGGGCAACTTCTGGCTGTCAGTGAGCATCTGTCAGGCTAGATTGTTTAGTGTGTTCTTCAATTCACCTATCGTTGGGCTCATGTCAGCAGGAGTTCGCTCAATTCAGCATGGAGAAATGATGAAAGAGGGCGCTCTGATTGGCTGTTATGAATCAAAACAAAAGAACAAAAATTTGAAGTGATGAAACCAAGCAAATGACACAAGTCATGAAGGAACACAAAGCCCAAACTTAAAGATCCCATAAAATTAAAAACATTGTGTAAGATGTTAGTATCAGTATTTTTAAAATTTTAGGATATCTATAAGCTAATGCGCACCAAAACAGACAAAATTTGTGTTAAGATATGAAAATGACATGAGCGTGTAAAGCTTGTAGTTTGTCACCAAATGACTCAACGGTTTTATTCACATCACCTCATAATTCAGTGTCTCATCAAATCTTGACCAGTCAAGTGCCCTCTAGTGTCTGACATGCATCGCCCCTTTCAAGACACTTCATATTTGATGCACTTGAGCTCAACCACTCTCTCTGGCAGATCGCCTATTGGCTGTTTTTTTTTTTAAAGAGGAGTTACTTCCAATTTGTCGTACCCTCATCATGTTGAGATTGTCAAACATTGAATAAAAATACACATTTCAAAGCACTTCACGCGACCTTTAATTTATAAGCAGTCGATAAGGATTGTCAGATATTTTTTTTTATGTTGATGTGCTAAGTGACAAATTGAGAAAATAGTACATAAACAGAGCTTTGTTTACAGTATACCAGTGCAAAACATTTTTATTTCATGGAATACACCCATGCTGTCTGCGAAATTGGTAACGATAGTCATATTAAACAATCTGATGACATGCAGATTATTTACATCATACAGTTAACACAATAGCTATGTAAAGCACTATTTCCATCCAATTAGTACATCCAAAGAGAATAAATTCGTCAAAATAGGAATTTGCTGCAGTAGTAGACGCCACTGTGGACCTTTTTTCTTCTGTAATATATGACTTGCGCCTCAGAAGATAAAGATGAAACGCTGGGAGTTCCGGGAGGTAGTAATACTGACCTACTTTGACATTATTTGAGATTACTTTGAGATTTTACACTGACCAAAATTACATTTAAGATGGTGTGCAAATTGATTCATGCATTAATATCATCCCATCGCACCTATTTGTTGACACATGATCTGTTAAAACAAAACCACACAGACTTTTTTGATGCACATACTGGAATTAATTCAGTACATGTTTCCATCATAGTTTGTGCATTTCTTGTATTGGTTGAAGTGTTTTTCCTATGCTGTTATCCTATGAATGTTTTTTTTTTTTTTTTTTTTTTTTTTTTACATTTCTATTAAGCATTTATTAATGCAATATTCCATAGTTTGTATAAAAATGGTTGCATGGAAACATAGCTAATGTGTTTAAAATAAATCTGAAACTTTACAGTGTAAACAGCCTATATGCCCAAGTGTAAATGCTTGTACGTTTGACTGTACTCTAAAGGTGATTTTATTTTCAATTCTTTAGGATTATTTTGATATCGTGAAGAACCCCATAGACCTGTCCACTATCAAGCGTAAGCTGGACACGGGTCAGTACCAGGAGCCCTGGCAGTATGTAGATGATGTGTGGCTGATGTTCAACAACGCCTGGCTATACAACAGGAAGACGTCACGCGTCTACAAGTACTGCTCCAAATTGGCGGAGGTGTTTGAACAGGAGATTGACCCCGTCATGCAGGGACTCGGGTACTGCTGCGGGCGGAAGGTCAGATCAACATTTATATTCACATGATATGCTGGCAAATTAAGTTCACCTAGCTAATGTATAATCAGGGTGTCCGCGGGCTCTTAAAAAGTATTGAAAAGTCTTAAATGCTGTTTTGCAAGGTATTGCATATTATGGAATTTTGGATTATGCAATGTGTGGCTGTATGCTAAAGTTAGCCTGAATTAAATCTGCGAATATCAGGATGCTGTGTGGTTTATGAAATCAATAAAATTCTCTCTTCAAATCATGCTGCTTTGTTTACTGCAGTAATAGAGTCAACACCATTATTTCTGCAGTTCTATAGGTGCCAAACTGCTGAATTAGCTAGATTTAATAGACGTATATACAGTATATGCATAATGTTTTAGTTTTGGATTATTTTCTCATTTTAATGTTTAGTATACATACTGTAAGTTAAAATCTCCCCAGTGTTTCCAGTTGAAATATAAAGTGGTTATAAGGTCTTAAAATATATGGAAAGAGTCTTAAAAATGGTCTTAAAAGTTATTAAATTTCACTTGATAACTTGATAATGTATGTTTGAAATGTAAAAATCGTGATCATGATAATCTTGATGATGATGATGATGATAATAATAATAATAATATTTATAAAAATCATAATGTTCAAAAAGATGGATTTTAAAATTGTTATTGTGTAATAAATAGTTGCAATGATACAATAATAACAATTAAATATAATAATAAAAGTTATTATAATAAAACATAGTTTTACTAGTTATGATAAATTATGATATAATAATAGTCATAATAATAACAAAATAATTACAATAACTATAATATAATAATAATTTGTGCTATTATAATATAAATATTATTGTATACTATCTGGTTAAATAATTTTGCGCCACAAAGTACTACTACTAATAAAAATACTAATGAACAAATGAATGTATATTTTAAATGTTCCTGAATGACAAATGGTTGTACTGCAGTATTTACACACAAGTAATAATGATAATGAAGTGTAAGTCCATTCTCAGACATTGAATAATATTGTCATTACAAAGCAATTATAATAATGTGTTTTTCATGTAGTGTTCACATGATGGTGTAAATATAGTTCTAAAATGTTAATAACCGTCAGCATCATGATAATGTGCAAGTTTATATTAAATATATTTCCTTTAATAAATAATAATAATAAATTGTTGTCGTAATAATGTGCAAATAAATATATTATTATATTCTAAGTGGTTATATAACATCACTCCATAATAATAATAACATTATTATTATTATTATAAAAAAAATTTACAAATAAATGTATGAAAAATAATGTAAAATGTTAAATATTAAAACTGTCTGTCCCTAAAGATTAATTAGAATTTTTGATAATATAATGTATTAAAAGTGCAGTTAAATGCATGTAAATTAAATACAAATCCTAACAATATCTGTCCACAAAGATTTATAATAATAATAAGAAGAAGAAGAATATTAATAATAATAATAATGTTGAGGATGGTAAAAGGTACTTTCAGCAGCCTCATGTTTTCAGTGCTACTATTAAAGAACCTCCATTTGTTGGCAAACTTTTGTACTTCTGTACACAAACTAGCCATTATGTATTTCCCAGTCATATTTCATACACCACTGACCTCTCCTGTCTTTCTCTCCCACAGTACGAGTTTTCTCCTCAGACGCTGTGCTGTTACGGCAAGCAGCTCTGCACAATACCCCGAGACGGCACTTACTACAGTTATCAGAACAGGTGAGATGCTCAAACTGTCAGTCATGCTGTCAGTCACAGCCTTAGGAAGACGTGTGGTTTGGCACAAATCGATCACTGTATCTGAGATTGGCCAGATCAAACATTGGCATTAACATGCTAGCACAGTTGATTCTCAGCCTGTTCATACGTGTTTGCTAAACACGAGCCTGTTCGCTCCTTCACAGCCCCTTCTTCCCTGCTTTTTCTCTTTCTTTATGGTTACCCTGCTTGAAGTCTCCAGCCAGTCCTCATTTATTGGCAGTTGTGATATTTGCACTGGCACAATTATTAGTTTTTTTTTTTTTTTTAACACTGTGAATTGGCTGATTACTCATGACAGGCTCCCTTGCGGCCCCTGCAGTACACACTGGGTCATTACAAGATGTAAAAATAAGCTTATTGGCACATATACACACTCATATGCTCACATCCACTGCCCAATTTATGAGTTTAATCGACTTTTATGTTATATGCATATTAAAATTATTTTCTGCTTAGTTTATATTCATAAGAATGTATGTATAATGACAATGGTCAAATAGCATGACATTTAGGAAATATTCATATGAATAGTTAAGATGCAAAAACTTCTAAATGCAGTCTGAAATATTCTCCTAAAATGAGCATTTTTCTCAACCTGCTACGTTTATGTCCAGTTATTTAACTTTAAAGGCAATGAAAAGAACTTTTTCATCAGTATAACAGCCAAATTACTGAGCCTACCCACAAGAGTCAGAGAAAAATGCTCATTTGATAAAAGAAAATATCAAATGGCATTAAGAGCATTTTGCATCTAAACTCTGACATTTTAAACCCTTATGAAATGATGTTTTCATTTTTCAAATTAAGATTTTTCTTAATCAAATCTAAAAGACATCTGTCCCTCTATTTAAAGGCAATGCATCAAAAAGAGATTAAAAAACAGCATATCAAATATGCATGGTTGTTTAATTTGATTTAATTTGGACTTCCTTTTTCATATATTAACATTGATCAGCAAAGTTAATTGCATTTAAATCAAGCGTGATTGACATTTAAGAACCAATGAGGTTTAATCTCACATAGGGTTTGGTTTTATTTGGGTCTTCTGTGATACTGTTGTCAAATTGATGCCTGGGCCGATACTTAAAAAATAGAGCCTCAAAACGGTGTTGGTGTTACCATTATGCAATGGTATTTTATTGAAATAAATATTTAAATTGAACAATACTGTTTAAAATATTTATTTCAAATGAGCTGAAACACAATTCTTGTTGATTTAAAAAAAAAAATTGTTTTATGTTCAATCCACGCAATTTTAAGTTGACTAAATAATCGATTTGTGTTGAAACACAATGAAAGCCTGCATTTTTACAATAAATATAATAATCATTTAAAGTATACATAAATATAAAAAGTTCAAGAAATAAAAAACAACAAGAAGTAAATAAAACATTAAAATGTCAAATGAACCTAATCCTCCTTGACTTACTACAACAATTTAATGCTTACAGAACTAGTGAAGCAGTACGTGTTCTTGATCTGATATAAAGCAGCTTTTGCAGAAATATGACCTTATGTGTCCCATTAGCTGATGTCCATTATTACCTTTACACGTGCACTTGTCAACTTGTAGCATCTAGGGTTATTGCTAGTCATTTATGATGATTATTTGTCAATAAATCTCTGGCCTAAATCTGTTCACCATAAATTGAATGTGTGTCTTTGAAAGATTTGTATTAAACAGTTTCTTTCATTTCAGTTTAATACTGCTTCATATTTTTTTGATTGTGGGACAGATTTGAGCATTGAAATTAAGGAAAATATATATTTCAGATTAAACTAAAATATATTATTTTTTGCTCCACGGATCAGCAAAGTTGTTTAAAACAAGTAAATGATGACTTAAGGCAAAATTATTAGCCCTGATGTGAAGTTTAACAGCAATTTTTCCACAGTATTTGCTATTATATATTTCTTCTGGATAAATTTGGATTTTGTTAAAGTTGATGGGAATTAAAAGTATAAATTTTGTAAAAAAAAAAAAATAAATAAATAATAATAATAAAAATAATTAATATTATTATTATTATTTAAGGTCAATAATATTAGCCGCCATACGTGTTTTTTCCCATTGATTACAGAAGAAACCACTGTTGTCCAAAGACTTGCCTATTACCCTAACTTGCCTAGTTACCCTAATTATTACTGGTATCTTGCAAAATACTTTAGACAAAGACAAAAAAAAATTGTTTTTAGAAATTAGTTGTTAACTTTTATATTAAGAAATTTGTTGGAAAAAAAGAGAAAATTTGAAAGAGTTTTAATAATTTTGCCTGCAAGTATATATAATCACAATTTTGTTGCATGTGTGTCTGTATTTTTAATTTAGATATTCATGAATCATCTGTGTTGTAACTTTATTAGATATCATTTCTGTGAGAAATGCTTCAATGAGATCCAGGGAGACAGCGTGACGCTAGGAGATGATCCTGCTCAGCCTCAGACGTAAGTCACTGTTTACTTTCTCTTTTGATGGTCTTGAAGGATAGTGATATTAGTATATTATTATTATTATTATTATTATTATGTAATTTAAATGTTCAGAATATCTGATAATTAATGTTGGATCTCTGTTTTCTTAGCATGATCTCTAAAGACCAGTTTGAAAGAAAGAAGAACGACACATTAGATCCTGAGCCGTAAGTAACTGTTTCCACTATCAAGACTCCATCATGTAGCACATGCTTTAATAGTAGAGCCACTATTGGTCACTATTGCCTCACTCTGGACTAGTTATATTTCATAATAACTTCTGCTCAGTGGCGCCTCCTGGCGTGAACAAAATAAGAGAATAGAGAATCACCCACCACACAAACATAACCGTACAGTCTGCAAGTATCCCTGTTATCCTGAAGTTGTCCAAGTCCACACCTCCTACAAAGGCGCATTTGCATTGGCCCGCTTGCGAATGCGTAAGAACTGGAGGAATAAAAAATGAATGGTGTGTTTCATCTGAACTACCTGCGCTTTGCAGTTAGCGACTACACATTCAGACATTTGGTGACGCACAAGCTGGCAGGAGACTAAGCTTTTGAATTTTTCATATGCCCAATTAAGCAGCTTTTCTACCCCTTAGGTTTGTTGAATGTAAAGATTGCGGGCGGAAGATGCATCAGATTTGTGTCCTGCATTATGAAGTCATTTGGCCTTCAGGGTGAGTTTGAACACACCTCAGAGCAAACCGTGTTGCTTTGATATCGATTCTAATGCCATGCAGGAAGCCAGGACTAATGAGCATCTCTCTCTCTCTCTCTCTCCCTCTGCAGTTTCATCTGCGATAACTGTTTGAAAAAGAGTGCAAAGTCAAGAAAGGAAAACAAGTTTACGGCAAAGAGTAAGTAATAGGTTTGTTCTTGTTATGCATTCATTTTTGACAGATACAGAAAATTTGATTGTTGACTCATCCTCGTGCAGTTAAAGTTTTATTTATCATCTAAACTTGAGAGATTGAAAATCCACAAAACCAAAATGAATCCTTTATGATAAATCATAAAAGTAATTCCTAAATATTTTGTGTTTATGCCATATTTAAGCAAACACATCTGAGCTTTTGTTTTATCATGTTTGATGGTACAATTAGTCAGGTTTCTAACTTAGTGTTAGTTCACCCAAAAATAAACATTTTGTCATTACTTTCTCACTCTCATGTCCTTTTATTCCCTTGAGACCTCTGTTCTTCTGGGTAAGGTTGCACCAGCTGATCGTAAGTTCTTATTTAAACTTTAACATAAAGTTGAAACTAGGGGCTTAGTAACTACTAGCCTAGTTTGTAACTAAATTTGTTCTTTCTTCGGTGGCACCTCATGTTCTTAAGGCAGACCATAGTTAGTAGGTCGTAAGCTCTCCGTAAAGTCATTCGTATTCGAACTGAATGACGTAATATCAAAAAAAAAAAAAAAGCGTTTAAATGGTTAAACTACTTTAAAAATATGTAACTAATGCATCTATATATAACTGTCCTATGAAAATGCAATGATAAATCTTTTATAGCACATTAAATTACAGTCAGTCACTAAAAACAGATGACGCGCACATCTGCATTGCGAGCATTTGAATGCATGTGAAATACACTAAGTTATCAAATCATTACTTTACATTTTTGAGAAAAGTGCAGTGTGAAAACTCATTTAAATTGGTGGACATAATTAACACAAAACACTCCTTGAAATAAAACTAAACTCTTCTTTCACAAACTGTAACAAATGCAAGATTTTAGAGGAAAATAAGACTAAGAGTAGAGGGAGATCATTCTTCATTATCATCACAAACTTCTTAATGTAAAATAATCTCGCTGTCATTTCTTTTCTGTCATTTCATTTCATTACACATTGGGAAGGCTGCAGTAAATATTTAGTTGAAACGCAGCGTTACGTTTAAACTAACTTCAGTAGTGCGACATACAAAAAATATTTAGTAATGTGTTAGTTGTAACGCAGTGTCCCTTTAAGTTACAACTAGGCTATGTTTTAACTTGCGCACTGCTGGTGCAACCAGCCCCTGAACACAAATCAAGATATTTAGATGAAATCTGACAGTTCTCTTATCCTTCATAGACGGCAACGATCCTGAGATGTTTAGAGTTCAGAAAAGAAACCAAAAATATTGTCAAAACATTTCTTGTGACTTCAGTAGTTGAACTGTTATCACACAGTGCTCCAAGACCATACTGCCCTAGATATAGGCAAAATATAATAATCAAGAAATTTTTTTTTTTTTTTTTTTTTTTTTTTGGCACTCAAAAGTGTTCTTGGTGCTTTGTATTTACATGTACATTACATGTATGCATTTAGCAGATCCTTTCATCTAAAGCAACTTACACCCACCCCTAAACACACATCTGAGGAGCAGTTGGCAGTTCACTGCCGGTTCACTGCCTTGCTTGGAGGAATCACCTCAGCTGTGGTAATCCCTGCTGCCCCAATAATCCCTGCTGGTACCTGGACTCGAACCTGTGACATTTGGATTGTGAATCTAACTCTCTAACCATTAGACCACGAGTGCCATTACAACGTATGGTTACATACATGGAATTGCTCCTGTTGTCTGTGGAGGATAAGAGAGCTCTCAGTTTTTTATTGAAAGTATCTTGATTTGTGTTCTGAATATAAAGGTCTAATGCGGTGTTCACACCAGACACGGAACGAGCAAATAAACTGGGTTAGATAGACGCGTAAACATTTTAAGTATATTCGCTTCATTTGTGTGTCTAATTTGCTTCATTCTTGCTTCAAATTCACTTTCCAATAGATGCGGATTTGCATCATGGACAGGGCTTCTGTCTGCCTGGTGACTCTAGCTTCATTGCTAAATGGCCAGCATGGATTTCATTAAGATAGTAGCTGTGGTTTATGTGCTTTAAGACCGCCCCATGTCTGTGTGCACTAAATCCATTCAGAGGTGCACCCAGCTCTATGAGTTCATCAACTCCTCCACAAATTATACCTGGATGATGGAGGCTTTCAGCAGTGCTTCAGACTGAGCTGAGCCCAGTTTTAAAGGGTCACGAAACACCAAAACACATTTTTTGAGCTGTTGACAGTCGTATATGTGTCCCACACTGCTAAAAACACTATTAGGAAACCTATATTTCACTAAAAAGTGTAAATTGGTTGTTTTTGCGTTTTTTCAAGCAAATTCGTACTTCCGGTTTGAAACTAATTTTTGAAGCTGTGTCACGGTCATGACATAATAGCGTTGTATTCCAGCGTGCAGACTGGGTGTCTGTGCCAGAGTGAGTCTTATAACGTCTTACAGTGTGATGCATTAATGCATGAGTAAGGCTTGTTTCAAACCAATCAGCGCGCTCTATTGTGCAACTTCATTAATATTCATTGCTGTCAGAGTGTAGACGGCAGAAACGCCACGTAGTATTGGCAAAACAAGCGTGAAGTGTTGCTTTTGTAGTTTGCTGCAGTTAAGTTTCGTTTTCATTTTCTCTCTGTGAGAGCTCTGAGTCATGTGTGGATTAACAGTGTACGCGACGCTCGACAACAATAACTTGCGTGTCTAAGGAGGAACATTGTTTACCTGAGAGCTGTTCTCATCTGCAAACGCTGAGATCTGGATTCGCTTGTAGTCTCCTCTAAATAAAGACGTGGCTCTAGTTGCTGGTGATTGTCCTGTCTCTACAGATTTGGTAAGTGAGCGACCAGTGCTCTTTGTTTATTCAGTTCGTATTTTATTCGTATCAAACAAACTATTGCACCAGTGGAAACAAGTTAGCACTAACAGTTACAACCAAACTATAACCTTGTGTTGGATTTAGTGACCGGAATAACACACGCAGCTTTCTGACGCTACCTGCCGTGTGCATCTAAGTTTCCGGGAAATGCTGAGTTTTTTTTCTCTCGCCGTGCGGTATCAAACATTGCATGAAAAATACACGCTGATCCTCGAATTAAATATCTCGTTTGTCGGGAGGGACATGAATGAATTCCCTGAATGAAAGAGCCAAACTGCAGTTAAAGTGCAGTTAAAAATTTAATAATTTGGCAAATAATTCGACAACAGATGTCCATGTAAACACAGTCACATTGTCCGCTGTGGTTGTGTGTTTTGACTCTGAAATTCAGCGCGCCCAAATAGACACTCCCACACCAAGCCTCTTTTGTTCCTCCGACACTCCCCCCTAAACAGAGCTGGACACGCCCACTTTTCTGACTTTTTCCAAAGTAGAGGTGTGAAAACACCCTGCTGAAACAAGGGAGTTTCATGGCCCTTTAAGAACTGTTGTCCAGTGTCTGCAAGAGAATATTCACTGGGCACACCAACAACAGGCGCTACATCATAATCACGTCCCTACAAGAGAAAGCTTCTGATCAGTTAACGCAGCGTGAATGTCCGCAGAAGTTCAGATTTTGTCAAACAAGCAAAACAGTCAACTCGCTCTGCTGCTTCATTCGCGTGAATCGCAGCGTTCGTGCCATCTTATTTATGTGAAACACGTCTGTGTGGATGTCGATTCGTGTTTTTGCATTAACTTAACATGTTAAATCGGCAGCGATTGATGCTTCATCCGCATCTGGTGTGAACGCAGAATTAGTGAATTGGAACAACTTGAAGGGAGAGTTATTACCTGAATTTTTATATTTGTGTGAACTAATCCTTCAAAAGTAGCATTATAAGTTTCATTAAAACTGTCCCTTTGTAACTCTTTTGAGCTAAATATTGTCATCTCGGATCCAGGGTTGCAGTCAACGAGGTTAGGCACTTACATAGAGGATCGAGTGAACAAGTACTTGAAGAGGCAGAACCATCCGGAAGCTGGAGAGGTGTTTGTACGAGTAGTAGCCAGTTCAGACAAAACGGTGGAGGTCAAACCTGGCATGAAGGCCAAGTAAGTTTGCATTCATGCTTACCTCTTAATCTGCAGAGGACGCAAGTTTGGATGAAGAATCAATAAATGAGTTGGAATGATTGCTTTGTGTGTATGTGTAAAGGAAAGTATTACCATAGATTTGTTTGCCTGGTCAGAGTTTACCAGTATTGTTCGTCAAACAAAATCTTGATTCTGTAGTGGTGTGCCAATGTTTGTGCTTTCAAAAAGTAAAGATGGCTTAATCCCCTGATTTGTTTCAGGTTTGTAGAAACAGGAGAGATGATGGAGGCTTTCCCCTACAGAACCAAAGCACTTTTCGCCTTTGAGGAAATTGATGGAGTGGATGTGTGTTTTTTTGGCATGCACGTGCAAGAATACGGCTCTGATTGCCCTTTCCCTAACACCAGGTAAACTTTTACTTGTGTTGACAGAAGATAAACCTGACTTTTAGGCAACGATGAAGGTAAATCACTTTGTTTTCTGCCCTATCTAGACGGGTATACATATCATACCTCGATAGTATTCACTTCTTCAAACCTCGCATGCTGAGAACAGCTGTCTATCATGAAATCCTCATTGGCTATTTAGAATACGTCAAGAAGCTTGGGTACGTTACATTACATGATATACTTCTTTCTTGAATCTGACAAATGCAGTTGCCATTCTTGTCCTTATCTTTGAACCATTTCCATCATAGATATGTTACGGCACACATCTGGGCATGTCCGCCTAGTGAGGGTGATGACTATATCTTCCATTGTCACCCTGCCGACCAGAAAATCCCAAAACCTAAGCGCCTGCAGGAGTGGTACCGCAAAATGTTGGACAAAGCCTTTGCTGAGCGGATTCTGCATGACTACAAGGTATTCCTTATGATCTTTAAAGAAATGAAATCATTAAATGATTTGGGCATTAAATGATTTGGGCAACACGGTGCCTCAGTGGCTAGCACTGTTGCCTTCGCGTGGGTTTCTTCCGGTTGCTCCGGTTTCCCCCACTGTCCAAAGACAGGTTTCCCAGTACTGGGTTACAGCTGGAAGGGCATTCGATGCTTAAAACATATGCTGGATAAGTTGGTGGTTCATTCCGCTGCTGACCCTTGATGAATAAAGGGACTAAGCCGTAGGAAATGGAATGAATGCATTTAATGATTCATTAATGCAATGCTTTTGTGTTTGATAGGACATTTTCAAACAAGCCACAGAGGACCGTTTGACGAGTGCAAACGAGCTTCCATATTTTGAGGGGGATTTTTGGCCCAATGTATTGGAAGAGAGCATCAAGGAGTTGGAGCAAGAGGAAGAAGAAAGGAAAAAAGAAGAAAACACGGCAGCTTGTGAAACTCCGGAGGTGAATGAGAGAGGCCTTTTTGACATTTTCGGATACTTGATTTTGATAACCTCAAAATGTATTTACATCTCTTTCATAAACTCCAAACGTCCTTTATAGACCCCTTTCATCCTTTCTAACAGGGCACACCAGGAGACAGTAAAAATGCAAAGAAGAAGAACAACAAGAAAACGAATAAGAATAAAAGCAGCTTGAGCCGAGCTAATAAAAAGAAACCTGGGATGCCGAATGTAGCCAATGACCTTTCTCAGAAGCTCTACGCCACCATGGAGAAACACAAAGAGGTCTGCTATATCTTCATCAGTCCCTTAACCTGCTTTGAGGCATTGCATGAGTCACATGCATGGTTTAATTTTTAGTTCTTCATTGCTTTCTATGTGAGCATGTTATCTAATTATATTATGACTTTCTTTTACCTGTTCTCTCAGGTGTTTTTTGTAATTCATCTGCATTCTGGGCCCATAGTCAACTCCTTATTACCCATCATTGACTCTGATCCCCTGCTGAACTGTGACTTGATGGACGGAAGAGACGCCTTTTTGACATTAGCACGGGATAAGCACTGGGAGTTCAGCTCTTTGCGGCGCTGCAAGTGGAGCACCATGTGCATGCTGGTGGAATTGCACAACCAGGGCCAGGACCGCTTTGTCTACACCTGCAACGAATGTAAACACCATGTCGAGACACGCTGGCACTGTACGGTCTGCGAGGTAAGATCCAGAAGCTCCTGTAACATGCTACAGCTGTCCTTGATGATAGTGGATAAGTGTGCTGTTCCGTTTTGCACGAAAACTACATGCTTTAGGGCAGGGGTTACCAATCTCGGTCCTGGAGGGCCGGTGTCCCTGCAGGGTTTAGCTCCAACTTGCCTTAACACACTTGCCTGGGTGTTTCAAGTATATCTAGTAAGACCTTGATTAGCTTGTTTAGGTGTGTTTGATTAGGGTTGGAGCTAAAATCTGCAGGACACCGGCCCTCCCGGAACAAGTTTGGTGACCCCTTTAGATCATAGGTCTCAAACTGGATTTCTGGAGGGAAACTCTGCACAGTTTTGCTCCAACCCTAATCAAAAACAGCTGATCCAACTAATCAAGGTGTTCAAGACTACTTGAGACTTTTAAGCAGGTGTGAGTTGTAGGTGGTTGGAGCTAAAACCTGCAGAGCTGTTTACCTCCATGAATTGAGTTTGAGACGATTGCTTTAGGGAGTATTTGGGAAATCCTTTTATTGCTAGTACTAGTGTTAACATGATTTTGTTAATTTCATTGATTGCCTTTAAAACATAACTATCTAATTATACATTTCATATGTCTGTCATGCCTCCCTTGACCATGGTATTTTTATCTTTCCTCAGGACTTTGACCTGTGTATTAATTGCTACAACGCTAAGGGACATGAGCACCAGATGGTTAAGTGGGGTCTGGGTCTGGATGATGACAGCAGTAGCCAAAGTGGTGAGGCCTCCAAGAGTCCTCAAGAGAGCCGGCGTCTAAGCATCCAGCGTTGCATCCAGTCTCTGGTGCATGCCTGCCAGTGCCGCAACGCCAACTGCTCTTTGCCATCTTGCCAGAAGATGAAGCGTGTGGTGCAGCACACCAAGGGCTGCAAGCGCAAGACAAACGGTGGCTGTCCGGTTTGCAAGCAGCTCATTGCTCTCTGCTGCTATCATGCCAAGCACTGCCAGGAGAACAAGTGTCCTGTGCCCTTCTGCCTCAATATCAAGCACAAACTGCGGCAGCAGCAGCTACAACACCGGCTGCAGCAGGCGCAGATGATGCGGAGACGCATGGCCACTATGCAGGGTCGAGCCATGCCTCAAAGCCTACCGTCACCACCTGCATCCACAGCCCCCAGCACACCCACCTCGCATCAGCAACCCAACACGCCTCAAACGCCGCAACCGCTGCCCAATCAGCCGACTACGCCAAACGCTGTCGTAATGTCACCAACCTATCCCAATACCCCACGCAATGGACAACCCCTTCCTCAAGCCTCACAGGGCAAACCCGGCCCACAGGCGTCCCCACTACATCAGCAGCAGTCTCCACTCCCACAGCCACCCCAGCAGCAGCCTCCGCCGCAACAACCTCCGCAGCAGCAGCAGCCTCCACCTATGGCAGTCAAGATGGCACGGCACATAGAGATGGTGGCGCAGGCTCAACAGAACTATCGCATGACCATGAATGGCCTTCCCATGAACCACCAGCAGCCGCGCATGCCAGGTGCAATGCAACCACCCATGCAGCTTGTTGGGCCACGCGGACAGCAGGTCATGCAGCCCATGCCGCAAGGACAGTGGCCTGGAGGCGCTCAGCCTAGTATGCCAGCAGCTCAGCAGCAGGTCGCTCAACAGACCCCACAGGGCCCTCAGCCGACCTTGCCTATACAGAGACCCGCAATGCCCCAGCAAGTTGCCCAGCCACGCATGATGGTGCCCACGCAGGGCCCTCGACCGCAAGCACCCCAGAGAGCCGCAGGCATCGCTCCCAATGCCTTACAGGATCTGCTACGCACCCTCAAGTCACCCAGCTCACCCCAACAACAGCAGCAAGTGTTGAACATCCTCAAATCGAACCCGCAACTCATGGCAGCCTTCATCAAACAGAGAACTGCAAAGTACCACGCCAGCCAGCCCCAGCAGCCACAGCAGGGCATACACGCAGCGCAGCCAGCCATGCAGAACATGGCAGCTATGCAGGCTGTGCCACGACCTGGCATGGCCCCTCAGCAGCAACAACAGCAGCCCACACCACAAGGCATGGCAGCTCTTGGTCCACAGGGTCAACTCATGAACCCTGCGCACGCCAACAACCCTCAGTTACAGGAAATGTACCGACGGCAGCTTCTGCGACATCAGCAGCAGCAGCAGCAACAACAGCAGCAGGGAGGGATGCCTCAAGCTCATGGCCAGTTCCCACAGGCACAAGGAACTGCTACCAACTACACGCAACTCCGGATGCAGCAGCAGCAGTTGGCCATGCAGGGAACAGGTGGACCCATGGGCCAGCTTCCCCCAATGGCCCAGATGGCTATGGATGGCACACCCAACCTTTTGCACCAGCGCAACAATCTCCTACTACAGCAACAGCAGCTTCCGCAACAACAGGTTGTCCTCAAGCCTCCCATGGGCTCACAGGCACAACCAAGCCCCATGAGCCCACAAACTCACCTTCTCTCGGGCCAGCCGCAGGGCGCACACCTACCCGGCCAACCCATGGCTAATGCACTCAGTAATCAGGTGTGTTCGCCAGGCCCCGTACAATCACCCAGACCTCCGTCACAGCAGCCTCCTCCACATTCCAGCCCTTCCCCACACGTTCAGCCTCAGCCGTCACCCCAACATGTGCCATCCCATACGGGGTCACCACACCCTGGTCTGACGACACCCATGCCTGGCTCCATGGATCAAGGACATCTGGGTACGCCCGAGCAGAGTGCCATGCTCCCGCAGCTCAATACGCCCAATCGGGGAGGGCTGCCCAGTGACTTAAACATGGTGGGAGACACAACAGGAGACACCCTAGAGAAATTTGTGGAGGGATTGTAGCGTTTACTGGGAGACTCTACCCACCACAGTCTCCCCGTTCCTCTTTTTGTGGCTCTGTTGTTTTGTTTTTTTCTCTAAATTCTCAATTTTTTTTGTACTGACATGTAAAAAAAATTTGAAGAAATGTATGAAAAAAAGAAAGAAATTTATGTCGACAAGGTTAGGGAATGTTGATGTTTCCTAAAATAATGAAAAGAGACTGATTTCTTCCTTTAAAGAGGGAAAATTGTTGTTTAAAAGAAATCTAAATCACAAAGAATATATTTTTTGTTCAGTTCGGACCCTTGTGTGGTTCATGTGTTGTGTTTGTTTTGTTTGGGGATGGCAGCGGCGATCTGGTTTCATGCCTTTTACTTTTTTTGTAAGAAAATGGAAACGTCATTATATCATTCATACTTTTGTTTTATACCTTATCTAACTTTACAGCATTTTGTGTTGGAAGACTGTAAAATAATATGCCGGGGAGTTTGAGCCAGGGTTTCTCTGCTCTGTCTGTCATCCTTCCTGGCGATTGTATTCTAGTGTTGCACTCGTTTTTTTTTCATACATGCATTTGGAGTTATCTCCTTTCCTCATTGTGAAGTTCATATGAGGAGAACTATTTGTTTGTATCGATAGGAACTGTGCATACGCATGTATGCAAACACACACACACATGCATCACTCAGACAGTACTACACCGACCCCCAAGAGGATATGTACACATTTACAACATCTCACTGGTCTGGATCCAGAGGTTCTGTCTTGCAGATGTAGAAAATTGTTGCTTTTTTGTCCTAATTTTGTCATACAGATATATAAATATAAAGAGAGCTTGAGCGAGCGAGCGAGAGAGCCTGTGGGAGAAAGCGGGGCCCCTAAGCTGAGCGGGAGGGAATGGGCGATCACTGGTTGACTGCTTGTTGGAATACAGAATGGATTCTGTTATTGACCCTCATTCCTCTCACACTAACTTGAAGAGGGGCTCAGCTTTCCCCTGTAATGTAAATCGTGCAAGTTATTAAGTAAAGTACTATAAATATAAGGAAGAGAGAATGGAATCACTGTATAAACTGGTTTAAAAAAACTTATTTCTTACTTATATACCATATTGTTAAATAAACTGTGTGGAACAGATCAAAAACATGTGTCTAATGTTATTGTGTGTTATTAAATTGTTTTATTTTAAAGAAGTTCTCTTATCAGACTCTTGTTGGGGTTATTTAACTGACAATAATGTGCATTAAGCTTTCGTTGAACTGTATTCATATCAAGTTATTATGAAGGCATCATGGTGGTGCAGTGGGTGGCATGATCGCTTCACAGCAAGGAGGTCACTAGTTCGAGTTTCAGCTGAGTTGGTTGGCATTTCTGTGTGGAGTTTGCATGTACTCCCCGTGTTCGCATGGGTTTCCTCCGGGTGCTCTAGTTTCCCCTACAGTCCAAAGACGTGGTATAGGTGAATTGGGTAAGCTAAATTGTCCATAGTGTATGTGTATGGATGATTCCCAGTGATGGGTTGGCTGAAAGTGCATCAACTGCTTGAAACCTGTGCCGTATAAGTTGGCGGTTTATCCCGCTGTGATGACCCCAGGTTAATAAAGGGACTAAGCTGAAAAGAAAATGAATGAATTTAACATGAACTAGCAATGAACATGTCATTAAAGCGTTTCATATCAATTTCTACATTTACTCGTATCTGGTAGAGACCCGTAGCCAGCCTGGTAAAAAGGATGCTTCTTTATTCTCAATACTTGAACATATTTTTGCAGTTATTCTCCTCGTTTTCTATTTAATTATGAGGTTTAAATACTCTATTAAGTGACATTTTAAGCACTATTTTTGCTGGATTAGCTCGTCGGATTGTTAAAAACTATTTTTGATATAAGAATATATTTCCTAAATGTTGAAGAATAAAGAATTATGGAAAATTATTACATCATATATCATAAAAAATATAGCCTGTTGTTATTTATTAGACAAATAACAAAGCTGGACTCAACTTTTCTCTGTCAAGAGTTTAGCCATTTCATGAAGCATACATATACAAATTAGTATATATATATATATATATATATATATATATATATATATAGTATAAAAGACATTTTTACCAAAGTGAATGCATTCATTAGAATGTCATATCAAGTGATATTTGTTTAGTTTTCATAGTAAAATAAGAAATACAAATATTTACAGTACCAGTAAAGGGTAGGTTACATAAAAAATAAAAATATTTACTCACACAATTAATTTACGGAGAAATAACAATATATTTATACATTAAATAATAAATCAAATGTATAATACAAATAATATAAAATACATAATAGGCTGAAATATATTTTATATTATTGTATGTAACTTAATGTGTTTAATAATATCTCATATTAAATGCACTGGAAAAATTATGAATGGTGATTCCTTGAATTTACTAAAATATTTTAAGTTAAGTGGTTGTAAACTATTTGTTTGGGCTGGATTTAAACTTACAAATGAAGTTAAACATTACCAAATTAAATTTGTTTGCTTGAATTCAACACAAATTGTTTGCAACAGTTTTGCAGACAACATATTTTTCACTGTAGAACATATTTATAAATATTAAGATAGATAGACAGACAGACATTTTATGTGTTGATGTGGATAATATGTGTTTTAATAAGGCGACTGTGAAGGAGTTTTTTAAACAGCAGTGAGACGCTCAAGGCCGCTGTGTGGCTCCATGACGTGATCAAATAGAACATTCGAATGGAACGCGCGGAGTCTATTAGTGCGCGTGGAATTCTAAATTCTTTGTTGGTTGTTGTTGGTGGTGTTAGCGTTTGCGTATTTTCACAGTGATGGGACATCGATATTCAAAAGTTACTCCGATAACGGACGATGGGGTGTACGATAAACATCTAAGTATACCCCATCAACCCGGCACAAACAGGGCGGTTCAACATCTTCATCCTTGCGATGAAACCCCTGTTCGTGCTGAGAGAGGAGGTGGAGACAGGAGAGGAGTTTGTGGAGGAGAGGAATTGGAGGAGAAAGGAGGAGGAGAGGGAGGTGAGGAAAGAGGAGACAGGGAGTTGGAGGAGGCATCTAGAGTGCAGGAGAAAAGAAAGAGGGGGAAATGGTGGAGGAGGCTGATATCCATCTTAACCCCTGCCAAAAAGCCCCTTCCTGAGAGCCCTTCATGCCAGCAGTGCAATGAGGGAGAGCAAATGAAGGTGGCATGGGCAAGAAAAAGTAGTGATGGTAAGTGACACAAACATGTTATAAATAGGTCTGCTGTATTTTACAACAGCTGAACTTAAATCACTTAGGTTTTCCCTATACCAAAATTATACATCCGTACAAAATTCAATTCCAGTTAATACAAAAATTTGCATCACGGCCATAATTACATCTTTATTTTATGCTGTTAAATTTACTGTTTTGAGCAGTAAAGGTACCATTACTTGCCTAAAAATGTAGTGCAAGCAGAGTAAAAGTATCTGTTGTAAATATTACTCAAAGTATGAGTAAAAAGTAGCCATTTTAAAAATACTTAAGAGTAGTGAGTAGTACTCTGTGAAAAGCTGATGTGTTTACATGTAATTTGTGCATGTGTGTGGAAACATAATATTCTGTAGTGCATTTAGTTCTTGCCCAGCAGGCACACAACATCATAAGACATTAATATTAGGTTAGAACCACTTCAAATGTTGACTACTATAGTCTCCTTGTATTCCAGGATTCAAAACGATTATCTCGTATTAATTGTTCAACATTTGTTATGTTATTTTCTCTCTCGATAGACTACATCTTCAGCCATTACACCATTGGTGATAAGCTGGGGAAAGGTGGATTTGGTGTAGTATATGAAGGGAAGCGTTTGGAGGATGGTCTTAAGGTAAGTACATATAAATAACACATTATCAAGCATTTAAATGTTTGCTCTGTCATATCTTTATCCTCTACTCTAAGCCAGCTTAGCATACCCTAAGTTCATTTTCTTGTGTTGTTCATCAGGTGGCTGTGAAATACGTTACCAAGGGCCAGGATACGGAATGTATATCTATTGTAAGTACAATGCACTGTACAAAACACATCAAATATGTCACATTAGCATCATTCACAGGGAACCCACATCTCTCTAACAATTATAACCCATTTCCATCCTCCAGCCTGATCATCCAAACCCCCTGCCAAAGGAGATCGCTCTCACCATCCTGGCTAATAAAGGGCCCAGCGATCCCCACATCATAAAGCTTTTAGACTGGCAGGACCATGAAGACCATTATGTCTTGATTCTTGAATGTCCATCTCCTTGCGAAAACCTTGAAGAGTTCCTGTACCATCGCGGTGGAACCCTGGATGAAAACACAACACGTCACATCATGGAGCAAGCAATACATGCTGCTGACCTGTGTTGCCAGAGGGGAGTCTTCCACCGTGACGTCAAACTGGAGAACCTTCTAATAAACAAGGAAACATCTGAGGTCAAACTTATTGACTTTGGATGCGCGGACATTCTGAAAAAGTCTTCTTACAAGACATATGACGGTATGTTTTATATCATTAATTTCTTCTATGCTAATAGAACAAAAAGTATATGCTGTGCTAATGCATACTTACACATCAAACAAAATGTCTTTCCTTCAGGCACTGATGCGTACGCCCCTCCTGAGTATAAACTCAAGGGGAAGTACTATGGCAAGCCAGCGACCGTCTTTTCTTTAGGGATGGTGATGTTCGCCCTCCTCTGTGGCCACTTCCCTACACACTATGACATCTTTCAACTGAAATACAAGCGGTATACTTATATTCAACCCAGCCGGTCAAAAGGTAAGACACGTCACATAAGAATCATTTCAGAATCATACATAAACTAAATACAGTATTATTGAAATGTCTCTCCCATCTTCCTGTTCAGATTGCTGCGGTCTGCTACGGGAGCTCCTCAACCCCCATTATAGCGAGCGAATCAGCCTGAGTCAAATCCTTTCCCATAACTGGTTTAAGGTAGTGAATCTGAGATGAACTAAGCAGCATTTATTTTCTCAAACTGCTAAAACAAATCTGTTCTTTTTTTGTTTGTTTCAGGTCTACATTTAAGGCCTGGCCAGTTAGTGTCTCATTCAGCTTAGCGTCTTGCGGGCTACAAGCAAGACACTTCCATACACGTCTCTCACCTTGGCGTCTTGCGGGGTGAAAGAGCCTAGAGCAGCATCTCCCAAATTGCTGTCTCTTATGCAGCCTAGCGTCTTGCGGTTGCATCTTTGTAGCCAATCCTCTCCTGATGAACCAGTCACAGCTGTCCAAATGCCACAGCTGTCTGTCTCCACATCCACCAGGTCAGATGTCCCATACTCTGCCACCATACAAGCCATGAGTGTAGTTCCAGTTGCTTCCTCAGTGGCCCTCATCGTCAGTGATTCCTGCCACAGCTGGAAAAGACTCTGTGGTCTGTCATGGCCTCCCCAGAGGTTTCTGCCATTGACAGTTTCCATTTGGTTTGATTCTGGATGTCCATCTAGCATATCAAACCAGAAATAAAACATTTTTATTGATTTGTTCATGTGTATACTTCATTGTTTTTCTCTGAAACAAAACCAACACACACATGGGACACACCATCATTTATGCAGCTTATTAAGCAATTTATTCAATTCATCTTTATTTTTTTAGCACTTGCACAATGTAGATTGTGTCAAAGCAGCTTAACATAGAAGTTCTAGTAAATTGAAACTGTGTCCGTTCAGTTTTCAGAGTTGAAGTTCATTTTAGTTCAGCGATTGACGAAAGTGAAGGAAAAAAACCTCGAGAGAAACCTGGCTCAGTTATCTCAACAATTTATCTCAATGCCACAATATTGCAATGTCAAATTGTACCCGCCCCCATTATGTCACCTCCGAACCTAGTTGAAACTCCAGGCAGTCAGACAGCATAATACAGAGAGTGAATCACTACTGACGTAACGGGGACGGGTACTTTCACTTTTTACTGCTACAGCCCCTCACATGGGCGTGGTAGTGGGGGGAAAAGTGGACCTGACTACCCAGGGCCCCGTCTAGGGAGAGGGCCCTTTGAAATCCCACCAATTATTTATTTATTTATTTTTTTTGTAGCCTACTTCGAATTAGTTGGCCCCTCCAATTGATGTCAATGTCATTATTTATTTCAAAATATATTGATAACATATTGATAACATACCGTAATATTTTAGCGCTCCTAAAGCGCCCCCTTGTGACAGAGAATGAATTTTTATTTCCAATAATTTTATGGTCATGTTTATGGTCAAATTATTGCAATTATCGATCCATGTGAAAATGTGAAAGAAGTTAATGTGCCTTTTAAAAATCTAAACAATTAAGTAATACTAATATAAGAAATTATATACTTGATTTATCCCTTTTAATGGTATAAAGGTTGAAATGCCATTGTATTAGATATTTTGTGTCTGTATACGTCTGCAAGATGTCTGTTAAAGATCTCTTGATCTGGAAAGCACCTGCTGTATACAAACGTCTGGCAGACGTCTGTATGATGTCAGTTTTACACACATTCTGAATCGCAAACATCTTAAAGATTTCTAATAGAAGTCTATTTCACATCTGATAGGAAACGTCTTGTAGATGTCTTGCAGATGTGAATGCAGACGTCAAAAGACTCGTCAGTGGGGATTCACTGGGATGTAGATTACATCTCATTTGACTTTTATTTATTTTTTAATAGTTGACGATTTGTATTATGGCAGGCTTAGCTTATTTGATTTGTTTCTGAGATTACAGTTGTCTTGTGTTCTCCTGTTCAAAAATAAATGTTTTTAAATCAAAACTTGCATCAGTATCATGGATCAAAATGTCAGTACACAAACCCGATGTAGCCTACGGTTTAAAGGTATTTGAGTAGGCCAAATGCATCAATTTGGTGGTGAATGAAAGAACCAGTCATTATTATAATCTGATTTGATTATAGATTAAAACACTATTTGTGCATGTTTATATTCAAATAATTAAAAAAAATGTGTAGGGGGCCCACTGACATTGAGAGGGTACAGGGCCCAGAATTTGGTGCTATGCCCCCTCACCTCTGCTCGTCTTCAAGCCAAACTAAGATCAGCGCAGTGTTTTTATGGCAGGTTTTTATCCTTCATACATGTTAAGAGATCAAGTTGATTGACCTGATAAGGGAATATGTCTTGACATAATACACACAGATGTGACTTAGTAAAGTGTGAAGTGATGTATGATTTTAATCGTTGCATTAGTCTAAATGTAAATTCCCTCATCAGGCAGAGCTGGAGCAGCGCGAGAGGATCACAGCGCATCAAACGAACAGTATTAACAAAAGAAAAAGACACAACTCAAGACACTTAAATGCTTGTATTTGTTGTATTTGTTGCAGCTCTGTGATGCTCGTCCACAACTTCATGCATTGGGTTAAATTAAGCTGTCCAGTCTCTGTGTTTAGTCTATTACAATCATGGTGGAAACCCAGACAGGCAGTCAGGCAGCATAATACAGAGTGAATCAAAGCACATCGGTAATTAAAAGGGGAAAAAATAAAAATAGAACAAATATCTATACTTTTATATTAGACACACATCTGATGCTTGTATTTTCAGGAGCTCCACGTTCACAACTTCACAAATTGGTTTAAATTAGGCTTTAGTCTCCTTTACTTCCATTGTTTCTGTTCAGTGGTGAAAACTCAATTAACCCTATGACGTCAGACACAGCGACATTCCAAGATGGCTGTGGCCTAGTTCTAAAATCTATAGTAAAACATGCAATTTTCTGCTAAATGGTTATATTAATCAAGTTTGTTTAATATATTTTCATTAAAGTGGAATCCAATGTACAAAATAAGGTAAACTTGACTAAGTGCTTCATTTCCCCTTTAAATTACAAGTTCAAACGTTTTCTTCACCACTCTGAAACCTCCAATGTGAGAGCATTTAATAAATTGAATACAAAAGACTTAAGTGAGTTTAATTTAAAAGACTGACCTCTTTTTTGCTTACTGAATATAGGCCTACATTTTCCACTTAGTGGCTTGAAATTAGGGCTGGCAAAAATCCAAAAATTGATTTCTATATTGAACAATGACGATATGTATTTCTATATAAGTTATTAGTGCTTCCAGATTTAAAAGAGTACCCCAACAATGACGGAGGCCACAAAAATGAGAGGGTCCGTTAAATGCCATAACATATTTTTGGCTGTAAATTCGATACATCTCTAATCTCAACACACTTTTAGATCCTTTTGATGCACATTGATGCATATCGATGCTGTGTAATTGGCTCTTAGATCGATATAGAGTGAAAAGGTCCAGAGCTTATTATTACTGACAAATTTGATTGCTATTCGATATAATATTGTTTATCGGCCCAACCCTACTTTAAATAATCATTTAATTGCAGTAAATCAACCTGTCCTACACTTTATTTCTCAAAAGCGGATTGACTTTTGGGTGTAATCTGCTGCAAGAATCTGGCTATGAAGATATGCACTGTATGTACTTAACTGACAAGTTAAACCATTTCCAATTGTTTGCCATCTAATACAAAATCCTGCAATATTATTTAAGAAGCTATTATCTAAGCCAGTGGTTCTTAAACTGTGTTACGTGTACCACTAGTGGTACGTGGAGAAATGAAATATGTCATGTAAATGCTACACACATTTAAAAATTTATCAAAAATTATGTATATAATATGTCATAAATTACATATAGCCTGTATTTCTGAGGTAATTTAACTGTGTATAGTTGTAGCTGCTTAACTGGGCCAACCACGCTCCTGTATTTCAATACTGCTCATTTTGGTGGGACTTGAAGAGACAATTTTTTCTGAGGTGGTACTTGATGAAAAAAGTTTGAGAACCACTGATTTAAGCTAAATAAAAAGACAAATTTACTTACAGCAGAGCACTTGAATATTAGAGGGCAATTACCACCGTAAAAAAGCTACTAACAAAGATAAAAGACACATTATTATTATTATTATTAATAATAATAATAATAATAATAAGTTATTATTATAACTGTTTTGACTTGCCCTCATGTTACGTTCGAACCACCCCCGACTACGGTCATGTGGTAATGTTCAAATAAAACTAACATGAGCGCAATGAACCATTTTTAAAAATATAAACACGATGTAAAACACATTGTTTATGCCCACTAATACATTAATATTGTTTGCTAATGCGCCCGTATTGTAATATGTTACTTTGAATAAAATATAAATGTTATATATATTAATACATCATATATTAGAAGGAAACTCTAGTTATTTACTACGTTTTTTAAGTGCGTATCATCTTTTTAGCAACTTCGTTTTATAAGTTATACCACATGACTCGGAGATGTTTCGCAACAGACGCGGCCCTTACGTCAACGCGTACACAGACGTCACAGGAAGTAGACGGCGGCGGGCGGCTGCGGCACTGCAGTTTGAACGTTATCCGTAGCTGCGGCACATTTTAATGTAAAAATCGTTGTTTTTTAGCATACAATTATTCATGTTAAATACATAACATGACGTTCGCCTTAATAATGGTCTATATTTAAGTTGTTATCAAGTAAATTGCGTTAAATGTACGTCAACCGACATAATTCCGTTCGAATAGTGGACAGTAAAATGTAAACAAAGGTAATGTACTGTAAATATGTATTTCTTTACCTACAACTCTCCTTGGTCTTGATGCACATGTTGTTTTTAGAAGATACTCTTAATGTATGTCATTCGTAAAATAATTCACGTAATAGTTAACGTAATGGGATAGTTTATCCGAAAACAAAAAAGATGTCGTTATTTAAAAGCTATGAGTTTCTTCTGTTAAACACCAGTAACGTAATTTCTTTATCCTACTGTGTAAGTAAATGGTTACAGGTGTCCCAACATTCTTCAATATATATATATATATATATATATATATATATATATATATATATATATATATATATATATATATATATGTATATATGTGATCAGCAGAATAAACTAATGAAGTGTAACACTTTATTTTGATGGTCAAAATAAATACTCACTTTTCATTTGAGTATTAGTAGACTGTCTGCTTGATATCTGTTGATACTGCTCCTTCAACAGACATTTAACTGTCTATAAGAAACTTTGCAAGTACATGTCAACTTACACTAACTCCAACCTAACAGTCTGCTTTTAATCTAATGAGAATTAGTTGGCATGTAGATGCAATGTAACTAAAAGTCAACAAATGGACCATCAAAATAAAGTGTGGCCGTAAAGGTTTATAACCACTTGAGGTTGAGGAAATTGTAAGTAAGTTTAAATTTTTAAGTGAACTATCCCTTTTACACATTTGACAGATCATGCATGTAGTAGCTTATCATGGACGACTCGGACCAGGACTTCAAAGACCTCTGCTCGCGGCTCCTCAAAAGGGTACGAAGGAAAGGACCAGCAGAATCTGGAGATGAGAAACGATCAGCAACCAAGGATGAAGAACCATCCTCTCCGTCATCTGGAAGAAACCCACCTAAGAGAAGAAAGAGGACTAAAGATGCGGTGAAGACTCAGCTGAACGGCAGGAGTCAGACTGCGGTGTCTGCTGGTGCTCCTCAGGCTGACTCTGGTGTGTCTGCCACGGGGAAGGTGAAAGATGCTGTGATCCGGAGAATGCAGCAGTTTAAGAGAGCCAGTCCAGAGAGACTTTTACATGCAGAGACAGATGGGAACTGTGACGCTCCTGATGGGGTCCAGCACACAGGTATGGTGACCAGTCAGTCTTAATCTTAAAGGGAGAGTTCACCAAAAAAAAAACTAAAGTTTACTCAAAGTTTACAAGTGGTTTTAAATCTTTATGTGTTTCCTTTTTCTGTTAAACACAAAAGAAGATATTTTGAAGAATGTTGGAAACATGTAACCATTTACTTGCATATTAGGAAAAACTAACACTATGGAAGTTAATGGTTACAGATTCTCAGCGTTCTTCAAAATATCTTCTTTTCTTATCAACAGAAGAAAGTTAGTCAAACAGGTTTGGAATAAGGAAAGGTGAGTGAATAATGACAGAATTTAGAGTTTTGGGTGAACTATCACTTTAACTTTAATAAAGAGATTAACTTTTTCGACATTACACAAGGTAGTGCAGATCAGAAGTAATGAAGTTAAAGGTTTTGATCATGTCTAATGTTTTAATAGCTGTTCAGATTTTGATTGAAGATTACAAACGTGTAGTTTCAGTGGATTAACTTGCACAGATTAAATGCTTTCTTACAGAATAACAATGAGCCCTAGCAAAATATACATTAAGTGTGGCCAACCCTGTTCCTGGAGAGCCACCTTGCTGCAGATTTCAGTTGCAAGCAACCCATATCAAACACACCTGAACCAATTAATTAGGACCTGAACACCATGTGATACTTACAGGCAGGTGTGTTTGATATGGGTTGTAACTGAAATCTGCAGGAAGGTGGCTCTCCAGGAACAGGGTTGGCCACCCCTGGTATACATTATACATTTTGTCTTTAAAAAAAAAAAAAAAAAAAAAAAAAAAAAAAATATATATATATATATATATATATATATATATATATATATATATATATATATATATATATATATATATATATATAATAAATTAATTAGATGCACTGCTCTTGATAGGTATTTAAGGCCTGACTATCAGATAGATTTATATAGCATAGCTTATTTACATTCATCTGACATACAACAGTTATACTACATTTATGTAAAAAAAAAAAAAAAAGTACATCCGTAAAGTCCTAAAGCAAAGGACATCTGTTAAAATTTCAGCTGAATCAGTGAGTTATTTCTTAACTTGTATGAAATTTAATAGTATTAATTGTTTATGTTTTGTTGCAAAAGAATGGCTTTATAATAAGTGTTTTTATTGAAATTATTTGTTAAATTAAGTAATAATAAATTGTTATACTGCCATACATTAAAATCAGTTAAATAAATCATTCAGTTTTTAATTTAACCTCACGTCATCACACAATTTGTGTTAGTGAAACTCTTCACAGGTATGAATTCATATTTAGACTCCATAATTGGACAGATTTTACAAAACATGGCTATTAGGGCTGCATGATATTGGAAAAAATCTAAAATTGCATTATTTTACTTTTCTGCAATAAATATTGTGATATGAAGAGTCTCATAAGATAGTTTGATGCTAGTTTGTCTTAAGTGTATTATTCAGGTACAGAAATTGAATAATCGCAATACAGATAAATGCTTTTCTTACATTGCTTTGTCTCGTTTCTACTTCAAATATCAAAAAATTATTAATCAAGTGAAAATATTGTTTTGTTTTCAACTCCAGAAAAAGTTAAATTATCTGTCAGTGGGGTCAGTAAAAAAAATAATAATTACACACTATGAATCACTTAAGCATTAGCATATAGTAAATTCATTATTTGTTAAGCATTAACTCTACATTAATTGATATCAGTAATCAGTTAATAACTGCAGATAAACATGCTCTATTCTTGACTCATGAGCACATTTATAATTTTCTTAATAATTGTACCTTCATAATTTGTGACTGGTTGATTTTTCATGTCTAAATTCAGTATCGCATAATTTACAAACCATTTGTATTTAAGAGTAGTTGATGGTTTTTAAGATCATTCAGACTGAGTTAGTAAATGATTAATAAACTATTTAAATGAATATTTATATATCTTGTTATTATTCAGTCATGCAATAGTCACTTTTTATGGTAACAAATGCTTTATTAACTCAACTTCATGGAGTTGTGTGATCTAAATCTAAAGTGAGAACTATTTATGCTTTATAAATCCCTTGTAAATAAAAATGAAAGGTTTAGTATCAAATGAACAGTACATCTTTACAATCTTATCTAAAAAATAAAATTACTGTAAAGTTTAAACTTTGCTGAATAACAGGAGTGTCAAAATACAACATAGAACCGGATAAAACAACAACAATATAATAGATTAACAATATATTATGATACAGCATTTCAATGTTATTTAGCAAAGCTTAAACTGCACAGTAATTTTATTTTAGATAAGATTGCAAATATATATATTTTTTAATATACAGTTTTATTTGTGTGTCTTGAAACTAATAGAACTTGATAAAGTCGTTTATTTTCTTTTTCCCCCCTGTTTAGAATGTAACTGAGCCTTTTTGTCATTTATAATGGATTATTAAAGCATAAATAGTCCTCACTTTAGGCCACCAAACTGAATGAAGTTGAGTTAATAAAGCATTTATTAAAAAAACGAATAAACTAATAATATATGCCTGAATAATAATCATAAATGTTAATTTTGAAAAGTTTATTAATCATAAATGATGCAATACTTAATTAAGAAAAGAAAAATGAATATGAACATTGCACATGTGTATATAAGTTAAGAGTACAGCGATTGTAGCTGCAGTTATAATCTGCTGACTAACATTTATTAATCTAGAGTTAATGCCTAACAGATAAAGAATCATTTTTGTTCTAATGCTTTAATGGTTCATAGTGTGTAGCTAAAGTGTTACCAACAAATCTTGTTTTGAAATGTAGATTTGGACAAAACTAAGAGGAACTAAGAGAAAAACTATAGGTAAGATTTCCCAAATCATATAAATTCCTTATAAATATGTAATTGATATACATATATAATAGATATACATGATATAGCTCATGGTCAACTATAATACAGACTCAACATTGCATGTGCACATTGCAATATTGATGCTGAAACTATATTTTGTGCAGCCCTAATGGCTGTTATTTTTATTAGTTTGCATGAATATCAATAATAAATATATGTTTATTTTGAAAGTAATTTTGTCGTATACAACTATGTGTTGTCATCTGTCTCTGCAATGTAAGTGTATTTTAAGTATATTCTTATTTTATTTTTTCCAGTTATTAATTCCTTGGGTTGTTATTGTTATCATTGTTCCTTGAAATTTAGCTTTGTTAATAAATATACTGGTCACACTTTATTTAAAGTTACAATTCTTACTATTACCAAACAATTAACTAACACTTAACTCCATAAACTATAAATTTGTTGGTTATTAGTTGCGTAGTAGTTGAGTAGAGTAAGATCATGCAGAATATGTACTTTATAAGTACTAATAAACAGCCAATATCTTAATAATAGACAGGTAAAAAGCCAATAGTTAACAGTGGGAACTGATACTTAAACTAAAGTTTTACCAGTATGAAGCTGCAGACTGGAAACGCAAGTTTGTGTCAAGTTTTGCAGTTCGCTGGGATGCAAAGTGCAAGCTTGGTGAACTCTGACCTGCGAAATCGCATCACTTGACTGCGTGAGACCAATCGAGGATCACAACATGACCTCTCTGGACAGGAATTTAAAATATGGAGCAATCACTCGCTTTTTTTAATGGCCAATCATCTTGTTTAAATCCGCCCCTTTTCGCAGTGCCGTATGACAGAATTTCACAAGCTCAAACTGTAGTGTGACCGCAGCTTTATTTATATAATCCATTGGTCTCAATCTCAATTCCTGGAGGGTCACAGCTTTGCATAGTTTAACTCCAACCACCTCCAACTCACACCTGCTTAATAGACTTGAGTAGTCTTGTATACCTTGATTAGTTGGATCAGCTGTGTTTGATAAGGGTTGGAGCAAAACTGTGCAGAGCTGCGGACCTCCAGGAATCCAGTTTGAGACCTTTGATCTGATTGTAAAGTTTTATACTGTTTTATAAAGTTTGTTGAAATGTAGTAACTAAATTGTATTTAACAGGTTAGCTGCCATTACTATGGGAGAATGTAGGGCAAATCATTTTGGGGACAAATTTAATGTCAAAGGTGCATCATGTTGTTTTTCAGAGGATGTGAGTGGCGATGAAGCTCTGGCTCTTCGGCTACAGCAGGAGCTGGATCGAGAGGCTCGGGCGGCTGCTGGAGATGTGGAAGATGGAGGACTGTTCTTCTGTCAGCTCTGCCAAAAAGATCTTTCATCCATGAGCCCCTCGCTGCGCACTCAGCACATCAACAGGTGAAACACTACCATGTAGTGACAATGCATAGTGCAAGCTCTGTGATTGGTTGGTTTGGCAGCAGTGATGAGTGTATAAAATGTAGTTTTGTGTTTACCTTATGATTAAAGATGTTAGACATTCACCGGTCTCTGAATGAGCGAGTTTCAACTACTTGTACTTTACGGTAGCGTTAAGAAAAAAACAAAAACCCCACAATTAAACTCGATACAGAGGAACATTAAACCCCCTGCTAGCTAGCGTTTTGGAAGTGTTATTGCAGAGCAACACAAACAGCATGCAGAAGTATAAATGCACGGCTTTGCGCAAGGCGCCGTGGGTCACAACGATCACTCAGTGCAGCAGCCTTTACTCAGCTTCATACTACCATGATAATAAGTGTTGAATGCTTTAGCTCATCCGTGAACAAGATTTCTGCAAGAGTCCAGTAGGATGGAATTAAGACCACAACTTCCATGATTTCACACACATGAGTTTCACATTTGGCCTCTCTTTCTTCTCTTGGGTTTTTTCAGATGTCTTGATGCCAGTGAGAGCAGCGCACCCTCGACATCCCATCATTCCCAGCCCAGACCACGGGTCCCAGAGTGTCCCATCTGCGGAAAGAGTTTTAAATCAGAAAAAAGCCGCTCTGCTCATCTAAAGCGCTGCTCATCTGATATGGGAGTGAAGCCCAATGATCTTCTCCAGGCTTTGAGGAGACAAGCGGCTGAGACAGAGAGCGACCGCAACGCAGACCAAACGTAAATCAAACACTGTCCACATTTTCACCTTTTTATATATATATATATATATATATATATATATATATATATATATATATATATATATATATATATATATATATATATATATACAAACAGTACTGTGCAAAAGCTTTAGGCTAACATTTAGTGGATATGTGGATAATAATGGATATATGTAACCCTTTACATCTAATTTTTTGTAAATTAATTTTTGTAAAATTAAGATTTACACGGTAAATAAATTATCTTTAAGTGAGTGGATGTATGATTTGTTAGGATAGAATTTAGGTTAGGTTAGAGTTTGAATTATTTTGGTTAAGTTGTTTAAGACATGTAAAAGAGTGTTAGAGAGAGAGGGTGTTTGTCCTTTTGTGAGCTGCATTTCTACCAGTGTTGTTAGCAATATTGTCTGAATTGATGGAATTGTGAATGTTGAAAAGAACAGAGAGCTTTTAAGCCATTATGTCTTTTTTTCTGGAAAAGGCTTCAGTAGTAATAGTTTTCATTTCCAGCATAATTCATATTTGGAGAAAGAAAACAGCAGATGAAACACAGTCATGAAACGGCCTCCACAGGGTCCAGACCTGAATGTTAAAGAGGCTGAATGAGATCACCTGGAGAGAAAAGATAAAGACATTCTAAATGTAAAGAAGAACTCTGGAAAGTGCTAAAAGAAGCCTGATATTACACAACACATGTCAGAAAATGTCAGGACAATTAAAACAAAACAGTTCAAGCCGTGCTTTGTGCTATTGGCAGCCACATTAAATATTGACCTTTGCTGGAAGCGGAAAAGTTGTGCTGTTGTTTATTATGTATTTCCTAAATTTTCTGTTAGTTTTTAATTAAAAGAGATGGATTGATTATATATTGTGCAAAAGTCTTAGGTCAAAAGGCTTAGGACTTTTGCACAGTACTGTATATAGGTGTTTGTCAATTTCTAAATATGTAAAATAAAAATTGGACTTCACCAACTTATAAATTCAATCTTTCTTCAGGCAACAAGTGGGTGGTGCTGTAAGGAGGGATGGTGTGCCTGTGAAAAAGAAGAGCAGGAGGAAAGGGCAGAAGTTGGATGAGGACACCATGATGGCGCTGGCTCTGTCCCGCTCTCTGCTGGAGCAGGAGGTGGAGAAAAAGCGAGAGCTGGAGGAGCAGAGGGAGATTCTGGCTCAGATCTCCAGCCCTCCTGCAGCCACAGCTCCTGTCCTAAAGTGGAAACCTGGAGCAGGTCAACTCAGCTCTTCATGTCAATTTCCACAAATTCCTGTGATCATTCATTCATTCATTCATCAACCCACGTGAACACAGGGAGAACATGCAAACTCCATGTTTTAGAATTTTAGATTTTAGAATGACCAAAGATTTTTGATTTTAGAATGACCAAAACAGCAATTCAGATGTTTTACATTGTGGTTGATTCACTGTTTTTTTCATTAACATTGTCCCATCGCACCTATTTTTGTCATCACATTATCTGTTAATACAAAATCACATTTCTGAAATTCTGACTTTTCTGAAACACATGCTGGAATTTTTTCAGTAAGTGTTTTTCCAAGTTTTTTATCTGACAATAGTTTTATCTCACTCAGTTGTGCACATTTATTTTTGTCGTTTTCAAAATGAATGGGCATCTTGTTGTTTCCATAAAGTATTTTTATGCAATAATCCCAAATGGACCTAAAAATAGGTGACTGAATGAAGGCTGAAAGTGCAAACGATCCTCAAAACACAAGCTTCCTGAAACCATATTTGTACTGTAAATTAAACACAGCATATCATTCCTGTTTTCATTCAGGTAAGGGTCGTGGAAAGAGAAGGAAGGGAGCGTCTCCTGTCCAGCCGCCGTTGCTCCTCATTCAGGACCCTCAGATTGCACTGAACCGCCTACAGGAGCGGGTTTCATCTCTCCTGCTCTGCTCCAGACCACCTTCTCCTCCAACACCCACCCTGAGCCCCTCCAGCCTCCCTCTTCAACCTCACGCACCCCTCTGGGACAAAAGCGCTCTTCACAGAGGACGACAAAACTCTGTTTCAGAGTTCTACACGTCTGAGTTGAGCAGCTTCATACAGCCATGGGTCGCACCAGTGGTGAGAAAAAATGTTCATAAAGATCAAAAATTGTAAATATAGTTTAATCAATATGTAGTTAATGCAAAAATGGGGTTTTATTAAAAAATATACAAATGTCAGGAATATTATATTATATTATATTATATAATGATAAAATGTAATATAAAGATATAATATAATATAATATACATTTTTATGGTAATGTCTTTCAAAGTTTAACTGCATGATTTTAAATATAGTGGTCCCTCGTTTATTGCTGGAGTTATGTTCTTAAAATAACCCACCATAGGCGAAATTTGCGAAGTAGTCAGCTTTATTTTTTATAATTATTCTAGATGTTTTAAGGCTGTAAAACTCCTCACTATACACTTTATGCACTTTTCTCAGACAGGCATGAACATTTTCACACTTTTCTCTCTATTTTAAACACTCAAAGTTCAAACTTTCATAAAAAAATGAATGTTATAGAATTGTTATACTGTTATAGAATGAAATCAAAGATCAAAACCATTTGATCTTCATTTATTTATTATGTAATGGTGCCCTACAGCCGTGTAACTTCTACCTTCCTTTGGCATCTCCAGAAGTTAAACTTTTTGTGTGATGGTAAGCGTCTTTCTCTGTGTTTTGGGTGCTGCTGCGGGTGCCTTTAATGGTGCAGAGTGTTTCGTCGACACGATACAGTTCAGCACTTCACAGTCACACTACTAGTGATCGAAGATTTATGTCAATTTGGCAAGCTGAAAGCATTCTGTACTGTACAGGAGACACGGCACGGAGGAGATTGACAGAGAATGGGCTACAGCCAGTCAGAAGGCAGAACACAATGCGATGTAGAAAAAAGGCATGCCAAATTACATGGAAAACAATCTGAGAAACTGCGAGGATGTGAAAAGTAAATCGAGTTATAGCGACGGACCACTGTATATAAAAACTATAGATTTTATTAAAACATAAGCATTGTAGATAAAAATTACATTTTTTTTATTTTTATATTTGAATATTTTAGTAATTTTGTTGCAGTTTTATTTTCATCACTTTTCATTAATTTTGTTGCAGTTTTTGATTTAGGTTTTAAGTTAAACTAATTGCTGTTGGCATTTATTTTATTTAAGGTGAACAAAATATTATTACACTTCAGTGGTTTTTGTTAGCTTTAACAACCTTGATATACTGAGTAGACCTTTCATGGGAAAAAGAAATATGGTTTTAACTGAGACTTAGGGTTTTATCCAAAATCATAACAATTCAGTTAAAGGGTTAGTTCACCCAAAAAGAGAAAATTCTTTCACCCTCAAGTCGGTTTAAATCCCCCAAGACCTTCTTTTATCTTTCGAACACAAATTAAGATCATTTAGATGAGTTCTGAGAGCTTTCTGACCCTCCATAGACAGTAATGGTACTGAGATGTTCAAAACTCAGAAAGGGAGGAAAAAACATAGTTTAGATTAGATTCAACTTTATTGTCATTTACACATATACAAGTACAAGGCAACGAAATGAAGTTTAGGTCTAGCCAGGAGTGCAATAGCAGCAAGTGCTGGATATAGTTATAAATTATAAAGTGTAATTATAGAAAAACTATGAGTATTATTTACAGATAAATGTATCACGAACATAATATACGGGTTGTTTTAGCTATGAACAGAGATTTATAATAGGTGAATATATGTACAGGTTGGTATTAATAATCAGAAGTATGCAGATAGATATGAACATAATTACAAATGTATATTGGATTTATACAATTCAAGATGAATTAGTGCAACAAAGTGCAATGAATATGTACAATTTTAAATGTGCAAATATTAAAAGTGCAGTCATTAGGGGGAGTATAAGTTATGAGAAGAGTTCAAAAAGTCTATTCATCTTCTGTCATTTCATTTGAGGGAACATGCCCTCACCTGACACTGTGGAGAAGAAACTTTAATGCCCCATTCCCACAGGACGTCAGCGTCAACGCTTCTCATTCACTTTGCATGGGTGACTTCAGTTGTTGCTGGACTACTTTGTGGATCAGTCGGCGTGGTTTGCTGTGGAATTTGGAATTTCTTAACTTTTCAAGCACCAACAGACGTGTCAGCCAATCAAATCTATTTATGCAAATATACCAGCTCAGACAGTAGCCGATTGCGAATTAATTTTATCGGCTGACGCTGCTATGATGTTCGCTTCAGTCCCAACTTCAAACACACTCTCTGTCAAGCCTTGATTCTGAAGCTCTGTGTGAATCAGGTGTAAGAGATTTCATTGTGTGTGTGTGTGTGTGTGTGTGTGTGTGTGTGTGTGTGTGTGTGTGTGTGTGTGTGCGCGCGTGTGTGCGTGCGTGAGTGCGTGTGTGTGTGTTTTCTCGTAAGATTCTCGTAGTTCAATTAAGATTAAATGACTGGAGAAACTGCTGTAACAATATTTTTGGTACCTTTATGAATGAGTCGAGACCGTTGCTGTCAATGGAGGGTCAGAGAGCTCTCTGATTTTATCTAAAATATCCTGATTTGTGTTCCAAAAAATGAATAGTCTTAGGGGTTTGGAGCGCCATAATAGTAAAAGAAAAAAAAAATTACATTTTTATTTTTTTATTTTTTACAATTGTTTCTTTGTGTTTTGAAAAACATATTTAATTTTCTGTACATTATTATTTTAGAAAGAAAACGACAAGCCTCTTGAAGCAACACCAGTCAAAAGTACTCCAGGTCTGCTTCAGGACAAGCCTTCAGATCAGAGCCCGACACAGAATCGAACTACCCGTCCTCTCACCCCCTGCTCGGATACGCCGGGCACCCAAGCTCTGCAGGACCTGATGGAGCTTGCAGAGGAAGGCATGACCCTCACTCAGTATGGATATACAGCATATACAGCTGCAGTGGGCACATCAGGTAATAATCTAAATAATCTTTCATAAAATACACTCTTTTAATACATTGATCTTATGCTGTCCCATATTCTTTAGATAAAGACAATCCATTGAATGAACTTCCCTCAAGTGGATCTGCTCCAGAGGCAACTGACAGAAAGACTGATAAAACGGTAAAAATTTCTTTCTCTTAGGACTGAACTGCATTGAAAATTGAGCAAAGTCATTCGTTGAAATACTCTTCATTGGCCATGTTTGTTGTTCAGGTGTACATTTCAAAGCTAGCTTCAGATTTGAGCAGTATGGTGAACAACCCCCAACTCAGTGATGTGCAGTTGCAGGTGGACAGTGGCGATGTCTTTTTTGCACACTCGTTTATGCTGTACACACGATGCCCCCTGCTGGCCAACATGGTTAGTGCATTTTTAAAACGATGCCACCAGCATCAACTGAGTGCTGACAAATAACTAAACTGTGTTCGTAGGTTCACGATTCAGGTTTTGGCGTTCAGGAGGAAGGTTTGCCTGTTGCTCGGAGGGTGCTGTTTGGTGATGTGTTGGGTGAGGCAGTGTTGGCCTTCCTGCAGTATCTTTACACAGCTCACTGTCCTCTGACGCACACTCTGATACCACATGTGCAGGAGCTTGCCGATAGGTCAGTATGACAATTTCAATAGTGTGATTAAGTTCTGTGTATAAAATGAGATCGCAGTAGCAAATCTTGTGATAATTTTCAGGTTTGGTTTAACTGAGCTACAGCAGCAGTGTGAAGAGTATTCTGGAAGCACAGATGAAAACGCATCTAAAGGCATGTTTCAAGCACCTGAACCTCATCTCAGGGACCAAGAAGAGCATAAGTTTGCAGAAAGCAACTTCTTGGAGCTTCTCCAGTCAATGTGGCAGCATGAGGACAGTGAAGAGGAGAATGAGTTTAACGAGACGTCCGGAGAGAAGAGAGTCATGGAAGAGGTGCAAGAGAGAGACGGAGAAAAAGAGGACCGAGTGGACGAGGAAGAGCTAGATGAGATCTATGAGTTTGCAGCGACGCAAAGAAAGACGGAGACAATGTTGGAAACTGCGACAGAGACTGAGGACGATGAGGGAGATGCAAATACATCCCCTGGAAATGAAATGATGAAAGATGAAGAGATCGAAAAAGGCGAGTCAGAATCCCTCCAAGAGAAGTCTGCCGGCAGTTGCCATAGTAACAGTCGAGGCGTGGACGGGACGGAGTCTGCCATGGTAACAAGTCCAACAGAAACCCCAAATCTGGAGACTGCTAGAGTTTGTTTGATGCCAGATTTAGATGCCGGCACACATGAAAACAAAGACCCAGATGCCAGCCTTGACAAGAGCTATGACCGTTTATTCTCCCAGTCTATAGGGGAATACAGGGAACTGTCACAGGCACCAGCATCCTGCTCTCAGAAACAACATTACAAGGCTTCACACACACTACAACGAAACACACCTGCCCCATTTCGCCCTTCATGTGTCAGTGAGGTGATTGACCTGTCAGTAAGCCCTCCTCTAAGCTCAGGTATGTCAGGTGAGACTTCCTTTCCAATGCCTGGTGTGTCTCCGGTCCCATATAAGGATGAAGATACATGCTTAAGAAAAGATATTCTAAGCTGCCCAGGAATAAAAGACCCTCCTTCCCCTCCAAAATCACATAGTAAACAAGTTGAGCTCATTGTACTTTCAGATGACTCTAATGAAGGAATGGATGTGGATGGCAAACACAATACTAGTACCACTAAATGTGCTTTAACCCCTAAGTCTCCTATTAAATCTCCACCAGAGCCTCCTCACATGGTCAAAAGCTGTGCTCTTCAAGTTAAACCCACAGAAACTGGACCCCAAGGCCATGCTGGTAAACATGTGAACACTTCAAAGCAGGTGACAATTGATACAGAAACCAAGTCTGACTCTTCAGAGCACTGTAGCCCTGGGGTTGCAAATGAAAGTGTGTTTGATGGCTCTGCTGAAGTTTCCTGGCTGATTCCAGCTACTCCGGTACCATCCACACGATGTAGCTCTGCCCAGACATGCGTCACTATGCGCCGAACTCAACTATTTCCCAAACCTTGCTCTGCCTCATCTTCTTCTTCATCATCCTCTGTGTTGGACAGTTTGAAACCTGCCACCTTTGCTTCTTCAAGCAGCAAATGCTCTAAAGAGAAGCAAGCACCCTTGTCTGAACTCCTCCAATCAGGTCAGAGCTCCTCTAAAGAACATACTAGCACTGAAATGGATCACTCTCCAGGTTTCCAGAGACCACTTCAACATCTTAGATTGTCTCAGGTTGTTTCTGATGTCTCTCGTGCTAGCACCATCATGGGACATCTAGCCCAGGGTGTCCCACAACCCTCAAGTAGCACTCCTGTCCATTCAGTTGGTTCCTTACAACGTAAGATCCTGTTTGACTCTCCAGTGGATAGGGAATATGAGGTTCCCCTCAGGGATAGCAGAGGCCTCTCTAGTTCATTTAACTGTCAGAAGAAAGTAGAATCTTTTCAACTAAATTCTCCTTCCCCTTGTAAAACACCTGAAAAGAGCCAGCATGAATGCTTTAAACCATCCCATCAGGAGAGTAGTCCTGAAAGATCAAGAGAAAGTGGGAATAATGGGATTGAACAAATGAAAGTGGGAGAAGAGAGTCTAAATCAAAGTGTTGAAGAAGTGGTGGATATATCCCGAAAGTCATTATCTGACATGGATGACCCTTGGAGAAGAGCTAGGGAAGAGAATCCAAAACAAAGTGTCGAGGAAGTGGTGCATATTGCAGACAACTCGTTATGTAATATAGAAGAAAAAGTGGAAGAAGAAAATCCTAATCAAAGTGTTGAAGAAGTGGTGGAGATGGCGGGCAGTTCATTCTGTCAGATGGATGAGCCTCCCATAGCGTTTGACGACTCCTGGGGTTTGGATGGAGGCATAGGGAGCCAGAAGCCTCACTTTAGTCTAAGACTTGACAGCAGTGAAGGCACACTCAGTTCACCAGGTCTCGAGAGTAAAGGACAAATGACAAGTCTACAGATCAAATCTCCTGTTGCATCTGGAGCTCATAACAAAACCCCTGATGCAAGTCCACCTTCATTCAATCCCAGCCTCCCTGACCCTGATATGTGGGACGATTGGGAGGAAGAGGGGGAGGAGGTGCCCCTTCCTCTTTCTCAGAGACTAGCAGCTCCTTCTGACAAGCGAGTCGCCGAATTAAAGACTCCAGGTAAAACAAGTTGTCCTACTTGTTCTACATTTGAATTATATTTACCTGAATCTTGTTTGTTCTTTCACGGCTGCACAGATCTCTTAATTCTGTATTTTTAAAGATTTCAGAAAACTGTAAAATCAACTTTTACTTTTCTGCACAGTTGCGCCCAGAAAGAGGAATAATGGACCACTGGTGCCCATCACTCCCATGCCAGGCTTCTCTGATATGGAGACACCTGAACTCAAAAACAGACTCAACAGGTGAGCATAAAGAGAACATGCACACAGCGATACTGGTAAATATCTGGAGCATTTCTGGAACGACTTTTAATTCAAGGCGTAATTTCTAGGCGTATATTCAAAAAAGTGCTGTTTACAAAGGCAAGGACGTTCTGCAATTAATTTAGAAAAGACCATTCACACATCTATGCTAAAATACCAGTAAATTCTGACATCATTAACCTGAAATGAGCTCTTAACGGCTGCGCTTGTGTTTGTGAACATAGAAGTGGTCGTGCTTTATTGATGGTTCTGGACTCCTTAGGACCCTTTTTTTAAATTTTTAAAAAATTTTTTTATTTTTTTTACTTGGTAGCACCGGTGCTCCCAACTTCAAATATTTAGGAGCACCAGAAAAAAATTAGGAACACCCACCAAAAATAAATGAGCACCAATGCTGATTGTACATTAAGGGATTCATTGTATTTGAAAACAACATCAATTAGGACTAACAAAAAAACAGAAAAAAACATCCAACTAATGCTGTGATGACTTATTGATTTTTTTGCAAAAATTCCAAAATGAATGTCTAATAATTATTAAATATTAATTTTGACGATGATGACAATAACACTAACAATGATTTATATTTTTCATTATCATGCTGTCTTGAATGTGCTTAAATGTGAGTTAAGTGCTATAAAAAGTCCCTACTGTTACATTATGAAAAATAAATCTATGGTTAGCATCAAACAAAAATGAAGCATTGCTGTGAAAAGTCCATTTTGCACTATTATTTTTATATGCATGTCAATTTAATGAATTATATTTCTGCTACAAACAAACAAAACATGAAAATAAATCATTCAATTCAAGGCTGAAAGCTATAAAGAAGTCATCAGTAACTAAATAGAAAAATAATATGCATCCCAAAAAAGAATGGACAAAAGAAAGTAAGAAAAGTCTCATTTCTACTACCGGTACTCTTTTGGTTTTGGTTTTAGTTTGTGTCATTTTAAATGCTCAGTCTCGTTATGCACTGATTTACATTGTTCTGTGTTTGTGGAAAAGCAGGCGAGTCAGCCGACCCAATACAGTATATGAGTGGTGCAGAGCAGGATTCTCGCGTTGACTACAGGCACAATACCGTTCTTTGCTATGAGCCGCAGTTTCAGCCCTGTGATTTCACTTTTATTTAAAGTTTAGCATCCAAAGACAGAAGTGGGAGCAGCAGCTAAATGTTTACACATTTGTCTACATTACAAATTCTGTGTATAGATAAGTATTGTGAACAACTTCGATGAAATCATGTGGAGGAACACTTTCGCATGTCGAGATGTACATAATATGTGTGTGTGCTGGAGCTCACTGGCTGCTTAACATGCACACACGTCAAGCAACTGAAGCAGAGCTTGAAAGTAAACAAACATTGGTTTATTGTAAGCATTTTATCGATAATTTTTTACACAGTTGAAATTAGGAAGGATCAAAGAAACGTTATCTGACTAACAACTAGCAGCTAAATATGTCTGGAATAATATTCAAGTGCTTTTATTTTCATAAATGTGAATGCGACTGAGTGTTCTGATTGGCTGGAGTAGAAGTCTCACGTCAGCACGTTTTAAATGTGAAGGCACTCTTTCTGGCAAGTTCCCTTCTGCGTTCACACAGAGCAGCATTTCGGCAAATTAAAGGTAATGTTACAACTTCACTTTCCGGAAAATTGCCGGCACGAATTTACCAGTGTTTTCAAAAAGGGCCTGTTCACACATGATCCCTTTCTGGAAAATTGCTGTTAACTTTCTGGAAAGGTCTGTAAGTGTGAAAGGGTCTAACAATGCACCTAACAAGAATGGATGTATGGGGAAAATATCGAAGTTGAAAACAAAGGTTGATTTTTTTCTATAACTTTGGCCTTGACATTTAAACAGGTCACTTAAGTGCAGTTTGTGAATGATCTTAGATTATCTGGTAATATGGTCTGCAGACCCACAGAGATGTACCTTTTGCACCAATGCGTCCGGCTGTAGTTTCTAAATCTCCTAAAATGTCTGGGATGCAACTTTTGCTTTCACTTTCTAAAGTTGCCGTCATTTTTATGCGTTTTTGCATAACCTTTTCGCAGCTGACTGCACTAGTACAGTCGCGAGAGAAACAATAAATGATTATTTAGTAAACGACTCAACTTGATTTATTTGACCTTGTACTCGGAGAGAACAAAATAACATCTATACTTGCTGCAAAATATTTTATACACCATTAGAAATGGTTGATCAACTAATTTGTCTTTAAATAATCTACACTTTTTATTCTTGTCATTATAATTTTTAGCAATAATGTCGGTTTTATTGATTTTTTTTTTCTGTTATTTATTTCTCATTTGCTGTATGTTTTAATTTAATGATGTTAATATATTACATATACTTTATACATATCTAAAATGCTTTAGCAATGCAAAATGTCATGCCAATAAAGTAACTTTAGAGAGAGAGAGAGCAGCCTGTGTATCTGTAAGTGGGTGCACGTGGCTACTGAATAGCTTAAAAGTAACACAAATAGTGGATTTCTTTTATTTCAACTGCCTTTTTAATAACTCTTACCCATTGAAAAGAAAAAGAGTATAACATTGTCATAATAAATAAAAAATATGGTTAAAAATCACATTACTTTTTGTTTTCATATGTAGTTGACCATTTACAGTTGAAATCAGAATTATTAGCCCTCCTTTTAATTTCTTTTTTTAAATATTTCCTAAATTATGTTTAACACAGCAAGGAAATTTTCACAATATGTCTGATAATATTATTTTCTTCTGGAGAAAGTCTTATTTGTTTTATTTCGGCTAGAATAAAAGCAGTTTTACAATTATTTCAAACAATTTTAAGGTCAAAATTATTAGCCCCTTTAAGCTATATATTTTTTCGATAGTCTACAGAACAAACCAACGTTATACAATAACTTGCCTAATTACCCTAACCTGCCTAGTTAACCTTATTAACCTAGTTAACCCTTTAAATGTCACTTTTAGCTGTACAGAAGTGTCTTGAACAATATCTAGTCAAATATTATTTACTGTCATCATGGCAAAGATAAAATAAATCAGTTATAAGAAATTAGTTATTAAAACTATTATGATAAGAAATGTGTTGAAGTAATCTCCTCTCTGTTAAACAGAAATTGGGGAAACAAATAAACAGGGGGAGTAATAATTCTGACTTCAACTGTAAAAGATGTGGGTAAAAGATGTGTTTCGATCCGGCTACCACCATAAGTATATTTCAAACCTGTGGGAAGCACTGCCTTTTTAACTTTCAATACTAGTCACATTCTAGACCAAAATGAAACTATTTATTTACTATTTATATCCTCCCCCCCCCCTCTTTTTAAGGACTCATAGTATTAATAAACATTCATCTAACAATCAGGCTGTGTAATAGGTGTGTAATATTTAGTAAACTGAAGCTGGAACTTTGATTTCTAGGTTTGGCGTGCGTCCTCTGCCTAAGAAGCAGATGGTTCTGAAGCTGAAAGAGATCCATCAATACACCCACCAGCTGCAGAGCTCTGAGTCTGAGGACGAGACCTCTGGACCGCGGCGGCCTCCAATAGCCTCCAGCTCAAAATCACTCTCCTTTAAACAACCTACAGCGCCCCCTGCTGTCTCACCTGTCAAACTACCACCAAGAGAAGAAGAAGAGACTTTATCAGCATCTCAAAACTCGAACACATCTTCCACTGCAGAGTCCGAGAGGTACGGCTCATTTCTGCTGGTTACATTGTAACATGAAATACTGTTTCTGGGCCCAACGCTGTACTCATTTGAATTAAGAACACTCTCTCAATAGCTATTGATGACCACTGTTAAGGCTGTGATATATAGGCTATAATATGGTGATATAAACAATTTAATTAGGGTTGTCAAGTTTTAATTTTGGTACCAAAATCGAAACTTTTGACAACCCTAATCTGTTTATGTAACCATAATTATATTAGGGTTGTCAAAAATAGATTTTAGTAAAATCAATAATTTTGATTTTAACTTTTTCGCTCATTCCAGGTCGAACCCAGAGCTGTGTCTGTCTGAAGATGAAGACTCGGACACTGAAGGCATCACAGCGTCTCAGGCTGTCGTGCGAGAGAAGGACAAACTCCTCGCAGTCCGTCAGTTCATCCTGTCCGATCCAGAGCTGTACAGCCGAGTGTTGCAGTACCAGCCTCTTCCACTGGCGGAGCTGCGGGCCAGCTTGAGAGCTGCAGGTATCAGGTTAGCTGCTGCTAAACTATTAGACTTCCTGGACTCTCAATGCATTACGTTCAGCACGGCCAAACAAGGCAAGAGCACAACTACCCGTAGAAAACGACGTGTAAAAACCACAACTGCTGGAAGAGGGAGGAAAAAAACGACTAGGCCCAATGGGGGAGTCGCGTAAGGGCTGAAATCAAATAATGTAATAAAAAAAGGAAGATAAATCAGAGGTTGTAAAACAGGGATGTCCAAACTCGGCCCTGGAGGGCCGGTGTCCTGCACAGTTTAGCTCCAACTTGCTTCAACACACTTGCCAGGAAGTTTCTAGTATGTCTAGTAAGAGCTTGATAAGCTGCTTCAGGTGTGTTTGATTAGGGTTGGAGCTAAACTCTCTAGGACACTGGCCCTCCAGGGCCGAGTTTGGAGACCCCTGTTGTAAAAAAAGCTCAAACTCAGGATCATAAAGCTTCCCATAAAAGAGTTTATATAAGAACTCATTGGGGTTTTTTATTTATGGGGCCCGCTTCGATGTTTATTTTGTACAGTGGTTGACGGAAATAAATTACTTTTTAATGAATTTAAATGAATGTTTGGATAATGTAAATAAAAGACATGTCTGTCACGTTTTTATATAATAGTTGGTACTATTGTTTTTTTTTTTTTGTGTTCTTAATTTCATACCGTGATTTAAAGTAAAGTCTCTTTGAGGCAGAACAGGGGCCTCATGTATCAACGCTGCATACGCACAAAAACTTTGCATACGCCAGGTTTCACGCTCACGTTTGGATTTACTAACGATGAAACTAATGTGAGAATGTTCGTTGGTCTGCGCCAACTTCATGTCTAGCGTACATGTATTTCTTGTCTACGTTTGTTTTATTTCCATTGGCGACTCCTAGAGGCAGTTATTTTAAATTGCACACTGCAAAGTATCGCACCAACACATGTGAAACACATTGCTTTAAATTTATAACGGTCCCACTTTATATTAAGTGGCCTTAACTAATATGTACTTACACAGGAATTAATAGTTAGTTACAACGTACTTATTATGTAAATACATGCATTTACTGTGTACTTATGCTTGATTAAATACATGTATGTAATTACATCTGTAATTAACTTTTGTAATTACATTTGTAAATACACTGTTGACCATCCCTTACACCTTTACCCACCCTTAAACCTACCCATACCACCAAACCTGTCCATAACCCAACCTCTATCCCAACTCAAAAGCACCACAAGTGTTCACAAATACATTATAAACACAGTAAGTACATTGTATTTATTTTATTGATGTGGGTACATAGTAGTTAAGAACACTTAATATAAATTGGGACCTTTATAAATGATAAAATGGGTTAATTGACACATATATGTTCTAAATCACATAATTGGTAATATATATAAGCATTTGCAAATGTATACAACCCTTAGTCTATGGCACTGTTAGAATGTTAGTCCAGCATTCTCTGTTCCCCCCTGTTTAGTCCACACTTTGACGGTGCGCCGCTGTTCTCCCCTTAAACTGCACCTTTACATCAGACCATTTCTTTTTTTAATTGGTTCACAGTGCGATGTTCAGACCCCACTGCGTTAACCGCGTCAGCTAAACTCTTCCACTGTATTTTTTTTTCTTCTATTATTAATTTCAGGGGACAAACTTGCAAATAACACAGTTTTTCTCCAGTCTACCTCCGAAAGGAGCACCTACACAGTTACAGCTTTGTCTGTACGCAATGTTTTAGTATGAATTCAAGCAAGTCTTCGTACATGAGGCCCCTGGGCATTTTATTACCCTCAGGCCACATGCGGCCCACTGTACGTCTTTGTTCAGTCTGCATGAAGTATATATTTAACTATATATTTATATTCAGCTGCAAACAAGGCCTTACCAGGGCACAGGTCTAATTTTGTGAGTCAACAAAAGCCGACAGCATCTTTAATTTCATTATTTCAAATGGAGACGCATGGGCATAGCGCACAAAAGAGAAGGGATACACATCACGCTCAGGTTTTCCAGGCGCGTTGAATTGAAAAAAAATCTAAACATTTCAGAGTGCTTCACACTTTGTATGTAATAAAGGTAGACTATTTACCTCAAATGAATGATTTAACAAATCCGGATGCAGATCCTCTCTCAGTGATGATCATTACATCACATTTCAACCTCACATTCAACCTGACCTCAGTGTATTTGTTCAGCCCAACCCAGGCTAGAATTTTCTCACTTTTCTCCATTCAAACACATATGTGACACATCTTGTGTATTCTATAGTCTTTGTTTAAAGTCAGTGTTTGTATGTTTATGTATTTCCAAGAGAATCTAAATATAAGTAAGGGCTGGGGTGGGGCTTTCTTTTTGCGCTTGATTCCCTTTTAGCAAACTAACGGTAAAAGGGGTGTGGTTAATAATATTGTGATTAAAGCCATCAAACGGATGCCAACAGAAGGACAGTCACTCCAAACACTGAAGCAAATGGTAAGTTTTTGATTGAAGATTACCAAAACTGGTTGCTCGGAGGCTCACTGTCACCTTACAGCAAGGAGGTCTCTGGTTCAAGTCCCAGCTGGGCCAGTTGGCATGTTGTCGCCGTGTTGGCGTGGGTTTCCTTGGGGTTCTCCGGTTTCCCCCACAGACCAAAGGCATGTGCTATAAGTGAACTGGGTAAACTAAAGTGGCCATAGTTTATAAGGGTGTACTCACACTCGGTACAGTTTCCTTGAACTGCGCTGAAGCTCGATCGTTTCTCCTCGGCCTGCACTCACACTGCTTTTTGCCTTCCGAACCAGAGCACACATCATCGATAATGCAACTGTTCAGGTTTACAGGAAAAGAAGCGCTCTTGCTCAGCACAGTAGATATTAATTTAGTTATGGTTTTAGTCATTTGGGAAGCAGTGAAACGCACTCAAATATTTTTTTTCTGAACAGATCAAGTTCTATTATAAAGCCCTTGTGCTGCAAATATTAAAAGGTTTGCTGACGTGCAGTGAAGGGTTTTGCATCTTTAATAAACTACGACTACGAAAGTAATGATTAATAAATCCATATGAAACAGTCCCTTAAAGGTCACGATGCGTCTTCAGTTAAAGAGCGACCTCTGATAAATAAAAGACTAAGCTGAAGAAAAATGAATGTGGATGTGGGTTGAGTGGATTAACAATCACAGATTAATTGTTCACTTAAAGATAAACAATGTGAGGTATCAAAATAAACACTAAATTTGATTTCACATGGATTAGAACAGATTGTATTAACCAAAATTGACTAATAAAAAAAAAGATTTTTGCAGAAAATACAGCAAGGAAAAAATAAATAAGAATAAAACAAAAATATAAGGCTTTTTTTTTTTTTTAAATACTTACATTTTCATGACTAACAAGCACTCTGGTGTTGCAAACTCAAAAACATTTAATTATATCCAAAACAAATGTATAAATCTACTTCATTTTATATTTCAAAATCCCAATATGATGCCTTTTAAATATTATTTGATGAACCATACATTTCTTTAAAGCCATGAATGTGACCAGTAGGAAGTGAAAGACAAATATCACAGAGCGAACACGTCTTGAAAAAACTTTTACTGCACTTTTTTTGTTAGTTTTATAACATCACTTTTTTTTTGTTTTTTTTGCAAAGATCTGTCACGAAAAACAGACATCTCACATCCTAACAAAGAGAGAAGCAGAAGACAAAAAAAATCTCTGCTCCTCCTGGGTGTGCATGAGAGAGAGAGTCTGAGTCCGGCTGGGCAAACAGTTTCTCAGGATAGCTGAATTCATCTAGCCAGCAGATCTCTCACATGATCATCCGCCTTGATTAAGAGAGTCAGGCTGCACTGCCTCAGTCAGGACCAGCTCTTCATGCCCCATCATGCACCTGTCATGACAGGTTGGCAATGTTAGCCAGGAAACGCTGCGCCCACCACTCCTCGAGATCAATCGGCACAAAATCTAAGGGAAATACAAGAGAGATTGGCTGAGTTTATTCGAAATCGCACCAAAATTGAAGATGTTTACTCTATCAGTTAAAAGGCGGGTCAGTAAGATTGTTAAATGTTTTAAAATAAGCTTATTGGGCTCACCAAGGCTGCATTTATCTCAGCAAAAATACAATTCAAATTGTGAAATGTTATTTACTATAAAAAAAAACTGTTCAAAAGTAGATTATCATTTAGATTAATCATTAACTTCAGTGATTTTAAAGATGAATTTTCAGCTTCATTAGTCTTTAGTCACATGATCCTTCACAAATCACGCTAATAATAATTATTATTATTAATAATAATAATAATTATTATTATTATTAATTATAATCTCAATTTTTTGACCGGTAGTGTATGTAGGATGTCTGTTAAATAGTTTTGAAATTTAGCATAATGCCACCAAAATACTAGGAGTTTCATCTGTTTCTAGTGTGGGAGCAACAGGCCCGGCGCCAGGATATCAGAACTGAGGGGGCATTTTAAATCCATAGGGGGGCAGTAGACCTGGTGGCTAATTTTGGTCTCTCTTGTTCCTTTCATTTAGGCTATTTATTCACATTTATTATTACTTTACTTTGTTACTGACCTATGGCAGTAATATACGTTTTAATAGTAATAATTACAGTTTCGCTATTACTGATTTTATTAATGATGGTAATACCGCTTATAAATGCAGACGGATCATGGCTTAGTGCCAAACGAGTGCTTTAAATCATGTTATTCTCCTTATTTATTTCCGTTTTATTTCAAATAACAGGCATATGAATGTTTAAAATTTTAGGTAAATAGCCTACGTCAAATTATGCCCACACATGCAAGCTGACCCACGATCAGACTATTCGCGTAACCGGTAAATAAATATAGTGTAATCAGCCGAGTCATCACGCTTCACGTAGCCTATTACCCTACCAACATCAGTGTTAGGAAAAAGCTAAATGTAACAATCTAATGTCATTCAAAACAATTACTTAGTTACATTTTAAGGCATTAGTGTAGCCAGAAAAATACCTAAAAAAAGATACCAAAATTCACAGTTATTACCGTGAAAATTAGTTGGCACGTTTAACACGCAACTCAGGCTATATAAGTTTTTTCATCATTTTAAATGTAAAAATAAAGATTTATCTTGGGTTTTTATATGAGTTTAAATTTCGCGATATTGTCTGGTTGTCATTTGTAAACCATCATAAACCATTAGGTTACTAGGCGTACTCGTCATTTTATTTATTTATTAAGCCTATTTTAATAACTTGTTTTCAGGTTATTTTCATTTTAGGGCCATGAGCTACAAGTCAAAACAAACTCGATATGCTGACTGTATTTTAGCTCTTAAAATAGGTTTACAATATATTTTATGTTGTTTAATTTTGCATGAGCAAACAGCAGTATAGCCTAAATTAAATATTTTTAAAAGATTATTATTCAGCCTACCTGCAGGGCACGTGAGAGTTTTTTCGGTTGATCTGCGGTAATTCCACTAATGCACTATATTCCATTCATAACACTGCAAACTTGACTTCGCCGGCCGATCGTCTTTAAACGCAAAAGGCATTTATTAAGTGTTATACCTTGACTGCAGCCGCATAATGGGATGTTTCTCTACACAACTGTAAAAGTGCGCTTTATAGCAATGTCAAAATGAAAGCAAACATTCAAAGGGTTCTGCGTTTTGTCAATTTTAGCTTAATTGGAATCATATTAATAACAATATTAATTAATAAATTAAAATATTATTTATAGTGTAGCCTACTGTGGGAAAACACTGCCTACTGTTTTTATTAAAACATTTTATTAGGCTATATCTTCCAGAATAACTAATGTGAAAATAACTGGCAGTTGCGTCTCTGCTAAAATTAATTTAACAGCAAATTTCTTCTGCGTTTCTTCCCATTAGAGCTCAAGAGAGTTGCGTTTAAATAATTAGTTAACCAAAACATGAAATGAATTAAGCTGCTCGTATCATGTCACACACTTTTCTCCCTTGTGAGTTGAGTGCGCCTCCATCGCCGTGTGCGCGTTTTATTTACGGGCGCACCTGACCTGACGCGGGGACCGGATCTCTGCACTATAGGACTAGCTTTAATCTGACAATTTTCATAATTTAATTGCTATGTCATATATTTTAAAATATTTAAATGTGTGTTCTAAAGGTTGGAACGACAGGAGTGTTAGTAATTAATGACAGAAAGAATTTTCAGTTTTGAGTGAACAATCCTTTATGAAAACTGGGGGGGGCACAAATTCTTTCTGAGGGGGCAATGCCCCCCTTTGCCCCCCCGTAGCGCCGGGCCTGGGGAGCAACATGAACATTGTTTGTAATGCAGCTGTGAGACACTATAGACAATACAAATACAGACCATTTGATCATTTCTCTGGATTTACCTGATTTATTAGACATGGGTTTGGATAAAATGTTAATATTAGCTTTATTGTATTAGCTTCTAATAACATTTCTTTATTAATTACATTTTTTATTTGTTCAGAAAAAATCAATGTTGATAGTGAATAATTAGGGCTGGGCGATTTAACCTAAAATCGAAATCTCGATTAACTGAACATTAACTTGATAACAATTAAAGAGCGACTATTTCATTTGTTTTATTTTGTTTTCCTCAAAGTTCACTGATACGTTTTGTACAGTAAATATGCTCACATATTACAAGTGAGAGATTTCTGAATGAAGGGTGCATTACTGGATTTAAAAAATAATTGATGGAAACACACTATCTACCATCTATGATTATTTCCTGAACTTTACGGTTGGTTTTAGGCATTGTGTGTTGTTCAACAGTCACGTTTTTCTCATAAAAAGAAAATAAATGAAAATATGAAAATAAATCACTTTTGGAAACAAAATAAATTATTTTCAGTGTTTTTCATGTTAAAAGTAGAAAATAAGCAGCATCTCTTCTAAATAAAATGACTCCTGTATTTCCTGTAAATAATGTTTTAAACACTGCATTTCTTGAATCTTCTGTAAACTAATATTTTAATGTAAATAATAATTTGAATGTAATAGAAAATATGCATCTCAAGACATCTCTGGTGCAGCTTTTAATTATCGTCAATGTAGTGCAAAGTAGGGCTCAGGTATGGGTTCATCGTCCTACTTGACCAGAGATCAGATATGTCTGCGGAAGTAAATCAGCCTCAGCCTTTAACAAAGCGGGGTCATGTGACCTGTAGGGAAAGTATTTGAAAAAATCATCCTGGAAAAATAAAATAGTTTATTCTGAATGTTGATTTTAATTACTCTCCGATTAATCGCCCAACCCAGTTACTAAAATAAATATTTATTTTTATACGAATCTCTTTTAAGTTTATAACATGAGTATTATGTTGTCTGAGAATAGAGATGGTGCCATTATTTATACAAAACAGGTTTTAAATGACACCTTTTATATTTTTAAAGTGGAAACAAATGTCATCATTAGTTTACTTACTAAACAAAAAAAAAAGTGTATTTTTCTCTTCAAACACCGAACTAAATTGTTATTTCGGGGCTTTATTTTTGCATAAAACAGCAAAGGTGTGTCATGTTCAAATATTTGTACTCATTTTTTTTTTTTTTAGACATGCCATTGCTGTCATTTTTTAAACCACGACAATTACCAACATTTGTTATTTCAACCAAAAGTCATTTTCTGAAAAAAAAAAGGCAAATAATATTTATGATTTAAAATTGAGGAAATGTTAAAAGTAGAAACCAATATGTGACCCTGGACCACAAAACCTTATTGTCATGTTGAACAGGGATATTTAACCAATAGTCAGAAATACACTGTATAAGTCAAAATGATCACTTTTTCTTTCATAACAAAAACTTTTGAAACTGTAAAGATCACGTTTATTCATGTAAAGATCACGTTTATTAAAGACTTTTTTATTCTCCTGTTATATATCAATACTTTAAATGTTTTATATTTTGTTCCAGACATACAGTGTCATCATTTGAAATGTCCCACACACTATTTTAACTGTCTAAAATGGGCAAAAAATGTTGTTTTTACTCTCTGATAGTCAAAACATGTTAAAAATGTCTATGTTATATATGCATTAAAAAACAGTCTGGAAAAAGTGTTTTGTGTAAATTTGGACCAAGAATCCACATATATGGACATCATTTTTCACTAAAAGTACAACATTTCAAAAGATGATACTTAGATCTTATTCTAATTAGGTTCCAATAAGCCCAAATAGCAAAGAGAAATAAAAATGCGTGTAAAAAACACCCTGGGCTTTAAGAGGTTAACGTGGTCTCTTGTTTTTTCCTGATAGTTGTAATAGAAACATTGAACTTTGGATTTTTTTTTTTAACTTGAATTATCCTAATGACAAATGAGGCTTTCATACGGGGTGAGAAAACAAATCAGCAAAGTAGAGACTATTTAAGGAGTGTAAATAGGACAGAAGTGTTTTACTGACTCTTCATGCCGGGATTGGGGTTTCTCTCTGCGTACTGAACCGGACCTTTCCCGTGCTCCGGCTGGGATCCTGCTTCCAGCTTCTGCTCCACCTCCTGCCAAGCTGCAATCCCAAAACAAAACGGGAGGTAATATTAAACTACATTATATACGCTCATGAAAAATAGAGAAACATGACAGAAAGCTTTAGATATGATGGAAAATGTACATTTTGCAAAGCGATTGAGTCTATTTAAAGTGACCATAAGGACAATAATTACTAAAAAAGTTCAAATAAATGCTGCTTAATAAAAATTGTAAAAAAAAAACCATACACACACACACACACACACGTGTGTGTGTGTGTGTGTGTGTGTGTATACAGTAAACACACACACATACACATTATAAATTGCAGTATATTTTAAAAGTATAGATAATTTCAATGTGGTCATGTCATTGGCCCATGAACATATCCAGCCTGTTATCAAACTATTTCATAACTGTAACAAGAGGCAATTTAATCATATCTCAATGTTAAAACAGCTTTACTTAAAACAGTAAATACATTGGGACCCTTGTTTTGGTTTACATTATGGGCAGCATATCCTAAAGTTATTTGAGAAGCTTTAACACAGCGCCACCTAGTGTTTCTCACACACACACACACACACACACACACACACACACACACACACACACACACACACACACACACACACACACACACACACACACACACACACACGCGCACACGCGCACACACGCACACACACACACCTTTTAAAAAATATTTAAAAATATACCACTTAACTAACAACTTGGTCAATATAATCAATATATTAGAATGATTTCAGAAAGATCATGTGAGGTTATAATTATGGAAATTCAGCTTTTTTTCAATGCATTATTGAAACGGGTTCACGAAGTAAATGATTCATTTGTCAATCATCCTGAATCTGAATTACTTTTAAAATCCTTTATTCAAAAAACAAAACAAAAAGAACAGGGACAATGTAAATATACAGTTGAAATCAGAATTATTAGCCCCCCTTTGATTTTTTTTTATATTTCCCAAATAATGTTTAAGAGAGCATGGACATTTTCACAGTATGTCTGATAATATTTGTTCTTCTGGAAAAAAGTCTTATTTTGCAAGAATAAAAGCAGTTTTTTAATTTTTTGAAACCCAATTAAGGTCAATATTATTAGCCCCTTTAAACTACATATTTTTCGATAGTCTACAGAACAAACCATCGTTATACAATAACTTGCCTAATTACCCTAACCTGCCTAGTTAACCTAATGAACCTAGTAAAACCTTTAAATGTCTGTTTAAACTGTATAGAAGTGTCTTGAAAAATATATAGTCAAATATTATTTACTGTCATCATGGCAAAGATAAAATAAATCAGTTATTAGAGATGAGTTATTAAAACTATTATGTTTAGAAATGTACTTCTTAACATTTTGATATAAACTCTTAATTGAGTCAATATTTGAGTGAAACCAGACCCAGACCTAAATATGCATCAAGACAAAATTGTTTCATATAAAATGGTACCATATTTAAAACATACCATACTGACTTGTCTTGATTGGTTCTTAAACATGAGCCACTCTCTGACAAATCAAATCATCTTTATTGGAAAACCAGGTTATTATGCTGAATATTTTCAAAACAGCAATAAAAATAAAATAAAATAATAAAAACTATTACTCTTTTGTGAACTGATTTATACAGAAATAATTCATTTATATACAATGTATAAGATACTAGTTCCTTATAAGTGACTGTCCTTAAATTACCTAAAAAAGAAAAGCAATCCCTTTTTCATTTGAACAGTAATTTAATTATAGTAATTAGTTCCTTCGTAAACAACTACACGCAACACTACTCATGACATAGTCCTAGACAACCAACTGAAGTCTAAATATATACATGTGGGTGGAAAAAACTAGTAAGACACAAAGGTGGATGCATTTGACCATTTCATCCTTTACACCCCTAAAACTGACCTCAAGTAATACAAATACATATAAATACTATAATACTTAATAATTGTCCCATAATAATTAGTGATTGAATCATTCTATGAGTCAATTCTTGTCAATTAGTCATTCGGTTCACAACACCACCTGGAGGATTTAATTCTGAAAAATGGCTTTTAATATTCTTCAGTCAGGGCAGAAAAACACAAACTAATAGTTCTAAATTAGAAACTATTTATGAAAAGACATGTTCAGTCCTAATTCTAATGTATCCCAAAATACAGCTTATGAAAACACAATCTACGTGTTAAATGGTGACATAAGAAATACTGTTTCCGGGTGCAAACCGCTACTCATTGGAATTGAGAAAATATTTGTTTAAGACAACAGTCATATATCACACATTAAAGTGAATTTTATATAAAATCACGGTGTACATAAACGTCTCTGAACTTGCTGCATCACAGACACCAATATGTAAACTATTTAGCAAAAATTAATCTGATATTAGGCATGGGTATATATATTGCGATTGTGATTTATGAAAGTATTACAGCGCTTTGTAAACTTTATTATCACCATTGTTGAGTCTTCCCATACATTCTGATATAGCTCTTGGACCCAGAAACTGCTTTGCGTGACATTACACATAACAAGCGGATAAATGCAAAACGTTTTAACTAATTCAAAGTTTAGAACTTTTAAAAAAGGACATCTTGCTAAAATCAATTCTTTTAGACTTCCTATACTTTATAACTGAATACCATACATTTTTATTCACTATAAACATTAAACGTCAGATGAGTAGTATTTGATTGAACAGTTCAACTGTATTGCTTTTATCCAGAGTAAGCTTGCTGTTAAAACAGTGTTATCTAATTAGTGATTGAATCATTCTTTTGCAATAATTCTTAAATCAATGATTCATTCAAACCAGTTCACAACACAACCTAAATGATTCAATTGTGAATCAGAATCATAATGGCTTTTATTATTCTTCATTTAGTGCACGAAAACAAACTAAATTAGAAACCATTTAGGAAAAGACATGTTCAGTCTTAATTCCAATGTTTCCCAAAATACAGCTTATGAAAACACAATCCACTTGTTTAGTTGTGACGTACAAAACATACCGTTTAGGAAATCACTACAAATGTGAAACTAATTAACAGTTTAGAACTTAGAAAGAAAAAAGGACATCTTGCTAAAATCACTTCTCTTTGACTTTCAATAATTACTGTAAGACTGTACATTTATCTACTGCAAACTTCAGATGAGTAGTATTTGATCAGTTCAACTGTATTGCTTTTAAAAAGTGTAATTTACAGTATATTTTCTATATAAAAAGTAATGGTGGACTGGATTTTTTTTTTACCTTTTATCACTGTCTTGGACGTGTCAACAATTAGTAACAACATTGGCTTTGATGCATTGTTAGATTTTCCTTTTTTCTCCCTAATTTACTGTTGGTGGCTGTTTTTGCTCCATTGACTTCCATTATAACCACATTTGATGGTGCGTAAATTCACAGTCTATGTTTTATTTACTCTTTATGTAGTTTTGAGAGCTGAAATGCACATTTAGATTTTCTCAGACACATCAAGGTAAGTGTGTCAAGATCACTCTCACACACTCAGAGACGCACACACGTTAATTTGCTGTTATACTCCATATAAAATCCAGAAACTAAGCTTTTCTTGCACAGGCCTATCTAAAGAGTTAATGGTGCCAACTGATGATTGACAGAAAAAATGACAAATTGTAACTCTTACCAACAGGGAAAACCACCAACAATCAAAACTGCATGACTATATGGTGTCATGGTATTGTAATCAAAAGAATGTGGTTATAATGAAAGTCAATCAAGCAGAAACAGCCACCAGCAGTAAATGAAAAAAATGAAAAATAATCAAAAACAATATGAAACAAAGGTGAAGTTGTTTCACATGTCCAAGACTTTGATAAAAGGTTAAAAAAAATCCAGTCCACAACTACTTTTTATTTTGAAAATGTCATTTTGTGTTAGTTTTTCACCAAATCAGTGACATCATTTATGAATTTGGCAATTAAAGATTCAAAATTATGTAATTTTCTAAATAATTTAGTCATTTTAAGCAGGACTGAGGTTGATTAACAGATTTATGCAAAAAATAAACATTAATCTGATGCATTTTTAGTTTAATTCAGTGGATGTTTTCATTCTTAACATAATTAAAGGGTATTCAATTTGCCCAGAGTGTATCATTGAGTTTTTAAAAATGTCAATGCATTTCCCAAAGTACATCAAAATAAGATTTTCACAAAAGTCAGAAAAAGTTATGGCCAATTTAAGACTCAAAAATCACCCCAGAGTGGATGAAAACATCCCCAACAATGTATAAGGGTTAATAAAAAGTTTAGAACTTGAAAAACATGCTTTTCTTTTAGGATAAAATTGACTAAAGTGCTTTAACACTCCCTAAACTGGTTGTGAGATTTCACCGCATTATGCAACACCTTTCTACAGCATGTAAAGCAGTTTTAGAAAACATTAAGCCTCAGTTGACTAGCCTGCCGTTGTACAAAAGAGCCTAAAAGCTGCCCTTGAGGTGGCGTTGCATCAGCCTGCGGAGGAGGGGTCTGGCCTGTAGACAAACACCTCCTTTGCAAGATAACAATTGTCCTTCTTCTCACAAATCTGATGAACCGGCCTCCCGAAGCACGTTAATGATACTCTGAACCCAAGTGATCCACAACTGCAGTTTAGTTTAGTTTAGTTTGCATGACCTCAAGACTCGCCAGTTTGTAACACTTTTGAGTTGTGGAGCCTTGAATACTTGGAGTTCACTGAGGTCACGGCAGCTGCTAACCAGCCTCAAGGTCTTAATGGTAACTAGGACATTAACAACGGCGTTCAGGAAAATGAACTCACCCTCATAAACAAACCGGACATTTTCCTCGTGAGCTGGTGTGAATCCTTCAGTTGTGTTGTCGGCTTTTGGAGAGGTAGATCTGTGGTACCGCTTTCCGTTCAGACGATGAAACACAATCTTGGGCGCTGGTGAACTGCACAGTGGGAAATTAGAAGATATATAATAATATTACCTGGTTGTAAAGTTATACATAGTGGTATAGGTGATAAACCATTAATCCTTTAATTTTTATGATCTTTCCCATGTCAATTTCTTCATTATTATTTGGAATTATAGTTACTAATTATTTGGACATCCATTGACTTTCACATAAAGTGTGTTCTTTAAAGTATACAAATATTAACAGGTCTGAAAAATACTTAAAATTATAGATTTAGCTACATTCTGTTATTTAACTTTATTTTAAACATTTGAGTTTCTTTTGTTAAAAGTAAAAAGATATTTTGAAGAATGATTAAAGGCTGTAACAATTGATTTCCATAGCATTGGTTTCTCAACTATATAAGCGAATGGTTATAAGTTTTTAGCTTTCTATAAAATATCTACTTTTGTGTTTAACAGAAGAAAGAAACTCAAAAAAGGTTTGGGATCACTTCAGAGTGAGTAAATTTCCATTTTGGGGTGAACTATCCCTTTCAGTGAAAAGCCTGTCACAATATTTTGGTGAACTGTCCCTTTAAGACCAAATACTTCCTTACACAACCTCGTTTCTATAGTGACGCGTTATAAAACCCATTTACTAACTATATTAACATAACCACCATCGTCATCATCATCATCAATGGGTCGCTATTCAAATATCAAACTCAATTGACAGGACGCATACGCGAACGCATGACCGTCGTAAAAATCGCCTCAGAAAGCAGCACATGGTGCTGCACAACGTCCTTGTGGGAATATAAGGGGTGTGACAAGCATGTGCTCGCATTATAATAACGCCAAAAGATCAATTATTAATCCCTAACTACAGAAATGAGTACCGACAGAAATCGCGACACAATCTTCAAACAAGCCGACACTCCACGCGCTCTCGTTCACGCGCACGCGCTACTGTTGCAAGGTCACACGGCGCTGCAAAAACATGCGACTCTGGCAAAGGGGTAAAAACAGCACGTCCTGATTTATGAATGAGGCCACCTTGTTGTCTGTGGATACTTTTAAATGTCCACTGCGTATAAACGAAACAAGGACGCTGGGGCAGTTAAATCATGTTTAAGTTTCCCCTCAGTGACCAAACTCACGTGAGGAGATCAATCAGGTACTAGATGTGTTACATTATATCACTCACTCCGATACAAGCCAGTGGCTCTGCTTCTGTTTCAGGTCGTTTCCTTTGCTCTCAATCTGTTGTGTAGGGCCTGAAATAGAGAAAGTATGTGTTAATACATCAGCCAAGGTCTATAAGTGGGTCGTTTTTTTTTTAAATATACACCATAAAAGCATTAGAAATCAGCGATATTGCGTCGTCTGCATGCTGTTCCTGTTCACCTTACCTGTTCTGCGTTGTGTAACAAGTTTGCTGGGACCTCTGGTTATTGTGTACATCATGTGAGAGACGGTTTCTGGAGAACCCCTGCGGTACGATAGATCCACGCGAGGTCTACGGATCGGTCAGTGCTTAAGTCACAATTAAATGCACGCCAGAAAACGTCACGCGATCCCCCTTCAGGACGGAGCTCTTTTGACGCAGCCACCGTGGAAATAAGCAGTGTCGATCCCGTCTGCAAATCTGCCGGTCAGACGCTTGCAGGGAGCATATGCGAGTGGACTTAAGCGCCCTTGTGTTTACTTACAGCAGACGTAAGGTCAGTCAAGGTTAAGAGCGTTTATTACCCTAATTACGCGCCAGGCTAATTCGCAGAGCGTCCGGTGTGTTTGTATGCGCGAGAGGCGTCTATCTTGGGAAACTTTCTGAGTTCTGGTTCAGGCTGGACACTACTGTAAATTCGGACGGTCAGATCGCAACCTTCTTCCGTGACGTCACGGCACGCCCCCGCAACGTATAACTGGGGTCACCTTTCACCTACTCACCTTGTGGACACCATCAAACGGGCTGTGTGTGCAATCTAAACACGGTTTCATCATGCCGCTAAACATGCAACTGATAAACTTGTGTAATAAACGAGATAAACGGCAGGCTGCGTGTATTTGCGCTGATAGGAGGCGCTTGAATGCACCACGTGGGAAGCATGCTGTTGTGTAAAATCCAAACATCATTCTTTAATGCGTTCAAACATGTAACCGATTCAAGTGTACAGTAGAAACATCGCGCAATCAAGTAAATGGATTGCGTAAATATGCGCAGCTGCGATGCGCCTGACGCACCACGTGGGAACTGGTCAGACTTGGTACACATTAATACTGCTGAACTTTGCAGTGTGTGTGTGTGTTATAAACCGAATGGTTAAACCTACTAATCTGCCATGAAGGTACTGAAGTCGCACATTTATTTAATTATTAGTTAATATAACACGAAAAAAGTGAGGAGAGGTAATTGTTACACAACTGTTATAGACAGCACAACAGTCCTTGAAAAGCAAATATAGAGACAAAATGTCTCTTGGTTAGAAATGTATTTGTTTATTTTTATAATAATTGCCCAAAAAAACTGATAAACGTGGATTTTAAGTAATACTAAATTAGTATTTCTGTGTCCAACATAAGGTTGGCGTTTGGTAGCTGCCTTAAAAGACCAAGTTTATTGCTTACATAATAAATATTTTGATTCCCTTATGGTATATATAATTACAGACTTGCTGTTTTAAAGAGCACATATTTTACCCCTTTTTCATGATTTAACATACGTCTTTTGTCTTCAGAATGTGTCTGGGATTTCAGCTCAAAAGGCCCATCAGATTATTTATTATAGCTTTCAGAATATTGGGCTTTTCTGCTTGTAGCTGTTTTTGTGGCCTGTGTCTTTAAAGGGCCATGAAACCCCCTCGTTTCAGCAGGGTGTTTTCACACCTCTACTTTGGAAAAAGTCAGAAAAGTGGGCGTGTCCAGCTCTGTTTAGGGGGGAGTGTCGGAGGAAGAAAAGTGGGATGGTGTGGAAGTGTCTATTTGAGCACGCGTGAGTTTCAGGCCCCGTTTACACTAATGCGTTTTAGTTTGAAAACGCATAAGTTTTGCTACGGTTACGCCATCCGTCCACACTACGCCGGAGTTCTCGAGCGCCGAAAACGGAGCGTTTCGAAAACGCTGGAGAGGCCGTTTTCATTCTAAAACGCTGCAGCTCCGTCTCAGTGTGGATGGGGAAAGACGGAGACATCTAAAAACGGAGGCGGGGCTGCAGACATTCGCCTCTCTGATTGGGGCTTTTCCTCAATATTAAGTAGCCTAACACACAGTTCAGTCCTGAATCTTCTCCGTGTAAGTTCAGACTTCGCAAGTTTGATCAAGGCTGCATCTCTTCTTCTCAGTTTGATATGGAAAACATATCGAGGACACGCGTCAATCTTCACAGGGAACAGTGTACTTTATAACTTCATTCACATCACCTTGGCTACGTTGTTTCACTTTCTCAACAATAAAATGTAAACTTGATATAAGGAACTGCCTATTTTTATTTTAATATTAACAACTAAACAGACAGCAGAAATGTTGAGGCGTCGTGCTGCATGAGCGTCATCTTCACTGTGTGCATATTTATAACAAAACGGAGCCGATAACAACTGCCTCCTTTCAATTTCAGTGAAAATACGAAACACACCCTCTCTTTTGCTGAATATCAGTTTTAATAATCGATAATGGCCATTATAAAAGTATAACATACAATAAGTTTATACATTATAGGAAATAAAGGCAAGCGATCAGTCAATATACAGAATAGGCTACGTGCTTACATTAATCATTCATTATCTTTGCGCTCAGACAAAACACGTTACCTGAGAACAAGTAATAGATTCCAGTGACCAAAGTCAGGGAATATGTCGTTAGATAAAGACAACAAGATGAATGAAATATCACGTTTAATAAATATAGTGAGATTAGATCCAGCGGGAGATGCTTGATGAGAAGTCCGACCAGCAGAGCTCTCATCTGGGTAGATGGGCTGCAGCGCTTGCCAAAGTGTGTGTGTGTGGTCACGTGATGTGCGTTTTCAGCGTTTTGGTGTGGACGGAGAGCAGTTCAGAAACGCTGGGTAAAACGCGAGTGTGGACGCGGATCGTTTTCATTCTAAAACGCCGTTTTAAAACTAATACGCACTAGTGTAAACGGGGCCTCAGAGTCAAAATATACACACACACACACACACACACACACACACACAGTAGAAAGTGATGGTGTTTAACCTACGTGGACATCTGTAGTCGAATTATTTGCCAAATTATTAAATGGTGGACTTTAACTGCAGTTTGGCTCTTTCATTCAGGGAATTCATTCATACCCCTCGCGACAAACGAGATATTTGATTCGAGGAACTGCTCTAAGTGTGTATTGTTCATGCAATGTTTGATACCGCACGGCGAATGAGAGGAAAAAAACTCACTCTGCATTTCCCGGAAACTTAGATGCACACGGCAGGTAGTGTCAGAAAGCCGCGTGTGTTATTCCGGTCACTAAATGCGGTGAAAATCCTACACGAGGTTAAAGTTTGGTTGTGGTGCTAACATGTTTACACTCAATGCAATAGTTAACTTAGTTCAATACGAACAAACTGAATAAACAAAGAGCACTGGTCGCTCACTTACCAAATCTGTAGAGACAGGACAATCACCAGCAACTAGAGCCGCGTCTTTATGAAGAGAATACTACAAGCGAATCCGGATCTCAGCGTTTGCAGATGAGAACAGCTCTCAGGTAAACAATGTTCCTCCTTAGTCATGTAAGTTATTGTTGTCGAGCATCGCGTACACTGTTAATCCACACGTGAGACTGAGCTCTCACAGAGAGAAAATGAAAACGAAACTTAACTGCAGCAAACTATAAAAGCAACACTTCACGCTTGTTTTGCCAATACAACGTGGTGTGAGTGTCGTCTTAACACTGTGACAGTAATGAATATTAATGAAGTTGCACAATAGAGCGCGCTGATTGGTTTGAACCAAGCCTTACTCATGCATTAATGCATCACACTGTAAGATGTAATAAGACACACTCTGGCACAGACGCCCAGTCTGCACGCTGGAATACATCGCTATTATGTCATGACCGTGACGCAGCTTCAAAAATTCGTTTCAAACAGGAAGTACGAATTTGCTTGAAATAACGCAAAAACAACCAATTTACACTTTTTAGTGAAATATAGGTGTCCTAATACTGTTTTTAGCAGTGTGGGACACATATAAGACTGTCAACAGCTCAAAAAATGTGTTTTGGTGTTTCGTGACCCTTTAATGCTAGTTGTCCCTGCTTAACGTTCCCATGTGCCTGTCAGAGTGTGCCTCAATATCCGCCTCGGCTGCATCAGATAAACAGCACAGTGACAGACATGATTATTATTATAGCTTTTTTATTATTAGATCAGATTATTTATTATAGCTTTCAGAATATTGGGATTTTCTGCTTGTAGCTGTTTTTGTGGCCTGTGTCTTTAATGCTTGTTTTCCCTGCCCGCTGTTCCCATGTGCCTGTCAGAGTGTGCCTTTGCGTCAGATAAACAGCACAGTGACCGACATGAAGGAAGCAGATCTCACGTAACGTTTGTGAGAAATACTACCATAAGAACTTTCTCAATGATTATTTGATGTGTTTGTTGTGGAGTTAATTCAAGTTGTACTTTATTTTTTATTTAACTTGAAAAAAAGGGCCTCTCTACATTTGGGGGAAAGAAAGAAAAATAAGAAAAATAATTTTGGGGCCCTACCTTATTCTAGTCTAAATAGTTGAGTATTGTCATCGCAAATGTCAGTGAAAGACGCTTTAGTAAAATGACGCTTCAGTAAAATTCAGGAAAATGTGTTTTATACTAAGTTTAAAAAACTGGGTCTAAAACCATATAAATTAGGGCTGTGCGATTTGGGGAAAACATCTAATTGTGATGATTTCTTTTAAAGAAATATGGTGTAACAACAGCAAAAAAAAAAAAAAAAAACACTCTGAGTGTTGTACTTAGCTGTTGCTAGCTACTATATTGAGTGTTACTGGCAATACTTTTAGTTAAATTTTTAGCAAGACACTCTTCAGGTGCTTTCTTAGGTTGTTGTGTTTCCTCGTGCTGTAGCAACAGTTCTTCGACAGCTCTTACAAATGACCTATTTTTGTTTGGTGTCTGTAACTTTGAAATATTCCCATTTTACCAACATGGATATTAATTAGTCTATCAATGCTTCTAAAGTGGCAGATACCATCATCCCACTTGTTCGCGCTTTCCTGTTTCTTTGTTTTATTGTGGGCATTCTGCATAATTCAGTTGTGCAATTCTGATAGGGCAGAATGATAGAGTGCTCACTCAATTGGCTAGTAAGATGATCACACACAGACAATTGTCACGCATTTGTTCTGTGTGGCGGAAATTATATAATCTATATTCATTTCATATCGTAATCTCTTGCGATTAGCTGATCGCAGTGTTTCAAATCGCAATTCGATTTCGATTAATCGCACAGCCCTAATATAAATAGACAACATTTATTAATTTGTAATTGTCTGTTTTCAATGAATGTGCTACTAGATGTCTTTAACATCATCATTAGCACTTAAAAGTGATGCAAAAAAATTTTTTGTGCTCTTCTCTTTTTGTCGTCATTTTTCCCCTCAGTTTTTCTACACCTGAAGAATGACATAAGTTTCGTTTTATTTTTGCTGTCCAATTAGCAAAATAAGTCAAGCATATGAATGGGGCAGGCAATGAAGCAACAGCTATGGCTGTGTATGTTGTGACCAGTCGGTCTCGCAGGTTTCCTTGGAAGAACAAACTCGAACCGCGAGAACAGAACGTATATGAGAAATGAGATACTGAGCTTCCTGTTAATCTTATGACGTAACAATGTAAACTTTAATAAAATTATGATTTTTGTTTTCAGTGTAAATGTATAAATATTTATGTGCTAAAGCACTGTCAATGAAGATAAGTTGTAAAATGCAATTTAAAATGATTCAGCAAGTAAACGGCTCGAACCACTAGTGGGTTGTGGGGCCCCCAAGGGGCAGCAGCGCCCTAAGCAGCCGCTTAGTTCACTTATTGGGAGGGCCTGCTCTGGTCATTGAAAAGCAAATATAAAGACAAAATGTCTCTTGGTTCAGAATTAATTTTTTTATTTTACAATAATTGCCCAAGAAAACTGATAAACATGCCATTTTCAAGTAATTGTGATTAGTGAATTAGTATTTCAGTGTCCAACATAAGGTTGGCATTTGGTAGCTGCCTGAGAACTGACCTCAAGACCAAGTTTATTGCTTATATCATAAATATCTTGACTCCCTTAAGGTGGATATAATTACAGACTTACTGTTTTAAATGTAACCTGTTCATTAGCTATCAATACCAAACCTTTAAAATATGACATAAATGTAATTAGCAAGAATTCATGGCATGAATGCAAAACAAGCCACACGTTAGACTAAATATCGATATAAGTAAAGCTCGATTTCCACACAAATCAAGTAGCAGAAAAGGAAAAGCAGGAGTATTAAATTAACTCCTTTCACTTTCCTCCAAGTCGTTCTTAGATTGGCATTAAAAAGGAAACTGTATTTAAGAAAAATGATGATTATCTCTAAATAGTCATAAATTGGCTCACCTGAGTGGGTTTTTACAGTACATTTGAACACTGATATTTACATCTCCTGTATTGTAAAATACACAATGAAAGCACTTGGTTACCCTGTAAATTCAAGTCTCTACTGCATGCTAACTAAACAAACCTAAACAATTCAAATACAGACATATACTTCTATCTTTTAAGTGAAGCAACTTTAGTCATTGAATTATAAAAGGCTCAAACAAACATTGCACCATGTGGTGTTTCAGTAGTGAGGGTCACAGTCCTCCACCAGGCTGTCAGTAATGTAGTTGATCTTCAGTAGTTGCTGGTAGTACTGCTTCTCTACTGCCGTATTCACCGTCCAGCCCACCACCTCTACCCCTCGGGCTGCCCAGTACTGCACATAGTCCCTGATGGAGAAAAAAATTAAATAAATAGTGAACATCAAAATGATTATTGCACTCTCCCACACTGTAGATGGCACTGAAGAATAGATATAAACTACATGTTCCAACAGAGAAGTGTAGTCAGCTTTACTTTTGCAGTTACATCCACAAAACCACACTATACTCTATCTATGCACTTGAAACGCACAATATGATTTTAGGCTTTTTCTCCCCCTGTATATCTTAAGAATGATCCGGGAATGAAGTGTAAAACCAAATGTAAATGTGTATTTTAGCTATTCTGGTTACATCATGGGCAACACAGTGGCGCAGTGGGTAGCACAATCGCCTCACAGCAAGAAGTTTGCTGGTTTGAGCTCCGGCTGGGTCAGTTGGCATTTCTGTGTGGAGTTTGCATGTTCTCAAAATCAAAATTATTAGCCCACCTTTAAATTTCCTCAAGTTATGTTTAACAGAGCAAGGAAATGTTCACAGTGTGTCTGATAACATTTCCAAATGGAGAAAGTCTTATTTGTTTTATTTTGGCTAGAAAAAAAAAAAAACATTTTAAGGTCAAAATTACGAAAGCGTAGAGCTGCCACCCAGGTAAAAAAAAATCTGAGCTTTATCACGTTTGTACAATATACTTTTCACGTTCTTACAATATAATATCACGTTTGTACAATATAATATCACGTTTCTACAATATACTTTTCACGTTCTTACAATATAATATCGTGTTTGTACAATATAATATCACGTTTGTACAATATACTTTTCACGTTCTTACAATATAATATCGTGTTTGTACAATATAATATCACGTTTGTACAATATACTTTTCACGTTTGTACAATATATTTTTCACGTTCTTACAATATAATATCACGTTTGTACAATATAATATCACGTTTGTACAA